>NC_087268.1:1227692-1534615 GCF_015220805.1 Pogoniulus pusillus
ATCTCTAATGCAATGCAATGCTGTGGGGAAAGCCTCAAGCTGAGCCAGTTGCCCTGTTACTAATTCCTACACTGACATAGCCCTCCCCTTACATTGTGAGGTACTACAGAGTGAGAAAACTCTGTAAGATTACAGAGCAGCAAAAAAAGGAAGATTAAACAGCTGGGAAAAGACAGAGTAGCTGAGTGAGGTGACTACACAGCTAGACAATTTCCATCAAAACTTCCTATGAAGTGTTTGACTGGAAAAGATAAATACATAGCACCTTTAGAACCTACTCTATCAGTTGGAGTGCAGCAGCACATCATTAATTCATAAATTAGGCTGTTCTCTTTTCCTTGAAATCACAAAATAGTGAGAACTGCATTGTGACCTTGTTTCACTTTTCTCCACGACAGAACCATTGGGAAAGGTGGTTAATATCACATGCATACCAAAAGAGTTTTTTATGGTCATCAGTATTATGCTGAAACCAAGCCAAGCCATAGTTCTGGGGCTGTTAAGCATGGCTTGACTCTGTGATACCAGAAAATAATGCTTTTGTGTCTGCTGCATACTATTAAGCAAAGGTGTAGTCACATTGCCAGTCATCCCTGTGTGCAGATCTGTGTTGCAGATTTGCATTCAAAATATCTGCAGAGTTCATCATTTGAATGATCCTGATCCAGTGGCGGGGGGGAGGGGGCTTGACCAGATGATCTTTCAAGGTCCCTTCCAGCCCCTGACATTCTATGATTCTATGAATCCTCTCTGGTCTGCCTGTTCTTCCCTGTTCTCTTGTTTTACATTGTGTAACAACCTTTTCTATGGTTGTAATATTTATAACTGCACTGTGTTTGCTGTGTTCTGCAAGACAATCTTCATCTTTACATCTTCACCACTGTAGGAGAGAAAAGGCAGTGGGATGGAAAGACATTATGGAAGTTTGTTTTTCATAGAACATCACTACTCATCTCTTTAGTGATAGCTTTTTCTTTCTCTCCTTGATTATCCACTCATATGAATCAGCAAACACCACACTGATTCCAACAGGAATCACCAGAACTCTGTATTCACATGAGTCATATGAGCAGATAACCAAAGAAGAGCTGTCTTTAAAGCTGTCAGTTGCCACCATGCAGATGCAAATGGGATCATATCCGCAGTGCTCTTGCCAATCCCTTCTCCCCCTGCAGCTAATGATACACATATTCATAAACACTCTGGAGGATTTATCAGCTCATACTGTGCATTCTCTTGAAATTTGTAAAGGAGCTATAAAGTTTTCACTTAAGAGAAAAAGCCTGTTTTTCATTTTCTGTTTCTCAGACTGCAGACTGCACCAGATAAAAAGATTTCAACAATCCAGGCTTAACAATAAAGCTGTCTAATGTGGTCCTCTTAATCTGAAATTCCTTCCCAGAGAAGCACTGCAGAGCACTGAGGCTGTGTTTGTTAAGTGTTGAGTTGGCCTCTCTTCTGGGCCATGTGGGAGAGGGAGAAACACAGGCTCACACCAATATGATGCATAAAACTCAGTCTCTTTGTTGGAGTGAAGAGTGATACCTGCATAGTGGAGTTTGGTACAGGGGCATGTACTTTTGGTAGGCTTACACAGGCAGAGGTGGGCTGACCACACGCATAGAGGCAGGCCTGAACCAACTACCCCCCTTAAGCCCCCTTTGCAGCAACTTAGCCACAACATTGCTTGTTCCCAGGGCTGACCAGCCTGCCTTCCTCACACAGCTACAGATAGCAGCTTCTCTGCTAGCCTCCCAGGGCCACCCCTCTGCAGCTGTGCCTCCTTATCAGTTCAGTTACTCAGTCCTGCTTACTCTCCTTATTTTCTCAGACTATTCAGTTCTGCTCAGTTTTGCTCAATCCTGTTCAAACCCTGGCAGTTAAAGTAGATCATAGAGTCATAGAATCAAGCAGGTTGGAAGAGACCTCCAAGCTCATCCAGTCCAATCTATCACCCAGCCTTGGCCAGTCAACTAGACCATGGCACTAAGTGCCTCATCCTGGCTTTGCTTGAACACTTCCAGGGATGGCAACTCCACCACCTCCCTGGGCAGCCCATTCCAATGGCAAATAACTCTCTCTGGCAACAACTTCCTCCTAAAAATGTATCATGTGAAATGACTGCCTCCAATGCAAGTATTGGTTCTAAACCAGTACAATGCAATCGTGCAAAACCAGGAGAGCTCAAAAATGTGGAGTGACAAAGGGAGATGAAGGGTTTGGTGAATGACCTTGCAAGCTTTGTTTGCCAGTAACTTCATCTGCAAAGAATTTGTATTTGTCTTAAATTATATCTGCTATCTGGTTTGATTTTTCAAACATGCTGCTAGGTGACTTATTGTTGCAGTCTTTTCAACACACTCCTTAAATGCATTGAGTGAAATAGCAATCCTCAAAAAAAAGACTATGTATGAAATTAATTTGATTTTATGTGATTCAAATTCAACCCACATAAGCCTGAACACTCACAACAGTTCAAATTAAAGTCATTGCAGTTTTAATTCCTTCGTCTTCACTTTCTGTCACAACAAATTAAGTTAGATTTGTTGTTTTGAGGCTTTTATGGCTTCCTGTGTTCCTGCTACTTATATTAAAGATGCTTCTAATCCATGACATGATGTCTAACAACCTCAGGAATGTTATGACATCAATAGGATTATGCTTTTATGAAAATGATGGCAAGTCACAATCAATAAGGCATTCCACAATGTTATCAGCAAAAAGGAAAAAAACCTGTATGCAAAATTTGAGAGATGAATAATACAAATATATATATATATATATATATATATATATATATATACATTTTTTCACTTGGTATTTTGTAAGTTGCAAGTATAATGAAAATCTAGTAAATGGTTAATGAATCATAGAATCATAGAATCAACCAGGTTGGAAGAGACCTCCAAGATCATCTGGTTCAACCTAGCACCCAGCCCTATCCAACCAACCAGACCATGGCACTAAGTGCCTCAGCCAGGCTTTGCTTCAACACCTCCAGGGATGGTGACTCCACCACCTCCCTGGGCAGCCCATTCCAATGCCAATCACTCTCTCTGGGAAGAACTTGTGAACTAGAAGCTGCCTGTTCTGCTCAAATCCGTGGTTTGTGGTTCAGGAATTCTTGTCAAGGGGAAGTCATCACTTTCTTGTTGCCCAACTGGCAACAATTAGCTAGAACTGAGCGAGGCATTTCTGTAACCGCAGGCAATGGGAGTCAGAAAACCTGTCAGGGAGATGTTTGCTCTGATAGAAGAGGAAGGAGTAACACTTTCCACTTCAAGGAGCATAACAACATCAGAGTTACAACTTACTGGTAAGGACAGGCAGCATTTACTGTGTGCAGTTTGTCTTTAAAACAGAGCGTTAGCAAAAGTGAATTGCACATTGCTGTTCTCCATGAAAGTACTGTCAGGTAACCCTGCCTGCCTGACCAGAAAGCAGAGCTACAAAGGCACTTGTGGCTACATTAATGTAATGTGTATTAATACACAGTGAAACTCTGGAAAGAATGCTTGTCTCAGGGCCTGTTGACTTTGAGCTGCACGAATTAGCCCTTTCAGCAAAGACAGAGCTGACTGAAATCACAGGGCTGATTTTACTGGCAGTTCTTAAAGAAATAGGAGCATCTTATTCACCTGGGTTACTTGATCCTGCACATGGGCACTAAAGATGCTATTTGGAAGAGAAGCTGTTGGCAAAGCTGTGTTTTGTACTCAATAGCTGTATCATGCCTGTGCACTTGCTGGGCACAGAGACTGCTCCTGGCAAGAAGAGCTTGCCAGTACTTTGCACACAGTATCGAGTAGAAGTAAAATCTTGTCCTTTCTTTGCTTTAGTGATCTAATCTGTCCAAGTTGATTAAGCAGGTGTGAGTAGGAACTTCTGCCTTGATCTGAAAAAAAAAAATGAGGGTGGCTGTGATGTTTGCATGCTCCATGCATTCCCAGGAGGATCCACTTTACTGGAGAATTCACATTCATGTGTTGTGCAGATGGCTGGTTAAAGATACAGTCTGTGTCTAATATGTCAAAAAGACTTAGCTAACAGAGTTTATCAGAAAAAAACATTGTTACATCCCCTGATGTATAGCATAAATGGAGAGAGTGAATATCATAATATCCCAAAAATCCACCCCTACTGATTGTGAAGACCTTTGACCGAAAAGCTCCGCAGATGCCGAGCAGTACTCCAGCAATAAAGCCAGTGGCTGTCTCCCTGCAGATGAGTGTCACCATTTACCAGATGGACATGAAGCAGAAGAAGGTTTGTGATGATGGTGGCTTCCCCTGTGACTTCTGCAGTTCTCTCTATGTGAATTCCTCGACTTTTTATATCCCTGATCTGTCACCATCACTTCATGATCTTAGAGGAAACATCTGCCTTTAAGCTCTGTGGAGAGGGAGAATGGAAAACAAAACACCCTGGAGGTATCAAAGCTGTGAAACCAAAGGAGTTCCTCTCTTGACTAGGTCCCTTCTTGCCTTCCTCCTGAGAGTCTGATGTGGGACATAGCCAGAGCATCTGCAGCTCATGGGCTGCCTTGGGGCTGAGAGACCCTCAGGCTAGGGTTGCCCACTGCATCTGCCCAACATCTGCCTGCAATATACCTCCACAGAGTTGGGTGATTGCAGGCTGTGATTGCTGCTGCTTAGCGCAGAGTTGGATACATCTTGGAAGTTAGTGAATGGGAAGGAGAAAAGAAGCTTTGAAATTGCCATTCAGCAGAACTTAAAATCTAACAACAGCTTTCAACACAGGAGTACTAAAAATGGACCATCCTTTGCATTTATGGCATAAATACATAACACAACATTTGTGAGATAAATATCCCCGCCACATGCCAAGGGATAGAGGCAGCAAGCACTAAAGAGAAGGAAAGCATAATGGAAAATACGAAATGCTATTAAATTTTAGGATATCTATTAATTAGTGTTACTCCAGTAGCAAAGTATTTCAGGTAGGCTCTTCTAGAAACTCTCAAAAGTAACTGGGAAGTGTTTCAGCTCTTTGACTCTCCATAACATGGATTAAAAGGGATATTCTTTGTGTTATTCCTCTTGTATGTGTGGTGAGTAGTTTTGTTTCTCTTAATTTTACCAGCTTACATGAATGTCTTCTTGCCTTGTATTGATTTCATTCTCAGCATTTAATTTGCCTGAGAGGATTTATAGTGTCAGTCTGGTGCATGCACTGTTTCTTATCCATCATTGTTAGCATTGGTTTCTGCTAGTGTGAACTCTTATTATTGCTTATTATATAAAGGTGTAAGGCAGAAGCTTCTTTGCCTGTTCTGAGATGCCTTTTAAACCATTATTTATGCACAACTGCATACATTCTTGGAGATGGGATTTTCTTTACAGTGTTAAATTTCCTCTTGCTCATTGCTTATCTTTGCTAAACTAAATCCACAGAATTCAAAACCAGACAACTGTTTAGTTGTTTTGCTTTCATGAATTGATTCATGACCCTTAGGATACTTGTTTCACTCTCACCTACGCAAAGTGAATTCCAACTAAGTTGTGTTTTCCTAAAGCCCATAATAATTTAATTAGTTTAGAAGATAAATCTGAAACTTACAACCTCTGTGCATAAGTGAGTTGCTGATTGCTGGGGAAAAAACATGTTAAAGAGCAGGAACTTTAAGGAGAATAAAGTGGATGCAGCATGTTAATGTTGTGATCTGAAGTAAAGGCTGACTGCAGCTAGCAATAAAGCACAAACATGAACATAAGTAAGGGGGTCAGAAGCTGAGCTTTTGGACCGACAGTTCTGAAGACAAAAGCACCTTACATGCTGGACTAGGGTCCAGGTCCAAAATCTTCTGAAACAGGAGGACTTTCTGCCAGGCTTAAAGTATTCTCTTCTGAAAATACTCCTCTCATTTTATGTTAACATAGCATGACAAAGTCATTTTCTTTCATTTGATATTCTATTTTGTCTTATTTTGATTACTTCTCATCCCATTTTCTCTTGATTACAGTGTCCTCTGCTGCTCTCCTTTGTCTCCTGTAGCTCACACAGAATCTCACACACAGTGAGAACTTTAGAGGCTGGAAGGGACCTCAGAAGATGATCTAGTCCAACCCACCTGCCAGAGCAGGGGGTTTTTAAGTCCAGTTTTCATTTTTATTGTTTTTTATCCCACTTCTCCCCCGTCTTCCACTTTTCCTCTCCATCTTCTTCCTTTTCCCCATCTTCCCCTTTTCTTTTCCATCTTTTTCCTCTCCTTCTCTCACCTTTCAGCACCACCTCTCCTTTTCCACCATATCTGCCCTTTCTTACCCCACTTATTTTTTTCTTCTCCTCTTTTCCCCCAAGCTATGCCCAGCTGGGTAGAGGGATCCTCCTCCTGTCATCACTGCTGAGTGCCCATGATGCACACCAGGTGAATGGGAAGGGGACAAAGGCCAAGGGTTTGATGGCCATCCTACCTTGAGCTTTCCTTTGGCTGAGCTCCTCTCTGTTAGGTGCTTCTTTCTGCTCACTTATGATGATCTTAAGTACTTGGCTGAACTGGAAGCTCCTGAGGGGGACTAGTATTGTGTTACAGAAATGTTTTGGTTGAAAAAGCCATCCACGATCATCAAGCCCAACCCTCAACCTAACAACACCAAGTCCACCACCAACCCATGACCCAAAGTGTCATGGCCACACACTGCCTGAACACCCTCACTGATGGTGACTCCACCACCTCCCAGAGCAGCTTCCCTAGTGCTTGACCACTACTGCAGCAAAGAAATTGTTCCTCGTGTGGTTCTCCAAAGGTGAAAGAAATCAAATTGAATTTCCTATCCCACTGAATAATTGTCACTTGTAGTTAGAAGAAACATGTACTCCTTTGAATGTGTATACAAATCAAACTAGCAGAGTGTTGAGTTGCAGAATGCCCATCATCCTGTAGTGCTATTTGACAGGATCTATTTTCAGAATAGGACATTTTACCTCTAAAAATGTCATGAGTTACTTAAAAACTGGTCCTGATAGCCTTACTAGCCTTCATGTAAACTCTCAAGTAGACATTAATTTTCATCTGTCCCTGTATGAGTTTGACAGCCTCTTAACTCCTGCATTTGAGACAGAGTTTCAGCCATGAACACTGCTTGTTTGTTCTGAAGTGCTCCAAACACTTAGTAGATCATTAATATAAAAGAAGAATAAAGAACTCATGTCTGAGTTTGATCTAATGTCCTCAGGACTGCCACAAGCATAACAACTTCTAAACATCTCTCTTTATCGTTTAGGAGAAAATTTCTCCCACTTTTCATCTATGGCATCAGAAGGGGGAGTCAGATCGGGGCCGGGGGGGGGGGGGGGGTGGTGTTGTGCCCAGGCCTATCACCTGCCCCAGGTGATGAGCAGAAATGTCTGCTGGCACTGTCAATCCTACTGCCCTACCTCACCATGTAGAAATGCACTTGTGCATTTCTCACTGTCTACTCCATATCTATTCAGCTGCATCAAGCATGCAGCCATACGTTCTAGTGTAGTATCAACAGAAGTATTTTAGACAAAATGTAATAGACATGGAATTTTTTTTCCTTGTTCTATATATTCCCTTCAAAAAAGTCATATTAGTATTTACTGACCATGATGACTGGTTGGAATCATAGCATCACAGAATCAACCAGGTTGGAAGAGACCTCCAAGCTCATCCAGCCCAACCTAGCACCCAGCCCCATCCAGTCAACCAGACCATGGCACTAAGTGCTCCAGCCAGGCTTGGCTTCAACACCTCCAGGCACAGTGACTCCACCACCTCCCTGGGCAGCCCATTCCAATGCCAATCACTCTCTCTGCCAACAACTTCCTCCTAACATCCAGCCTATACTTCCCCCAGCACAGCTTGAGGCTGTGTCCCCTTGTTCTGTTGCTGGGTGCCTGGCAGCAGAGCCCAACCCCACCTGGCTACAGCCTCCCTTCAGGTAGTTGTAGCCAGCAATGAGCTTTGCCCTGAGCCTCCTCTTCTGCAGGCTGCACACCCCCAGCTCCCTCAGCCTCTCCTCACAGGGTTTGTGTTCCAGGCCTTTCCCCACCTTTGTCACCCTTCTCTGGGATATAAGTGTTTCCTGATTTCTTCACACACAGAAACATAAATTTGATCTTTTCTAAGCAAAGATTTTGGTGTAGGGCTTCTGCTGCAAGGGAACAAAAAAAGATGTTTTAAGACTGTCCCTCAGTTTCTTGAGGCCAATTTGACTTAGAGATTATCCATAAGGTAAGTGGCTTAGGTGTTTTCTTGATCCTTTTTTATTTGGTGTGGTTTACTCTTATTCATATTCTTATTTATTTCTCTGATTTATTATCACCCAAAACATTAGGAGCCTATGTGTATTGGGTTTTGGTTTACATGTGGAAAACTACAAGAGAGAAAAGAGAGTAGAAGTCATTGTAATCAGTGGGATGTGGGACAACATTTAACACCTTCTGCCTTTTTTGAAATGACATAATTTCCATTTTTTCTGACTTTCCCTTTTTTTTTAAGGCAGACTTGAATTAAATAACATGTGAGTGGACAGCAGCACTGCCTGCAGCAGCAGTTGCACTTGTTTAAGGATTAATTTATTCTGCTCACTACCACCCAGAGGCCAGCACCATGCATGCAAGAAGAAAAAGCCTAAATCCCTTTATCCCAGTGTATCACCTCTGAGATCTGAGAAAAGCTGGGTTTGGGAGTGGACATTCATTTTATGCTGTTATTGGGGAAAGGCTTTTCAGTCTTCCTATCCTTCACAAATCCTTTGCCTAGTCTCTGTAACAAATGTTCTCACATTATCAGGACTGAAATGCTGCCACATTTTCAGTGTTACCTCTTTTGCAAGCTGTTTTCTTTATTGTGTGCATTTGCCCACATAATTCAGACTCTAAGCTGCAATTTATTTAGATCAGGGCCTGACCTGACAGTCAGGAATTGTGATTCAGACCATGAGTTATTTTTTTGTCCAATATTCATTTCAGCATTTGCCAAAATCCTTTTCTTGTAAGTAGATATTTAAACCCCTCTCATTTACTGATTTACTTCTGGCTTTTTCTATGGATTCATACTGATCTAGCTCACTTAATCAATAGTTCATTGTGCTCTGAGTGGAACTCTTTCTGGTTTTTTCCTTCAATACATTGTGATTACAAAAACAAACAAGAGAAAGGCACATTTATAGGCCCAGATACATTAATTGAAATTGAATTGTATTTTATTGACAATGTTCCTATGAGAAGTTCAGTGATTCCCATGGCAGGTGAAATGGCCACACCTTTTAAACATGTATTACTATGACCCTATTTGAGGCACTTAGTGCCATGGTCTAGTTGACTGGATAGGGCTGGGTGCTAGGTTGGACTGGATGATCTTGGAGGTCTCTTCCAACCTGCTTGATTCTATGATGATTCTATGATGATGACCCCTTTTCAAGTCGGGTTTGCGATCAACTTAAAGCGCAGTCACAGTTTGGCTCCTGTAGTTTGAGGAGACCATGTGCAGTTTAGGGACTCTAATATCACAGACTCTCATTGATCATAGAATCATGGAATCAACCAGGTCGGAAGAGACCTCCAAGCTCATCCAGTCCAACCTAGCACCCAGCCCTGCCCAGTCATCTAGTCTTCTCTTGAGCACCTCCAGGGACGGTGACTCCACCACCTCCCTCCTTTCTGCTTATGGCAGAAGGCAATTGGTGAATTACAAGAGGCTTGAAGTATTTACTCACAAATATTAATGTCCTGACTTGCAGGGCTAGCTATGGCTTCAGACAGCACCCAAACGCTTTCGGGGAATTCTGTCAGTGTCTTGTCAGCCACTGAGGCTTCTGATTCTTCCTAGACTTCAGAGGCTGCTGGGGAAAGAAGGCAGGCAATCTCTGACCTTATCCTGGCTCCTCTGGGTGATCTGTGTACCTCCAGGACTTCCCATCTTGGCAGGCAGGAGACCGTCAGGTGTAGGCAGGGTATCTCGTGATGTGCAGTCTTAGCATAACACCACACTGGCTATGCAGGCAGACCACATGGAGGCATTTAAAGCCTGTTCCTGCTAAACTCAAGGCAGTGTAATTTCCAGGCAAACAAACCCTGAGTGTCAGGGTTTATTCATTTGTGGCAGAGCTAGCTCAGCTTAGCATAGCATAATGCTGCAGAAGGCAGTGGCAGAATCACTGCCAGAGACAGAGAGCAATGGCAGCAGGCAGCAGAGCAGCAAGCACAACTACAGTGGCAGAGCACATTGTGTAACCTGTTCATCTCTTTATCAATACAGCCCAAGACTAACAGGCCTTTGGACACAGGTTAGCCAGTCAGAATGGCAGTTAGCCAAGGCTGACCACACCAGGCGAAGCCAGAGGCTTGCTTTACAGAGATGTGGGCAAACATAGGTGTTGCACGAGGCAGGCCCAAGCCAAGTGTATGGACCTTGTTTGCCACGGGATGTAAACAGGAGCAAAGCAAGTCTGGGCAAGCCAGAGTCCTTAGACTCAGGGGTTCCAGGGTTTTTGTCCTCTTTCCCATGGTTGCTTCTCCCTGTAGCAAAAGGAGGGAGAGCAGAAAAACATATCTGGGCAAGCCAGGACATGTATGAGCCTATTTTGGCCTATTTAGGCCTTCCATGACAGTGTGTCTCATGACAGAGGACATATATGTCAGGGCATCTGAGAACAGTTAGAAGAAACAGAGCAGAAGGAAACCTGTTGCATGGAAGACAGAGAGAGTCTGTGATTTGCAGGAGAAAAGCAGTGAACAATGAGGATGGCAACCTTTGGAATCACAAGTTCCAGAGAGAGCAAACTGTACTTAAGAATGATGATGAAGTTGGTTTCCCTTTGTGTATCCTTCAGCTTAGCAGTGATTGGATTTCAGCACTTGTATCTCTCTTTGATATTTGCTTGCTTCAATTATGGCATGTCTGAAGAGGGGAATTTTGAACCCAAACCTCCCAGGATACTTTCAGGATCTCTGAAAAAACATTCTTGGGCTTCAGGGCAGCCCACACAGATCCTGGATACCCTAAGCTGGTGATGCACAGCCTCTAATGGTTGCTATCCCACTCACCTTCTCTGCCTCCCTACCCCATGGTGCTTGCCCTGCAGCAGGGGAGCCCAAGGAAAGTGACCTCTACCTGCCTTGCACTGTAGTCTGCAGGCTGATATAAGTATGGCAACTGCAGAGTGAGAGAGCCTTGAGCCACAGAGACCTAGGAAATGTTGTGAGTAGAGAGGAGATGGATGGAAGGGTAACAGCTTGCTATTGGAGTTAGTGCACCACATGTCAATGCAGTTTTTGTTGTGCAATGGGGCACAGGTTGCCTCCCCACTCAGCCCACACTACTGCTACTGCAGGGTGGTGACTGGCCTGGATATCTTCTGTAGATTTTGTAAGAAAGAGTCATGCTTTTAAATGCCTCTTGGCAGGCACAACATCGATCATCCAGCAGGTTGTTTGTCTTCTTCTTGCTGCTGAGGCGTTGAGAGGGATTCATCAAGTATTAATAAGTCCTCTAGGTTGCCTGCCGTGAGCTATGAAACTGCAGCCTGTAATTCCATGCTTTGAGAAGAACATATCTCTCTGTCTCATTATGTGTTAGAGGTGAGATCATTAAAAATTCTAATAGCCTCTGATAAATAGGCTTATTAATAAAGAAAAGGAGGCATCAATTCAGAACTGTACTTGAGCGTGATATGTGCATGCTCCTGTGTGCCTTCACATGGCACAGCACAGGTGAAGAGAGGATATCTGAACAAAAAGCACTAGATATCTTAATGTCTCAGAAGCTGGAGAATCAAATGGAGGACAGCAGAGGTAGTTTCTGTCTGCATCTGAGCACAATGTGGAGGTTAGAAATGGGATCAAAGCTGCAGGGCTCTCTGGGGAGAGGGAATGTATTAATGCTCTCCTGTAACATTATTCAAGGTCTTCCTATCTCATTTCATTTGCACAAAACACAAATGCAGGCATATTAAGCAACATATTATTTGGTTTACTGTCTTTATTCCCTTATTCCCTAAAACCTTCTTATCACAGTGAAATTGCTGTACAGACATCCTGCCCATTAAGAGCAAATTGGCCTTCAGAGGGATGCAGCTCTGGCCTATGTTGGCTAAAGTGATGCAATAGCTGCTACTGCTACTGAATCATATTGGCAAAAGAATAGGGTAGCCTAACTATTCAGGCTGTACCCCAGGGGCAGAGAGAAGGCTAGAGTTAACAGAAATGTTTGACATGCATTATATTTCTTAACAGTGATTAGATTAATGCTCATATAATTTGATTGTGTCTCAGACTGCTTTTGTTTCCTTTAACCACCCTGGTAGCACTCTCATTTTGAAACTTTCCTCTGAAGTGGAGTCTTCACAGAACGTGAGCAAAATAATCCTCTCCCTAGGATGCAGTCACTGCTATGAACAACCCATCATTACAATAGCAGCATGAGGGGAGTCTTAATAAAATAAAAACGCTTTGAGGATGCTCAGTAAAATAAACCCAGCCTATGTCTTGGCAAGAATATAGTAAATCAGCCCAAATTACATGGCTGGAACCTTATTTTATGTTACTGAATTGTGCTTGGGAGCAAAAATCGTGGTTTTTTCCTTGATGTTTGTACATTTCACAGCTTATTAGCAGTAGCTTAAAAAAAGATCACAAAGGTAACAAAATCTTTAAGCTAAGATATTGACCATTTAATGTCATTCATATGTAGTTTCAGAAATCTACAACACAGGCATGACTTTGGATTAGTTATCAGTTATCCATCATGTTTTATGGCTCTTTTTGTGAGTAAATGACAGCAGCATTCTAAAGGCTGAATGTCAAACATAAGAGGCAAAAAAACTCCCAAATATTTTCTTGGTTCTGAGCATTTTGTTTGTGCTGTGCATAAGTTGCCCTGAGGATTTGTTGCTGTCCTCAGGAAGTCAACAAGCAAACAATTTGAAAATGATGAATATTGATTTTACACAACACACTGCAGCAGCTCTGCAGGAATCCTTGTGTCTGCAGCAGAAAGTTGTAGTTGTTGAACAGAGGACAATTAATATAGTAGAAGTGAACCCAGAAATATTGGTCTAGACTATTTCCCCTTTTTAAACCACTCCAGCTATTTCAATTGGTATTATGAGTGCAGCTGAGAGTAACTGTTACACCAGGCAATGTCATTAGGGATTCAGAGTTTAGTCAGAGGAGCACACAAAGGAACAATGTGCAGAGAGTACTGTGTGTTCCTGAGGTGCTTGCTGATGCCTCTCGCTGCACCTTGCGCCCGCAGTGCTTAGCTGCAGCGATCCACGCTCTGGACTTGGTGCCATACAATTGCAGAACGGCTCTAAATACATTCCCAGGGGGTGTCATTTGCAAGGAGAGGGGTGGTAGGTGAGGATTAAGTTATTTCACTGTTCAGGGCAGGAAGTGCAAAACTGATTAGGTGGATGTGCACATTCTGCAACTGGGAAAAACTGAGATCATCTTTGGAGTGACACAGCTGCCATTGGCAACAAGGGCTGGTGCCCCTGGTGCCAGGGAGGGAGAACTGAGGAACACCAACCAGAGTGAACCAGGGCTGCAAATACTTTGCTGCTCTTGCATTAACACAAGGGATGCTAACACCAAAGACTTTGTGGGTATGAAGACTGTGTGGCCATGGACACCAGCATGTTTTGGAACAGACTTCACCTGCCCTAATCCTGATAGCTGAGAAGCTTTGAAAGATATCACAAAATCCTGATGTAGCTTTCTACAAACTTGTTTTGTTGTTTGTTTGTGAGTTGGGGGTGGTTTTGTTTGTTTGTTTGTTTAAGGGTTTGTTTGTTTTCTCCATCTCTGGCCCTGGACCATGTATCTCTAATATGAAAGCTATGAATAGAATCTCTCCACACTCTCGTTTCTCCTCCACTGCACATTGCTTTTTGCTTGACTAGGTTGACAGTCAGCTGCAGACGTTCACCATGCTGAGAAAACAAGGCAAATGGCATCAGTGTATCTATGATCTTCTTTAAGCAGAATTTGTTTACAATTTAGTACCACAAAAAGTTGTTTTTCCCAAAGTGTTCAGCTGAGCAGTGCTAATAGTGTGCAGTCAGGATGGCTGTGAGTCTGCTGTGACCTGCATCCATGGAAGCTTCAGGGAAAGTGCCATCTAACTATCATTTATCCAATCAGAGCTTTCCATGCCTTCATTCCTTTACAGTGTTACTTCATCAGTATCACCTTCTTGGGGTTTTGAGCCATTATGTCAGGTCTCCCAAGGCTTGCTTCCTCAGAAAACATCTGTAACATGGGAATAGCAAAAGCAGAACATGTTTTCTATCCACAAAAGGTACTCTAAGCTTGCCTCTAGGTGCACTGTTGACTGAGGCATGAGCACAGAAGCAAAAGTACTCACTGCAGCTAACCAAAGAATAAAGCTTCTGCGAATCCCCTGTAAACTCTGCACTTCCTTGCTGAGCAGAAGCTTTGCTGAGTGGTGGGGAAGACAGTACCCACAGAACTTAAAAGCCTTTGCAGACAAATGAAAGTCACCTGTCACTAGTAGTGCTCTTACAGATACCACATTCCTGGGAGGAGTTTGTGGTCTCCTGTTCTTTCTGGATGGGGGAAGTTTCCTGCTCGTGTGGGAAGGATGATTACCTGATTACACTGCTTCAAAGTGATTTTTCCACTGACCCAACAGGTCTTGCAGCCTGACACTTTGGCTGTCACAGATGTCACCCAGTTTAATAAAATCTACAGAAATTATGTCTGCCTTTCAGAGAGACTTCTAAGTTGAACACAGTCTTCTCTGAGCAATGAACTGACAGTGCTCTAAACCTGAAACCAGATGGCCTTTCCTTCTCTCTTTCTTACTAAATGTTGTTGACCACACTTACTGTCTGGCAGACACTTGCAATAGAGGCACAAAAATCAGCTCACAAGTGATGTTTGATAGATCTACTGGGAACTTGACAGCACAGGTGATCTGAAGTAATACTGTAACAATATCAAGAGAAACTGAAAATTCAGACTTTGAGGATATCAGAAAGCATCTTGACCCTATAAAAAATCAAAAGAAATGAAAATTCAGACTTTTAGGATATCAGAAAGCATCTTGACCCTATAAAAATATCAAAAGAAGCTGAAAATGCAGACCTTGAGGATATCACTTAAAAGTGATTTATTTTAGTTTTCTTTGATTCTTTGATACTATTATTTTGTTCACATACCAGCATTGCCAGTCAGAGATGTATGAGATTAAGAGGAGGCTCAGGGCAGACCTCATTGCTGTCTACAAGTACTTGAAGTGGTGGAGTCACCATCCCTTGGAGGTGTTCAAGCAAAGCCTGGATGAGGCACTCAATGCCATGGTCTAGTTGATTGACAGGGCTGGATGCTAGGTTGGACTGGATGATCTTAGAAGTCTCTTCCAACCCTGTTGACTCTATGATTCTATGGTTCTGAAGGGAGGCTGTAGCCAGGTGGGGGTTGGTCTCTTCTCCTAGGCAACCAGCAACAGAACAAGAGGACACAGTCTCAAGTTGTTCTGGGGAAGGTCTAGGCTGGATGTTAGGAGGAAGTTGTTGTCAGAGAGAGTGATTGGCATTGGAATGGGCTGCCCAGGGAGGTGGTGGAGTCACCGTCCCTGTCCCTGGAGGTGTTCAAGACAAGACCGGCTGAGGCACTTAGTGCCATGGTCTGGTTGATTGGATAGGGCTGGGTGATCTTGAAGGTCTCCTCCCACCTGATTGATTCTATGATTAAATCTAGTATCTGGTCAATTAGTTTTGGTTTAATCTGAATAGAACAAAAAAAAGTTAACCTTGGATTCTAGGATTCCAGATCATGTTTTCCTTCCCCAGATCTATCTACATTCACATGCAGAATTACTTTAAAAAGTCTTCTGGATCCTAGGATGTGAATCAAAATAAGTCCATCTTTAGTGACTAGAGATATAGGTCTGGGTGGAGAATGCCAAAAAGCCTTTTTCTCCACTAGATGATTTTAGTCCATCTCTCTGCATTCCTCCTGCTTGAAGCCTAAGGTGTGTCCCAAGATCTAAGCTGTAGCTACTGGTATAATACATTTGAATGGAGCTGTGAAAGGACTATGGTGACTCCATAAGAGAGACTTGAGTGGTCTCCCTGCAAGTAGAGGGAAGCTGGCCTGCTGAAAGATGTATGAGTTTCTTGCAGGAAGAACAGAGATTCTCCCTACTTTTGCTGCAGCCTGTCTTTGTGTGCCGGGTCTGCACCATGGCTTTGCTTCATCAGCCATCTGTCTTCCCCATCGTTGGCTTTCCCACACTATTTATGTCTGTATCTTGCCATGGGCTCCTACTCTCTGGCTTACCTCTTTTCTGAACTGTGCCTCAGATCTCTGACTTCGCTTTGTGCTGTAAGCATCACACAGGACTGTGACTTTGCCCGAGTCTTCCCTGTGCAAAACCAGCAGCGTTTGATAGAATGGTCATATGAACCTGTGAGTTTCTTTTGGCTGCACATTCACCTTGTTTCCAGGATAAAAAATTTAAAACCCCATCTAACCTGTCTTTGTTAGGCTCCTTTTGCACATGGTAGCTTCAAGAGAACAAAAATATATACATTATATTTATAAGCAGTCTGCAAACACAATTTAAACATAGTTACACAGGATGGCTCCACTGAGCCACTACAGGTCTCATTGGCAGTCCTGTCACCCTTCACAGATATGGATCTGTTATATCTTTTCATCATAATTTTGCCTCAAGAATTTTTTTTGCAGAGCAGTAGTTCTTGCCAAATTTAATATGAAGCCAGCAAATAGAAATGCTGCATATGTCTGTGAAATCTAATCTGCAGCAAAATGACTCAGACAAAGAAGCATCCTGATGCAACGGCAGTTCATTTTTTTGAACCCAGTCCTAATACCCCAACAAGTACAGTCTTAAATAAGACAAAATACACTTTCCCCCACCACTTTTGACTACAGTCTTTGTAGTGCTGAATCACTGCGTCATGTCTAATGAGTCAAGCAAAGAAGGAAGATCAACTGCTTTATCTACATGCACATTCAGTGTAACATTTTTTTGGTATCAAACTTAATGCTAGGAAGTAAATCACTGCATCAGTCTTCACAAATGCTCCTTGCACTGTACATTACTCACATTCCCCAATCAAAAATTGGAAGGTTTTGCCCTCAAAGGGAATGAAGGTATAGGCAAGTGTGATTCACTAGGTCCTGAGAAAGCAAATGATTGCCTCAGGCTAATTGATCTTTCACTACCAAAGTAAACTAAGAAATAGCTCAAATACAGTACAGTGCTGAACTATTAAGGAAAGAAATAATTTTATGCAGGTACACAATCATTTTTTAGGTAAATAAACAAGAGTGGTCTCTTCTCCCAGGCAACCAGCAACAGAATGAGGGGACACAGTCTCAAGTTGCTCTGGGGGAGGTCTAGGCTGGATGCTAGGAGGAAGTTCTTCCCAGAGAGAGTGATTGGCATTGGAATGGGCTGCCCAGGGAGGTGGTGGAGTCACCGTCCCTGGAGGTGTTCAAGAGAAGACTGGATGAGGCACTCAATGCCATGGTCTAGCTGACTGGCTAGGGCTGGGTGCTGGGTTGGACTGGCTGAGCTTGGAGGTCTCTTCCAACTTGCTTGATTCTATGATTCTATATTCAGCCACAGAGAATAATGACTCCAGAACCAGTTCAACCTTCCCTGGCACTAGTCAACTTCCCTTGCAGCTGGGTAATCACATCAAGAGATATAGGGACATCATGACATTTAGGTTTCTTTGGTGAACCATCTCTGTCTGGTGTTGTAGTCTTTCAGTAATGTATCACCCTGTTCACAAGGGTTGGGACAGAGCCCACTAATGACTTCTGTACAAGCTACTGAGTACCTAACAGCAAATACTGCTCAGTCCAAGCCTTACTGTGTAGATACTTGGATGTATGTGCACACAAGGAGAGGACAAGCAGTGCGAGTTTAAGGGAACCACTGCTTGACTATTACACATTTGCAGTGTTGTTCAGCAGAGTTCACTGAAGACCTTTGAGCAGAGTTCACTGAAGATCTTTGAATGGAGTTCACTGAAGACCTGTCTCTTCACTGCAGTCTGACAGCTTAACAATTTAAAGTGTTAGCTGAACAAAATCCATTTTCCTTGCAGTTCACGTAGAGAGCATCCACCCAAGAAGCATTCTTTTGATGTCAACATTTTTGCTAATGATTGCACTGTAGCTGGTATTCATTTTTGGGGGAAAGGTGGTTAAGGCTACCTTACTATCCAGAAAATACTTTGTTTCCTTCTCACAGCCTGTGATCTAATTCCTCTCACTAAAATATCCTAGCGAGGCTCAAACTGGCACATTTAAGCACGTGGATAATTTTTGTCCTGAGAAATGGCATAAATTACATTAGTGAGCTCTTATGGTGGAAACTGATAGTTCTTAGTTTGACTGTATGTATTATTTCACTCTGTGTGCCCCTCTACCCTTCCCAGTGCTGCACTGTTCCTATCACAGGGACATCAGCCTCAGCTGGCCACTGCTACATTTGGCCACCACCCTCTCCACCCCTTTCACAGTAGGTCTGTGCAAGCTGCTCCCAGCAAGTGTTCCTCTAGGAACTGAATTGCCAGACCTCATGTACCACATACATAAAAGACTGCTGTAGGAGTCAATACAGCATTACCAGCTGCATTGCAGGTCACAGTGTCTTGCACAGTGGAGCAGAAGATCAAAGTTGGAAAGCTTTCAGAAGAACTATTCATGCTCAATCTACACCAGGGCAGGATGGGGAAGGAAGCTACAATTTTCATTTTGGATGAACCTAGACGAGTCATTTTGGTCACATTTCTGTCATAATGTGACATTTCTGCCATATTTTCACTCCTATTTTTGTTCCTCATTTAAACATCATTTCAATACAGCTGGAGGTAAATGCCTTCACAGAAAAACATTACATAGATTTTGAACAGGGATAAAGACTGCTCCTGTTCTTGCTGAGGTCTCTGAGGACAGCGTCAGGCAGATATTTCACGGTCTAAAAAGGCAGTCAGACTTGACAATGATCTGTGGCAGAGCAGAGCACTGATCTGAGACACAAGGGACTGTGAAGTGTATCTTCAGCAAATGAAAAATGGAAAAAGTAAAGCGAGGACAAATGCATCCATAAAGATTTAACAGAATTAGTATTAGCATTAGGAGCTGTTAGCTTAATGAAATTGCTGTTAGCTATAGCAACCAAATACAGTATCCCTGCAGGAGTTACTGTAAGCAATGTCACTGGAATCTGAGCAACAATGGATTAATTAACAAAGTAATTATTTCCACCCCCACCCCCCCCCCCCCCCCAATAACCCTGACTTTTCCTTGTCAGTCTCATTAGAGAGGATATTAGTCTTGTAACATTTTCATCTCTAATAGACAGAAAAGGTTAGACAGAGTAAGATAGTGCTTTGACATCGTTTATTCCCTCCCAGTCCACAAGGACATGTTGTACGTCCTTGCTCATAATTTGAAAGAACAAGTGTTTGAGGTTTTCAACTAGCCAGAGTGTGAAGGATGCGAGGGTTCTGGCCACTGGCATGGACAGAAACAAGTTTATTCGTCTTGGTAAGCTGCCTCAGAATCATTTTGACACCACCTTGCTGGGCATCTATCACACCTAAGAAGTATGACAGTTGCCCTTGCCGAGTGCCACTCAGCTCTGGTTATTGTTCCTGCTTTTCAGTTGACTCCAATGAAAGCTGCAGGCTGTGAAGTACCTCTCCCTGGACTGGATGAGGCACTTAGTGCCATGGTCTGGTTGACTAGCTAGGGCTGGGTGCTAGGTTGGACTGGCTGAGCTTGGAGCTCTCTTCCCACCTGGCTGAGTCTATGATTCTATGATTCTATTCTGCCCAAGACAGGAAGAATGCAATTTCCTTTAATCAAACAGTCTGAAGCATTATTTTCTGAAATAGCAGTGATAAAGACAATTTAGCTCCCTAAGTGTCAGATTAACAATGCTTGTGTACAGATTAGATTTAACTCAGCTTGTCAGGTATCCTCAAGGAGATTTCTCTTTGGTATTTAGATCAAGCCTTCACTTCTGAGTAAGAGGAAATCTTTAGAGCATTTGACAGAAGTCTCATCTCATTCTGATCAAAGAAAATGCAGGAAAGTGAGATCAGACTTTAAACTGCATATTATTCATAATGAATCATATTCCTTTGATTACTCATTCTTTATTAATTTTGGTTTGATTAGTTAATGACCTAGAAGTCTTGTTTAGTTATGTCTGCAATCCATGCCTGTCACAAAATGTGTTAGTGCCTAACATAGATGACACATAAAGATGCTTGAAGGAGCAGTGCATGATTCAGTTCAGTCCAATCTCCATGTCAGTGCTTGGCTATCGCTCTGTGCAAATTGTGCCACAGAACTGAAGTTAGCCTGTCGTGGATGGGCCCAAAATAGGCTCATTCATGCTTTGCCTTTCCTGGACATGTTTTTCTGCCCACACCAGGGGTAAACACATAAATGAACTCAAAAGGGGCACAACAGACCTGGTGCCATGAAGTCTGGCCCAGAGCCCAGGTTGTGTAGCGCGGCTGTGCAAGCCCATGCGCCTAGCCTATGGCCCGCTGGGTGCAAGGCACATGCTCTCCCCATATTTGCCTATTATGGTATGCCTTGGATAGCCTTTAGATTGAGAATGGTTTATTAGGAGATACAGAATGTTAATGCTTAACATTTTGAAATGCAGCCTGTTGCTAGACCTGGAGGCTTAACAAGAGACTCAATTTCACCACTGACTTTCCAGAAATGTTATGATCCGTCTCTAGATGTGAAACCAGAAGGAACTTCCTATCTGGGTGACCTGAAATACATAAACAGCCAGAGTGCAGAAATGCTCCTCTCAGTGGATGTGATAGGGAAGGAAAGCAGCACTCTTGAGAAACATTTTTTCACCAGCTTGACAGCACCAGGTACATATCTATGAGGTATTTAGTGGAAACTATCAGGCCTGTAGCCTCCTTTTATGACCCTTTTTACTGATAAGTGTCTTAGATGACATTGGATGCAGGAGATCCTGGTCAGCCTTGTCCTCCTCCAGCAATGACATCCCACATTGGTGCTCTTTTCCGTTCACTGACATGGCAGTCTACAGAAATATCTTGATGATGTAGCTTGCCTACCTTGCTATGAAGCAGTAAACTGCATTTTGGGGTGCTGCAAGGTAAAGAGTGTGTTTTCAACACCAGCATGAATAGAGCAACAGATAGGTTGCACTAAAGCACCAGTTTGCCTTTGGGAAACGTGGACGTTTCTCAATTGATCCTAGGGTATAATGCAACTTAAATGTTTCACAAGTAGCCTCAGATCATTTGGAAAATGCATATAATTAGTTTTTAAGTATGTGAAAGAAGTATATGATTAATAACTGGTAATTATTTTCTTCAGCTATAAGATAGCCTTTCAAATACCCTTAATCCTAATTAATCATTAGTTGGAATACAGATGCTTAAAGTGATGCCAAGTGCTGGATCTCTTCTACTTTTTCCACTATGGAAGATAATATGTTGCAAGTAGCACAGACAGAATGCAAATCTGTGTCAAACGAGCTTCTTCAAAACCCTGAGCTTTGGAAAGGAGCTTGGGTCACTCCAAAGTTCATGGAAAGACAACTTCTGTAGAGAGATTGGTGTTGTGGGAAAACATGAACTAGGATACGGTGGCTAGTCACTGGTGATGCGATGTGATGTGACTTCTTCATTGTAGATGAATAATGCTGGTAACCTGTTGAATGGAGGAAGATCAATCTCTTGTGATCCCCAGTGGTAAAACAGCTCTGGAGGGAAGAGATGGATAACCAAAGCACTGACAAAGAAACTATGTGAGATAGGAAGGGACCATCCTTATCTTACAATTCTTGAGCATCTAGAAGTGGTGTGGGAGCAAAATACCAGGGAATATAGGGACCTAACATGCTGCTGGCACAAAAAGTGCATGATACATGACAAGCAAGGAACCAGGATGTGTCCTCTCTCTCTTTCCTATGAGGCAAGTAGGGTTGTACTATATGTGCCATACAAATCAAATGTCTCAAATCTCTGGAGGCTTCACAGAATATTGAATGCAGTTTTAAAACTAAAGGCAACTAGCATGAAGGAGGAGATGAAGCTGAAGGTTTTAATTGTTCTCTGCCTGCCATGTTTCCTTCCTCCAGGGCAAACATGTCAGCTCTGACTGCTGTGTGAACCAAATGCAATCCAGTCACTGTGCTTGAGCTCAAGAGGAGCTTGAAACAATCACTCTGAGCACTGACCAACCATTCAATAGGCGCTGGATCAGAAGCCAGGGACTATCACTGCTGACAGTACTATCAGTATCTGTCATAGCTTCTAAGACCAAAAGACACAAATCTCAAAGCTGCTAGACAAAAAGTCCTGCATTCATAGAATCACAGAATCAACCAGGCTGGAAGAGACCTCCAAGATCCTCCAGGCCAACCTAGCACCCAGCCCTAGCCAATCAACCAGACCATGGCACTAAGTGCCTCATCCAGTCTGCTCTTGTACACCTCCAGAGACGGTGACTCCACCACCTCCCTGGGCAGCCCATTCCAATTGGAAAAGAGAACATAAAAAAAAAAAACATTTTAGGTGGTGTGGTAGTTGTGAAAGGTTCAAAGGTGTTGAAACAATAGTTTTCAAAACACTCTAGAGCTAAAAAGTGAAGTCAAAAGTTGCAATTTTGGCAGAGGATTAGGAAGGGGATCAGGTGAGAATCGAGGGAAATTGCAGGGGACCTCCCTGGCCATATTGTAGGCTGTTTCATCATCACTTGCAGTGGTTCTGAGAAGTGAGAAAAGCCTTTATATCCTTGTGGAGGACTTTGTGGGGAATATGAGTAGTTTCATTTTCCTGCATAATTCAGTATTCAAAGTTTGAAACCTGAAGCTTTCATTTTCTTCCTGCAAGTAATAAGGCAACAAGTAATGATACTCCAGCTCATCTAAATTTCCCTCTTCACCTGGTTTTGACATATTTTTTCATCTTTACTGCTCTTCCCAAATGTTTTTCCTCTGAAATCTGTCCAAATAATCCTGTTTTCCTTGGATTTCATTGCTCAATGCTCAGCCTTACTGCACTTCAGCAGAGGTCAGTGTCGAAAGGAGGATTACTGGAAATGTTTTGTTAGCTAGGAGAGTTTATTAATCATTGTGGGTGATTAATCATATGGGGTTTGCCTTTACACAATCTTTTTGATCCTCATTGGAGCTATGATTCACAGCATTTCTAAATATACTCCTGCAGAGTATAGTTCTAACTTAGCCCTTTGTTCCCTCTTCTACACTTGTGAAGTTAATTGTTCTTAGTCTGACATTTGTCCTCCTTAAAGAGTTTCTTTCCTTTTTCATGAAACAATTGAACTCTAATCCTGTTTCCCAATGTACACTATCAGCCTGTTGGTGTCCTCAAATGAAATCAGTACGTGTTCGATTCAATCCTCTAGATCATTAAAGTATCTGGTAGTACCACTCTCTTAGAACTGCTTTCTTCAGAGCATTTCTCAGCCATTTTCAGGGTGTATTTGAACCAGTGTTAATAAATTCCCAAGGAAATATTTGCATGATTTTGGCATCTGTTTGTTTTGTTTGTTTTTTTCATCTAAACATTCCTTGGTTTGGTTAATAAAACTTTATGCAGTAGACTGTCAGAAGTCTTACATAAGCCAAGGTATATGCACTGCCCAGGGAGGTGGTGGAGTCACCATCCCTGGAGGTGTTCAAGGAAAGACTGGGTGAGGAGGCACTTAGTGCCATTGTCTAGTTGATTGGCTAGGGTTGGGTGCTAGGTTGGACTGGATGATCTTGGAGGTCTCTTCCAACCTGGTTGATTCTATGATTTGGATGATCTTTAACTCCTCTACAGATAGTTGAGTAAGTTGGAAATTAAAAGTGGTCTTGAGCTTTATTTCTGACTGTACTGGTAGTAGTGTCTCCTCTACAAGGAGGAGTAGGCACTTATTGCAGAGTAATCTCAGAAGAGTACCATTGAGGCATACAGGAGTTAAAAATAAAACATCATTTATCTGTTTGCCTGGAGTGACCTTAGTTGTATTATCAGTCTCTAAGAAAGGCTTTATTCAAAGCCATGTGCTGCATGGACATCCCTGTCTCTCTTGGCTTTGCCAGAGGTACGTCCCATGGAAGTTCAGCCAGTAAGGAGTCAGAGAGCCCAGACACAGGCAAAGGAGTGGAAGCTAGCTTACTGCTTTTCCTTATGCTCCCAGTCAGGCAGTAAGGAATGAGAGAGCCCAGACACAGGCAGAGGAGTGGAAGCTAGCTTACTGCTTTTCCTTATGCTCCCAGTCAGGCAGTAAGGAATGAGGGAGCCCAGACACAGGCAGAGGAGTGGAAGCTAGCTTACTGCTTTTCCTTATGCTCCCAGTCAGGCAGTAAGGAATGAGAGAGCCCAGACACAGGCAGAGGAGTGGAAGCTAGCTTACTGCTTTTCCTTATGCTCCCAGTCAGGCAGTAAGGAATGAGAGAGCCCAGACACAGGCAGAGGAGTGGAAGCTAGCTTACTGCTTTTCCTTATGCTCCCAGTCAGGCAGTAAGGAATGAGAGAGCCCAGACACAGGCAGAGGAGTGGAAGCTAGCTTACTGCTTTTCCTTATGCTCCCAGTCAGGCAGTAAGGAATGAGAGAGCCCAGACACAGGCAGAGGAGTGGAAGCTAGCTTACTGCTTTTCCTTATGCTCCCAGTCAGGCAGTAAGGAATGAGAGAGCCCAGACACAGGCAGAGGAGTGGAAGCTAGCTTACTGCTTTTCCTTATGCTCCCAGTCAGGCAGTAAGGAATGAGAGAGCCCAGACACAGGCAGAGGAGTGGAAGCTAGCTTACTGCTTTTCCTTATGCTCCCAGAAGAAGATCCCCAGAGACTGATCTAAGACCTGGGACTGCTGACACTACTGATGAAACATGTCCATTGAAACAAATCCCTCAGGAACAGTGTTTTATTTCATCATGATAAAAGTGAGAATAAGGATTGTGTTAGTTAAGCTTCGTTAATTTAATTTGGATTGCTGCATTGTAGAAGTACATGAAGACATGAACACATGCTTGCATGTTCTATGTTCTGATGTTTATCTCAGTGAGGCAGAGAAACATGGCTTTTCCAAACTGAGATACTCTGGGTCCAGGAAAAAAATCAGAACTGCAAATTTTGTTTTAATTTAGAAAGAAAACATCATTTGAAATAGGTTCCCTGTGAGAACCTATTCTCAGTCTGTCTCTAGCCCATAGTTCTCTGTTCCTCAGTTTCTTACCAAAAATACTTTATTGTGGCTGTCCCTGTTGAGAGCCCACAGTGTGCTGAACTCTGCCTCTTTGTGTTTTATCTACCTCTTACTTCCATTCCTTTATCTGTACTCTGTATGACTTTAGGTTCACTCCACAGCCTTTCAAGGTAACAGTAAGAGACCAGCAGGAGCAAAGCTAAGGTCCAGGTCCCATAGTACTTGAGATGACAGC
Source organism: Pogoniulus pusillus (assembly GCF_015220805.1). Classification (NCBI taxonomy): domain Eukaryota; kingdom Metazoa; phylum Chordata; class Aves; order Piciformes; family Lybiidae; genus Pogoniulus; species Pogoniulus pusillus. The sequence goes on from NC_087268.1 coordinate 1,253,150, forward strand.
TCATGAACCGATTCATGCTCAAACTACCCTTTGTCTTCAAGGACGTTCCATTTAGAGACAACATTCCTCACGCATGCTATCAGTGGCGGGATCGTGGCCATAGGCTTTCTGTGAGTGCTTTGGGCAAGGAAATGTCTCCTTGTATTTGTCTGAAAAGTAACTGTTAAAACCCAAGGATGTGGGAGCAATGAAGTAGCAACAACGTTGAATTTTAGCTAGAGTGCACATTCTGCATCCTTTCTCCTCCAAGTTCAGTACACATTCTCAAATGCAGTGTGTGCCCTTCAGAAGCGGTGTAGGTTATCTCAGTAAAACTTACTTACAGAAATACCTATCATAAAGCTGTTGCAGTCATTGATATGTTCAAATTCCCCTGTGCAATGGATTTTAATGCACCTATTTTTATGCCATTGACTTAACTTCATTTTAATATTTTGCAACATTGATCAAATTGATTTGAGAGCGCTGGAAAGATGCTGCATTACAACACGGTTGCTTATACTCCCAGCTCACGTAAATTCACAGCTTGTTTTAAAACTGGCAATAAAAAACAGTGATTTGCATCTAAATCTTTTTTAATGGAGTAGTGGTTGGATGTGGAGTACATTTTTTTATCAGGATCATATGCACATAGCAATGCTGTATTGTTCCCCTCTGCAAAGATTGTAAAGGTGTTCAGCAAGTGCTGCTGTGAAGCATTAGCTGCAGTGTGCTTTGGTAGGGTTGCATGTGCTTGTTGAGTAGGTGTCAGGAGAGGGTTTGGTTTTCATCTGTTTAGGGCTTTTGTTTAAAGCAATTGGAATATTTAGGGATTTCTTTTTTCTCCTTACAGAACAAGCCCTGTGAGGAGAGGCTGAGGGAGCTGGGGTTATTTAGCCTGAAGAAGTGACCTCATTGCTGACTACAGCTACCTGAAGGGAGGATGTAGCCAGCTGGGGATCGGTCTCTTCTCTCAGGCAGCCAGCAACATAAGCAGGGGGCACAGTCTTATGTTGTGGCTGAGGGGGTCTAGGCTGGATGTTAGGAGGAAGTTGTTGTCAGAGAGAGTGATTGGCATTGGAATGGGCTGCCCAGGGAGGTGGTGGAGTCACCATCCCTGGAGGTGTTGAAGCCAAGCCTGGCTGGGGCACTCAGTGCCATGATCTGGTTGATTGGATGGGGCTGGGTGCTAGATTGGACTGGATGATCTTGGAGATCTCTTCCAACCTGGCTGATTGTATGATTACTTAGAAGCAATCAATTTAGTAGGGATTGAATTATTAGAGACATTAAAGAAAAGGAAATTTCATGCCTGAATTGAGCCCACAGATTTTCAGATCATGAGTAAGAGAAGAAACAGCATTGAGTACATTCAGTGAGGCATGCAGATGCAGAGATGTGTCATGGTCCTTTCACTTGGCTTACCCTGCAAAACAAATGTTCCTTAATCTCCCCATAGTAAAACTGTTATCTAACAATCCCTCAGTAAATTAGATCGTATAGTCTTTGAAGGTAATCATTTCCCTAATAAAGGAGGCTAAGAAGCCTGCCAGAAGGGACCCATAAATGTGACTGTAATTATCCCCTATTAAAAAAAAGAAGCTACTGCTCTCTATGAAGGTGTTATTGTACAAACAGATGAAAATGCCTAGTGTATTTGCAGACTAAGTTGTAGGTGACACTGCTCTCATGGTACAGAGCTATAAAAGGTATTACCTGCATCAGCAGTCTAATGTTCCAAAATTTAACCATAAACCAACATTAAAAATTACTTTTAAAATGCAAATATCTACTTCCAATTGGTTTATGAATGCCAGAATTCAAACCACATTAGCTGGTCAGCCAGAGACTGGAAAACTGCCCAAGGAGCAGTTGGAAAGGTGCACTGCCCTACTCATCAGATCTGAAACAGCAACTGGTTAGGAGCCATGAGAGACCTGAATGTCGGTGTTCAACTCGGCAGCCTTTAAACACTCTGACACTGGACACTCCTGGGACTTTTCTCTTTGGAGTAAGTCCTACTAACTTTAGAATAGACTGCAGAACCAAAAGCCAAACCAATATTTTTTCTCTCATGAGGGTTACTGCTCCACATCAGGGTTCTTTTAGAATGAAACCTGCTTCCTGTGTTTTATCCTGAGAAACCTCTGCTAGTGAGAATCTAGATTTACATGCTCTGAATGCCCTCAGGAGGAAACTCTTTCTCTCCATCAGCTACACTGGCCAGGGTGATGAGCTTTGGAAAATTGAAGCAGTCTTTTAATTGAGCTCATAAGAAGCTTCACTTTCTAATTATTTTTGCTGGTTTCATTTCACTGAGGCAGTCTTTTGGGACACATTCTTAGTTTCTACTGCAGCCCTATGGCATAAATAGTTGGTTTCAATAGAATCTACACTATCAGAAGTATCTCAAATTTCTCATGATACCTATGCACTCAGCTGTCTCCAGGCAGCATTGTTTAAGTGACTGTGTGATTAGAAATGAGGGAACAATGTTTTTAGTGTGATCCAGAAACATCTGCTTTCACTTTCAAATTAATTTGCTTTGGCAGTCTCACTTTTCTTTGGTGTATAAATATTCCAAACCTCAAGATAGCAGAAATTATGGCAATGCCCCCCCCAAAAAAACCCACAACCAATCAAACAAACAAAACCCAACACAGTAGATTGGGGGAAAAATCAGCAAACTATGGAAGAAAATTGTGATAGTATTTTAATGAAGAGTTCTTGCACTGGAAATCCTAGAAGGTGCACTTAGTATAAATATTTGACATGATCAGTGAAGCCAAACAGCACATATGACACTGACTAGTTAATACACCAAGTGATTCCTCAATTCAGGAGTCTCTTCCAGAAATTATTCCCCTGTAGTCACTGAATATGCAGATACATATGTCAGATCAAATAGACTCTCTTTATTTGCCCTATTCAGGGGGTAGGAATAGCTGCTTTAGAGATCAGCTCCCCACTGTAGACATTTGTATGAGTAGATGATAAACATTCTGGACAGTCTGTGGTGAGTAGTTCACATTTAGAATCTTTAGAAGCCTAAGTGAAGGTGTCACCAGGGATTGCCTCCTAGCAGAACGCTCATAGAAGTCTTAAAACCTGCAATTGACTAATGATGGAAGCCAGCAAGCTACGACTTAAATGGAGGATTGTGGTGGGTTTTAAAGAGAGCCAACAGGAATGAAACTCTCAAATCAAGTTGGGGAGAAAATACAGGATTATATTTAAGAGAGGGAAAATACAGTCATAGACATTACAAAGCAATTACTGCATCTATGGCAAACCCCCTTGAATCTTTCCCCATCCCCAAAAAAATAGATCTACGCTCCCCAGTGCTCCAATCCTCACCCCCTAATGCCTCCACCATCCAAAAAGGCCTGCTGCTTACGTGTTCTTCCCCATAGATTGGCTCCCCACACACACACACAGGGCAGGAGGAGGAGGAGAGGAGAGCGAGCTGGCCTTGTTGTGAGTCTATAAAGAGAGAGCAGAATTAGGGGATTGAATAACAATCTTCTAGTCCCCTATAGCCTCAACCAGGGACAAGGATGCAACTCATCCACAGATAATGGGAGAGAGAGAACAAGAGGCAAGGAAGGTGATGAGAAAATGATAGAATAAGACACTTGAAGACAGGAAAAAGGGAATGGGACTCCTACAGATCCTTTAAATAACTTCTTTTGTTGACATGAGCTTGCCCTTCAGGAGAGTGAAGCTATTCTTTCTGCAAAGAAAGCCCACTCCTATCATGCAGTGTAGAAACCCATACAGCATGCAGCTTGTGGAGATGAAACTGACAGACTAATAGCTACCATATAAAATCTCATCCTTCATTTCTTGTTTAAGATAGCATTGATGGTGGGAAGTATCAGCCAATCTTGGATGATAATTACAATGGACTGGGGCAATGTGAAGGCAAAGTTTTTTACATCTCATTTGGGAACATTTACTATTTAAACCAGCAGAAACTGAACCATTTACTTCTGTGAGTCCAGGATTAGGGCCTAACAGCAATGATCTGTAAATAATATAGTACCTGGCAACATTGTTAGAACTGTTCACATTGATATCCTTGCGTCTCTTCAACATAATTTCATCTACTCAATCAACTTAATTTTTCCTAACTTGTGGCATAACTACCTATTCTTATCTATGAAATTTTCTAAGAGATCATTGGTTCTGTCAGAAAACAGCAGGCCATCAGAGCTAGAAGTTTCTAATTTTAGTTACAAATCCTGTGTCATCTATTCTGGTCTGTCCAGGCACAGACCAGAAAGCTTTTCAGAGACACAGGTCTAGTCTCAAGCTGTGCTGGGAGGAAGTCTAGGCTGGATGTTAGGAGGAAGTTGTTGGCAGAGAGAGTGATTGGCATTGGAATGGGCTGCCCGGGGAGGTGGTGGAGTCACCATCCCTGGAGGTGTTCAAGACAAGACTGGATGAGGCACTTAGTGCCATGGTCTAGTTGATTCTTTAGGGCTGGGTGCTAGATTGGACTGGCTGATCTTGGAGGTCTCTTCCAGTCTGGTTGATTCTATGATGATTATTCTATGATTCTATGATAACTAATCACAGTATAGCAAATGGTCCTGAGTTATGGCATGCATGTGAAACCCTGGGAATGGAATGGAACAGGTGTAAATCATAGAATCAAGCAGGTTGGAAGAGACCTCCAAGATCAGCCAGTCCAACCTAGCACCCAGCCCTAGCCAGTCAACCAGACCATGGCACTAAGTGCCTCATTCAGGACCTCTCATATAAAAAAAGGTTGTTCTAAGCTACTGGCCAATGTGTGGTGCCTTTGCCTATATTTCCTGTGCTCTTTGAGCTCACCCTTCACTTTCATCCTGCTCTGGGGCTGCTTCAAACAGGACACAGATTTGTCATCTTTATTTTTGGTAAGTGCTTAGCTTTTGAATATTTCATTTGCCCTCTTCAAGCCATTCTGATCCTTTCCTGTATTTCAAAGGATTATTCTAGACTGGATTCAGAACATGAATAAAATGTACAAGCACAGCTGACAGGGTATTGCCAGTCAGGAATCATGTTGCCCTTGATACAGGCAGACAATGGGATCAGCCTGAGAAAATGTCCTCACAGCTTTGAGCTCTGCTATTACTTTAATGAATTAAAAATGGCAATCAATTGTCCAAAGTCAAGTCAAGGGATCATTTTGCTCATTTTGCTTCCTGCAACACCTTAGGTTTTATTTTATAATGAAGTGTTAAGCATAAGAATTCAGTATCTAACCTTATGGCTTCTATGTCTAATACCATCAGATCTGGCAGTGTGGTGGTTTGGATGTTACCCACCCTGCACACACTTTGGAAGTCACCCAGACTAGGCTCAGCTGGCTCTGGAAATTAAGTGAAGCTTATTATTTACAGCTCAGCACAATATACAAGCAGGTATTTACAGAATATACAGTTAAAGACAGAAACAGACAAGGTAAAAGGTAATACAGAAACACAGCAGCCCTCCCAGAAACCTGAGCCCCCAGGAGGGGCTTCCAACCTCACTTCCACCTTTTCCCACCCCTCAACCTTACCCTAGATGTTGCCTTGTGCCCCAAGGAAGAATGGAGGGTCGGCCAGGGGGGTTAGGAAGCAAAGTGGATTAATCAGAGAGATGGAAGGTGAGGTCAAAGAGAAATGCAGCTCAAAAGCCCAGGCTGTGCCCAAACACCGAATGCCCTATCTATGTTTGTGCTCTTGTTCCTTGTTCTTATACATCTCAGCAAGCCTATGAGTGAAGTAGACATCACCATTGTTTCCCTTTCACAGCCTGTAATCTAGTTCTTCTCACCTAAACATTCTAGCTAGCTTCAAACTAGCACAGTAACAGATGTTATCTATGAATATCCAATACTAAAGTCCACCAAATGGATATTTGTTCACGGGGGAAGTTCTTTCCTGATTCCTGCTGACTGGAATTTGATTAATGTCTCAATAATTCCATTTCAGTCAGCCCATCCATCATAGTATTTCTCCAAGTTCGACTGCTACACACACCCCATACAAAACTCTGTGTTAATTTCTTCCCACTCACATCCTGCCACAACAGTTCTGGGGTGCTGCCTGACAGCCTTACTGATACGGACAACAGCCTCACTACTCAAGGAGTCTTCTTGCCTGACACAAAGGCAATGAGCAAGCCATCACTGTGGCAATTGTGCACTCACAAGTGTGCAAAGCAATAACATGCATTACAGTGTTTGCTGATCTGCTGTGAAATTTCAGGTCATCTCTTTTCTTTTCATTAAAGACTTGCTAACTCCACTGGAAGCAAGGAGAACTACAAGCTAATTGCACAAGCATTCCCTGTCATCACCACACGACAATTGTTGCGCACTTCTGATTGACGCAACAGAGCGGAAACAGAATTTTAAGCCATTCATCTCCATTAGTTGTCATATGCTGTGCCATTGACACATCTCCAATCAACCAAAAAGCATCCTGAAGAGCAGGAAAAGGATCAACACCCTTCAAAATAACTGTTCAATCAGGCATGAAGCTTCTCTTTCAGACAGAGCCTTTGCATTAGTGACTGGGTTTAGTTAGACTGGTTATAAGTCAGCAAACAGAGTCTTTGCATTAGTGACTGGGTTTAGTTGGACTGGTTATAAGTCAGCAAACAGTCTTTGCATTAGTGACTGGGTTTAGTTAGACTGGTTATAAGTCAGCAAACAGTCTTTGCATTAGTGACTGGGTTTAGTTAGACTGGTTATAAGTCAGCAAACAGAGTCTTTGCATTAGTGACTGGGTTTAGTTAGACTGGTTATAAGTCAGCAAACAGAGTCTTTGCATTAGTGACTGGGTTTAGTTAGACTGGTTATAAGTCAGCAAACAGAGTCTTTGCATTAGTGACTGGGTTTAGTTAGACTGGTTATAAGTCAGCAAACAGAGTCTTTGCATTAGTGACTGGGTTTAGTTAGACTGGTTATAAGTCAGCAAACAGAGTCTTTGCATTAGTGACTGGGTTTAGTTAGACTGGTTATAAGTCAGCAAACAGAGCCTTTGCATTAGTAACTGGGTTTAGTTAGACTGGTTATAAGTCAGCAAACAGAGTCTTTGCATTAGTGACTGGGTTTAGTTAGACTGGTTATAAGTCAGCAAACAGAGTCTTTGCATTAGTGACTGGGTTTAGTTAGACTGGTTATAAGTCAGAAAGAAGTAATTAATTTTCAGCATAAGAAACTGCTAATGACTGATTACACAGAAGAAGATTATGGGTGAAGAGGGCCTTTGCTTTTAAGGCAAGTGCAGAACAACTTCCATTCCCCTCACATTTTCTTCATCTAGTACAAACGATTGCAAGGCTCTTTTCAAGGCTTGTTGGTCTCTCTCTCCCACTGCACTACTCTGAGATAAAGAAATAGCTTTAATGCCAACAGTAGCATTTGCATTTGCATAGAGAGTGTAGAGGTATTTTAAGCCACATTCTCAAGGTCAGAGATCACAGAATTAATTAATGAGGAGGCTTACATGGCCAATGAAAATATGTCTTTCTGAATTCCCAGTAACTAAAGAGAAATGCACTTTGCAACTCAAGGAGGAACTAGAAGTTCTAACATTTTTTCCCCAACCTATTTTTCTTTAACCTAAGCACAGATTAGTTAGCTCTTTCTTCCTCTCCAGAGTTTTACTCCTAAGAACAGCAAAACCAAAATAGAACAGAAAGTCACCAAGGAAAATACAGAGCTAGCCTCTGGAAACAAACAAACATAAACCAACCCAAACCAACCCAAACCAAATCAAAACAAACACAAACAAAACGACAAACATCCTTTTGCCTTCTGTAGAAATTCAGATGAATTCTTCCAATAAAAAAGTAATCCTAGGAAGTTGACCAGTGATGGAAATTGCTGTAGCTCCCTTTGCTACAGCAGGCTTCAGTCAGTCCACCTGACATGCAGGGCACAGCGTGGTGAGTGGTTGTGCTTATCAGCCCTTGGTGAAGGAGAGGAGGCAAATGGATATTTTGCTTTTTGGGTTTTTTAACTCCTTTTCCTGCAACTTTTTCACATCAAGCAGGCTAACAGTATTCTGAGGTGCATTACAAAGAGTGTGGCCAGTTGGTTGAGGAAGGGTCTCTTCAGTCTTTACTCTGCCATGATGAGGCCACACCTATAGTTTTGTGTTCATGAGGGACAGGGAACTACTGGAGAGAGACCAGTGGAGAGCCATGATGATCACTAAAGGACTAGAGCATCTTTCTCATGAGACAAGGCTGAGAAAAGTGGGGCTTTTTTAGCCAGGAATAGAGAAGACCAAGACAGGATCTTATCAATGCATACAAATACCTGAAGGGTGAAGGTAATGAAGATGGGGCTGGGGTCTTTCCAGTGCTGCCTAGTGATGGCACACAAGGCAATGGGTACAAAACAGAACCAAAAAGATTCACTTAAATATGAGGAAAAAAGTCTTTACTTTGAGGGTTCTGGAGCACTAGAACAGGCCCTCCAGAGAGTGGTGGAGTCTTCCTCTCTGGAGCCTTTCAAAACCCACCTGCATGCCATTCCTGTGTATCCTGTCCTAGGTGACCCTGCTTTAGCAGGGGGGTTGGACTAGATGATCTCTAGAGGTTTTCTTCCAGCACCTACCATTCCATGATTCTGTGTGGTTCTGTGAAAGTGGAGACTTGGGCACTGCTTAATAGCAGTGGAATAATAGGAAACAGAAATTTCATCCCAGTCTATTTAATCTACTGCTCAATGCTAATTTCAGCCAACTATACTCTGCTTCTCTTCTTTCAGATTAAATAGACAGATGTTGGAACAACAGTTACTCAATGCACAAAGATTATGTTGTGGCTAGGTATAGATTATTTCAGTTCAGAAAGGCAGTAACTTGAACTGTTTCAGATGCTATTAACCTGCCTGTTCTTATTGTACAAAGCAAGAAAACGTATAAAAATCAATCCTGTAGCTGCAGGCAATGTAGCTACACAGTTTGAAGTGCAATGTAAAAAAGTACATTCAAGTGTTTCAAAAGGCCCAGAGGCTTGAATCTGCACCATAAATCAGAATAAATTCTGCTACAGAAAATAGGCCTCTGCTTAGGTTCAAATAAAACTCAAGCCTCTAAAATTTATACCTCCTTCCTCAAAATGCTAACAGAAGATAGTTGGAGATTGCTTATTATCACAGGTCTGGTGAGCAAGCTGCAAAGCCTATCATCACTGAATCAGACTAATGTAACCTGATGACAGTGGACATATTTGCATTTTCCACATGACACTGTTTTTCTGTGACCTGAGAGACCAAATTCATCTGATGGAACACTGTTATTCACCATGACTTTCTAGAGCAAGTGTATCTTGGTATGTATCACAGTGCATGCCATGGACTATGGATGAATTTGCCTTTAATCAGCAGTTTTTCAGTTTGCCAGGGAAGCCAAAATTCACACACGATAGAAGAACCACAGGAGCCCTTTTATCAGGTGAAGCTTAGTACATCAGGAGCTGTTTCTTTTCCCAGAGAGACTAGTGAGTTGGCAAAGACAGAGGCAGCTGTTCCAGAGAGAGCCATCTAGGGGAAATTATTTACAGCACTCATCAATTACAAAAGAGTTGTAAATCATAAGAAGAGTCAGGGCAGGAAAAGTCCAGCCAACCCCCTATCCTCCAGCAGTGCCCAGGAGGGCTGACAACATAAAAGCAGTATAAAAGTTAAACAGTGACAATTATTTAACAACATTAACATACTTAGAAATGCTTTCTCAAAACACTCTTTCATTCCCTTGCAGCCTGTGGCTCAGAGACTTCCTGAACAGGGACATGGCATTTGCCTTCTGTAGGCACTAATGCATTCTTTGCCTTCTTGATTTGTCCTGCTGCTTCCTGACCTCATCCAAACATTTCACTCCACCACTTCCACTTGTAAGATTTGTGGTTTACACACACAGTGCCTGAAAAGCAATCTCCTTTGCCTTGTTTTAAGCATGCTGCTGGCTATTTTCACTTCATGGAGATACCATCCATTTCCTCTTGATATTCAGGTCAATCAGCATGTTACCTGTGCTGTGTCCCCCTTATTTTCCCATCTGGTGAACTCTCACTCTATTTAATCATTCCTCATTTAGAGCCATTTTGCTCCTTCCGCCCTTTTCCTTGCCTTCACCAGATCTTTCCTACTTCTGTTTTATTACTTCTAAGACGGAGCTCTAAGATTTCTATGAAGTGTTTAAGTTGTAAACACTTCATAGATCTATGCTGTGTCACAACAACGGTGCTGTTTTGCCTCTTCTGTTTTCCTGACACTTGAAGCACTTCCCGAAAATTGCCGCCTGCTGTCCTGACGTCCCTGCAGCACCAGCCCTCTGGTCTGGACTGTGGCAACCACTCTGAAGAAACCAGAGGTTATGGCCACTTTGGTATTTAGGCAAGGATCTAATGAGTCAGATCAATTAAAACTCAAGATTTAGGTCTTGGTAAAAGGTTCATGAAAATCAATGGCAGTTTTTTCCTGTGGAGGATCAATCTTTCCATTGTACAGTTATGCCTAGAGTAAGGCATGGGCTGTATTTTTGGCCAGATCTTGGCTATGTCAGTAAACTTCTCCCATCTTTAGCATCACACTTAGACTGACTGCAGTCTAGCCCACATGGTAATGCTCTGGCAGACATGTTGTTGCAGTTTTAACTTAAAACATTTTGCATTGGAAACACGTTTTGTGTTTTAAACCCTAATTACACTAGTGGAAGTGCTGTCGAGCATAGTCTGATGCTTATTATTTTAATCATGTTAGGCCCACTTGGGAGCTAAATTGTGTGCAGTTAATGCCATTTTTTTACCTTTTAGATTCAGTTTTTCTACCCTCTTTAGGAGGATGAAAGGATTTGATGAAACAACCTATGCAGGGAACATTATAATGGCTACTAGCAGCACAATGCTGTCCCCACTCAGGGGGAAGAGCCACGGGATGTTTTCTTTTCTTTTTCATCTAAAGAAACACATTTATAGAGCTTATGTTCTGCTTGCAGACCTCTTCAACATGCACAAGTATCTGTTTTGAAAAGTGAGAATCTCATCAAATTCCCTTTAGAAAGCATTTGGCAGAAGGAGACTGGATTTTGCTTTATCACTTCAATACAAGTGGAGACAGTGAAAGTACACCAACTGAAAAGACCTGACCTGAGGGATTGAGGCGTCCACGAAACTACTAATTACTGTCTTTGACTGGCAGGGAAAGTGTTAAATAGATACAAAGAGAATAGCAGGGAGAGGAATGAGGTTTGCTCTTGCACATAATGGTAAGGGTACTTACATTTTTGAATGACAGATGTTACCTTTGTTGCTTGGCTCGAATGTGTTGCTTCATGGCTCCGATGAAGATGCTTGAACAGAAGCATAGCAGTCATTTACAAAGGCATTTAAATCCAGCCACAACTAAGTAGAGCTTGTTGCTATTTCCACACAAAAAAAAGCTTTTTGGCTTCTATTTTCTTTTTGGCATCCCTTCTGTTTCAATTTTTATGAAATTGAGCATGGGCAGGAAGGTGGAAGCCTACACCTGGAAGCAGGACTTTCAGGAATCAGAACTAGAACTAGCTATGGAAAAGGGTGGCTTACACCATCAATCACTTGCCTTTGCACCATTCACTCACAACTTCAGAATCTCCCAGCTTAGAGGGGAAATTATGGCAGAGCAAAGAATGCTTTGGCTTAGCATGTAAGTGTGGCATAAAGAAACTATTCATTTGGGGGAAAAAATAACAGAGCATTTTGGTTGCAAAACAAAATATGCATTGGGGTGGTGACCTCCTTTCATTTTCTACAGTAGCACTAGGGAAAAAAAGAATCAGCTGGAATAAAATAGAATAGCTTTCATGACAGCTGTAATAGCACATCTTGACAGTGAATAAAATAGCAATTCATTTAAATCTCAATTTTGGTTGAAATATTTACAAGTAAGAGCAACTTGGAATGGTAAAAAAAGGGTAACAGTAAATGATCAGGGAGAGTTTGATGCACTTTCAACATGAAGCCAAAATTAGTGTCTTATTTCCTCTCACTTTAAAATCTCTCTTCTGACAGTCCTCTTTTTCTTTTTCACATAGCCTTAATAATTACGCACCCAAAGCACCTGAGCACTCTCCAACAGTTCTGAAAAGTAGAACACCTTACTAACTTTGTGACTGCTGTTGCAAAGACCAGACACTCACAGAACTAGGCCACCTGATGACCTTCCCAAAGATTTCTACTGAAAATAATAATGTTAAAAAAGCAGGTAGCCAATTTTTGGGAAGCTACTGTTATTCACAGGAGAGTGATGGTAGGAATGGAATGTGGGAAGTTAACACAAGTATATTTTCATTCAGCCCACACATGCATACACACAAGTTGGCTGTTTTCATAAGTCACAGAATCATAGAATCAACCAGGGTGGAAGAGACCTCCAAGATCACCCAGTCCAACCTATCCCCCAGCCCTATCCAATCAACTAGACCCTATCCAGTCAACTAGGCACTAAGCCCATGGGAAGAAAGCCAACAGGCATTTGCAAATGGCTTAGAAAGAGCTGTGGCACTCAGAGAGCTGTCAGCAAGGCAGCATCTTTACCCTTGGAACAGGTATTGTGACAGGTCTCAGCAGCATGGCTAGTTCAAGGAGCTCTTCATCCAGCCTTTCTCTCTTCTCATCATTCAGTCCTTCTCCAGGCAGCCTCTTCAGCTGGATCTGCATAAATAAAGTTTAGAAATAGCTGCTTTATCAGAAGGCTGCAGTACTATGGAAGTCCTCAGCAAATATGCATTGACACTCTTCCTACAACGCTGTGCTGTTCATCAGCCAGGCGAAGAACACCACTGGCTATTCAACTGCCATCTTTCTGGCATAGAGAGGGCCACTTTTCACCTTAGAAGTGTGAGAAAAGCAGGGAAAAGAGTGTGGAAAAATATTCAGCAGCAGGAACAAATAACCCAATCCAAAGCACTGCTCTCAGCCGTCTTTAGGGAAGAGAAGAGTTGTGTATTATCTATTTATTTGCCAATGCCATTGCAATATTCCTGTGGTAGGTGTAAAGAGCTTGCTGGTTTTGTGACCTTCTACACAGCTGGCCTTTGCTGTGTTACACCTGCCTGTGCCCCTGAAGAATCTACACTCTAGGCTGCTTTGACACCAGTTACCTTGCCTGAAAATAATTTGCTTAATTATTAGAGCAGCTTGTCATTCCCACCTCGTGCTGGAGGTCAGAGGGGACTGGCTAGGTTTAGACGTGAAGTCTGTTGTGGGCTCACTTCAGATCTCCCCCAGTAGGTCTTTGGCCTGACTCCAGAGCAGGACAACCCTGTAGGGATACATATGGAAGAGAAGACAAAGAGCAAGCCTGCCTGTCTGAGTGTGTAGGGCATCTGTAGACCTTACCACCCATTTTCTTACACTTTTAGAACACTTAGTAAAAGTTGAGCATGGCCACTGGTGGTGGTGTGTAAAATCCAAACCTTTTTCTACTACACAGCATAAAGTTTCCACAGTAGCAGTGTGGCTTCCTTGGTCACAAATGGTCCTATGATTTTTTTATTAGGGTACTGTATCATTCAATCCTTTGTCTTTATTAATGCAATGCATTGTAATAAGAATGCCATCCTGATCCTCAAATCACTCCTGAGCTACTTCTCACAGTTTGTGTGGCAGTTCAGGCAAAATTCTGTCACTGATTTTTACTCTCTACTAAATTTGAAGAACTTTGTCTTTCGGTATTTGTATCTTCTCTGATGTGAAAACAAAACTTATATATGAGAAAAAAAAAAGGTAGTTACTGCTTCTTTGGGTATTTTACAGTTGCAAGATCTCACCAAGAGACTGCAGTGTCCTCAATACAGGATCTCAGCTTCTGCCTTTGGTCTGTCAAAAGACTCGGCACCACCAATGAATCTGGGATCCAGTGTTCACAGTGTCAAGAAATAAAATCCCTTTTCAGAGCTGAGTATAGAAATATGTCAGTCCTCCCAGGCTGATAATGGAGGACTTGTATTGTTCAGTTAATTTAAGGACAAGACAATGAAACAAACTAGAGTGGCTTAAACCTGCGTGTTTTCAAGCACCACAGTTGCATGGCATCCTTAATTAAAACACAGTGGTTGTGGAGGGACAAAGCAATGGAGCATTAATCACTGCACTCTGAAGACAAAGCTCTATTGCACAATTATTCATTGGCTTTTGCTCAGTGTCTGCTGCTAAGACAAGTATGCTGCGAGAGCAGTAGGTGCTCTGGTAGTTATCAGAGACAAAATTTGGAGTGCTGTAGCTCTTACTAACTTGGATTTTGGATCAAGTCCATTTCCCACTACTGTTTGTCGGTGTCCTGTTTAGCACCTGGAATTAGGGGCAGTAAATACTAACTCAGGAACTGCTCACACTCTGACAGCCTCCACTTCAGAAGGCAAACCAAGCCTTTAGCAAGTGTCTTCCTCTTTCTGCAGTCGGTTACTGTGTTTGCAGTATCCACATTAATTGAGATCTCCAAAGGAGATTCAATTTTGTGTGTTCTGACATGAGAAAATTTATCTCATTGCCTTTTGTCTGACGCCCCCCCCCCCCCCCCCCCCCCCACTCCTCTTTTTTTCTTTAGGTCTTATTTTAATTCACACAGAGTCTTTATCTCAAAGGTTATCCTAACATTCATCTTTTGTATTTGTCACTGGAACAACTTGTTCTTGCCTGCTGCATGAATATAGCACTCAGATCTCCTTGAAGATCTCCTTCTACAACATATTCTCTAACAAGAGGAGAGAATTATTTCTGCAGTGTCCCTTTGGAAAAAAAAAACCAACAACAAAACACAATTAAACAAAAAGAGACACCAGACTAAATACCTATCATTCAACAGAGGTGAGATCACAGCCAGGAATAGTTTAAGCAAGTGACTGGAATCAGACTTACTAAATCTGCACAGGGTTATGATGAATAAAGCTCATGGAAGGCCAGTATGAATGATGGTTAAGTTCATTATGGAAGAGAGCAAGCTAAAGAACATAACTTGGCCCACATTGATGACAACTGATGATTGAAAAGTCCTCAAGTAACAGGTTTCCTGTTGAAGTTGTAGATGAGGAAGAACTTAGTTCCGCTCGATGGCTTGAAATTAAATAATTCAAAGCTATATATGAATATTCATTAAACCTTAGAGTCACTGTATAAGAAGAAATATTACCTGTATAAAAATCATATGTTGCTGAAATTGGTTAAAGGTTTTGTTGTTTCATAGAGGATAGAAGACATCTTCAGATAGCTAAACATTAGCTTTCTCCTGTTCAGTGAATATTGGTAGTTGTTACAGGGTGAATGGAAAAGTGTAAGCAGAGATGGCTGTTTCCATGGTCTTGCCTTTATTGTTAAGGTCCTTAAGTACCCAGACAATTCATTTCTCACCAATCCATATCGAGGCACCCTGAAGCCTGTCGAAAGATAGTAGGGAAACCTGCCCTTCAGAGGCAACAGTTTTTCTCCATTGACTGTAGAGGGAGCCTAGAAACTAGCTTTGCCTAGCTGTCTGACATGCTCAGGTGGAGGGGCAGTCCCTCTTGTTTTCACACGTGCTGAAAGCAGCCAGAGCTAGATGGGGTCTCAAACGGAAGAGGACACCTTTGGCCTTTCCTGTCTTTTCTTCTTTCTGTGTCTTAAGTGGTTCCACTCAGCAAAAGGGCATCTTCCAAGTTCTTTTTGCTGCCATTGCAGGACTGTCTTGTTCCAGCTTCCAATGAGCCTGCTTAGTAAAGATTTTCTCAACCAGAAGAAATGAAAAGCTACATGAAGCTTGTAGAGGTGCATGCCTGGTGTTAAGAGGGAAAGAAGTCTGTAGTATAACCACAGGAGTTGTTCTCTCCTTTTATAAACAAAGGCGGGGGGGGGGGGGGGGGGGGGAGATATTTTTGTTTGTAAGTTCCAGTAAACTTTTCTTGCTAATCACCTACTTTGAATCATTATTTTCCACTAAAAATATTCCTGTGACCAGGCTGCAAAATACAAAGTGCAAGTACAAAAATAGCAGGTTTTAGTCTTGCAATTATGCTGATCAAAAGATGTGGAAAAGAGGAAGATTTGTCATTCTTGCTGTGCACTTGACAGCTGCTCAAAGCTGGGGGGGGAAGTGCATTAATCTGTATTGGAACAATTGAGCAGACTGCAGAGTTTGATGTATTTCACTGCTTGAAATTGATTCTTGCCCTTCTGACGACTCATTGTTTGTATCTAACATGGCACAAGAATGAAACTGGGCAATGGTGATTAACAGATTTTATCTCTTATCATCTGCAAGCCTCCTCAAGGCCATTGCTATGAGCTACTCTTTTAGAAAGTGAAACGTGGTCATCCAAGGTGCCCATGCAGAATGATAGTTTCAGTGACAAGGAACAGGATAGAATTGATTCATTCCCACTCTTTTGAAGTTTCTTCCACTCTGGAATGGAAATAAAGCTTCTAGAAACTCCCTGAAACTTTAGCAGTTACTTATGGGCTGATAAGAGACACTTCATTTTGAGAAGTGAAAGCAAAGTATTTCAGTTTCTCTTCAGGTGCAAGGGGCAAACTCACCTCTCCTTTTTACCCAGGTTGTGCCCGGTTATTGCTCAACACTAACTACTCTCCTGAACAAAGCTCCTACTGTAGGCTTTCAGCAGCTGCAGTGGAGGCTGATGTCTTTCAGCAGCTAGAGTGAAATCTGGTTTCTCATGCAGCCAGGGCTTAACTCAGGTCTGCAGCAGCCTGTGAACACAAGGTAGTAGGCATTCAGATTTCCCTCAGCTTTCAGTGCAGAAAATAAAACATGCACACATGCCCATGCTGGCAGCATTACTCAGACCTCTGGCTCACCAACCCAGGATTCATTCACTCCCTGCACCAGGCCATCATCTTCTTGTAAAGCATCCAGAGCCCCCCACCTTGGTTTGACTCTCTAGACAACAACGCACACATTCTGGCCCCCTTGGCTGCCAGTGGTTAAGAAGTTAACATCCAGTTGCTGACTGTCACCGTTATCTCCAAGAGAGCTCCATTTGATGTCAGGTCTCCTAGGAGGCTTGTCTAGACAGGTAGGAACACACTCCAGTCAGCACACTGACTTTCACTCTTCTTGCCCAGAGAAGACATGAATCACATGCAGTGTCAAGCCCACATTTACACAAGGCAAACGAGCTGTGTGCTCTCTCCCACTCTTCAAAGCTAACACATGTTTAGCAGTGGCATTGTCTCCATGCAAACAAGAAAAATGCCTTCAAAAGGTGTTTCTTTACAATCTAAACTCTCACCAGATTTGACTTTTCAGCAAAACACTTCAGATGTTTGACATTTGTCCTCTTCAAACAAACAAACAAAACATCAACAAAAGAAACCCAGAAACAAACAAAAGGCAAAACCAAAACCCATCAAGCCACCAAAGAACCCAACAGGCTCTGAGTGTTTGTTGCTAGACCCTTCTCTTGTTCATTTGTGCAGGTGGCTGGGAACAGACACATCCTGCTCCTGGCACTTCAGCAGGGAGAGCTCTGCATACAGGCATAACACATCTGAACGAATGCACCAGCAGTCAGGAGAGGAAGGAAGGGATCACACAGTTCCAAGGTACCACAGCTCTGGGAAGGGATCACTGCATCACAACTCCCTAAAACCTGCTAGGCAGTAGCCCATTGGCTATTCCAACAAAGGTGGGGATGCTGAACTAGAAGTATAACTCTATTTTATGAGGGAGGGAAAAAGTAGTATTTCTGACTCCAAACACTTAGGCTTGGCCTTGTCCAGGAAATTACCTGCAAAGCATTTGACTGAAGAGAGTTTAACACGAGTGGGCATGCAACTGTGTGCCCCCACTACCTCCTGCAACATTATCAGGCAGTTCACATGATTCTGTCCATAGTACCACACCCAGAGCCTGCCTTGGTCTTTGTCTTTTGCCATCCTAAGAAAGTGAACTGTCCATCTCGACCCTCATAATCTCTGGTAAGAGGAAGGCACTTGGTTTCAGCCACAGCAATTCTTTGCAAGCAATCTGCACCAGGATCTTGTCTCTGATGCTATTTTATACCATGAGAATTTGCACACTGCCTCTCAGTTCATTCAGGCAGGATAATAGAGTAGAAATGGAGGTAAGGAAGTCAGACAACACTCTCATTTTACAGAGGTTCTGGAAAGACAAAACCAGGGATTCAGAGGTAAACAATCTATACAGTGCCTAGACACCAAGCATGCTGTGATTAAATCATAGGTCTAATAGTATGTGTATTTATTTTCAAAGCAATTCAAATGAATAACTCAGGGATGTTTGCATGCATAGTTGGAAACCTTGAGAGAATTGTGTTTCTTGGACCTCATCATTCTGCTGCCTTCCCAGGGCAGTACACAGAGTCACCTTCCAAAGGCTCGACTGGTGTGTCTTATCACATCAGTTAAACCCATGCAAGAAAACCCTCAGCTAGAAAACCTGCCACCAAGTACAGTAGCAGTGCAGCAGTTAAGTCCTTACCTGCATCTCCTGCCCTTTATTTGCCTGTAACAATCAACACAGTAATACACACAGAGTGTTTCATGGAGTAATGCTTAGCATATTTCTGTGCTCAGAAATACAGAGGGAGCACTGAAAACTAATCACCAGATCATGTTGGCATTTAATTCTCTACAGCTGATTTCAATCTCTGAGATTGCTCAGTCACCCTTACAGTACAAGCACCGCAGCATTGCATAATGAAAAGCTGGCTGCAGGGTGACTTGGAGCGTCCCTTCTCTGTGTTCTGCTCCACTCTTCCTGTGGATCATGGAGAACAGAGCTGTGTAGGCCTCATGAAGAACATTTTTCACCTGTTTAGAGAGGAAATAGCAATCTCCTCTCTAATTGCTTCCTCCTTTTAAGGGACATCCTTGACTCCCTGCTGCAGTTTGTACCATGGTCTAGCTTGAGGCAGATTTTATAGAGCATAGAGGCTGCTCTGCAGGCAGATTTGAGCATTGCCTACTCAAGCTAACACAGTATTAGGAAGTCCTGCAGCTGTGTAACCAGGGCAGCTTGGTTCTGTCAATGCTGTTCAGGAACCAGTCAGCTTGTTCTGAGGAGGGGAATGCCAGCTTGTGCCCTGTGTAGCACGCTTGTGATGTACACATCCATAGACCAGCACTGCAACCATGAAAAGGAGCTTTTAATTAAAAACAAACTAACAAACAAAAAATACACCTCAGGTACATTCAGCATAGCAACTGCTATGGGGAGGGTAAGCCACTTATGTCTCAGGTTATGCAGAGTGTAACTGTCTACAAGAATGTGAGCTACACTGTGGATGCAAGGTTACATCAAATCATCCTGCCCTTTGCATTGGCATCATTCAAACCAACCATTAAGAGATTCTGAATTTCAGCCAGACCTTGGTTAGAAGCCAATCTCAGGGCCAGGGCATATGAAAGGAGGCTTAGATCCAGAAGTCAGGAGCTTGCAAAAAGTACTCATCATTTTCAAGCATCGTGATCATTGTAGCTGCTCCCTTTGAGACATCTGTGAGTGAGTTCATTTATAATGGACAACTTTCTAGTCCTCTTTGGAAATGGAGACATCACATGCCAGAGCTGATTGTCTGATGAGTTGTTTCTTTGCTTCCTTTTTGTTGTTTTGTTGTTGTTGTTTGGGTTTGGTTTGGGTTTTTTGTTGTTTGTTTGAGTTGTTGGTTGGTTGGTTTTGTGTGTATGTATAATTAACTGAGACTTAGTTTAGCTACATTCAGGCAGTGTGCCTTTCATCTCTGTTTAATGAGGATCAAGTTTTCTTTTTCTTGGTCTGTTTTGTTATCCCTAATTCCTGAACATTTCTCTTCTCAGACCTAACATCAGGTCAGGAGAACTATGTAGACATATTTGCCCTGAGTGATGCAGTCTAGCTTTAGATATGGAAAACATTGCATAGTTTTTTTTCCCCCTCTAAATGATCCTGCAACTTGTGGTTTAGGCTGTGGACAGCTTCACTATGTTGTTTCATTACCTGTTCCCTTTTACCCCTTTTTGCCACTGCTTAAAGTGCAGGAGGTGTTATCTAATGGAGATTCAAGCAAGTTGTTACCATCAGATTTCTGAGGAGTATCAGTGACACCAGTAGCCCTCAAGCATGTGCTTGAGTACTTTGCTGACATTTTAAAGTTGGTAAAACAGGTACCAATTCTTCTCATTTTCTTAGTTTTAGCAAACAATCTGGTCTCTTCTGTATTCTGTCAAACAAAATTAGGTGTAGCACCAGAGATGGAAACTATCTGCAACCAAAAACAACAATGGAAGCTACCACACTGTCCCCAATTACTCCCAACCCAAAACACCTGGGCTTACTAGTGCAAAAATTAAGAGAACAGTAAGACGAAACCTGACTAAAAGTCAGGAATGGTTCAAGCTGTGCATCAGTTGCATTGCATCAGTTTCTGTGGCATTATGCAGTGCTACAGAACCTTTCCTAACCTAATTCCACTTAAAATAATTTCTGGCATCTCACATTTTATTCAGAAATTTTAGCTTAAATTTTCTCCTGAGAGGAATTAATTCCAACAAGAGGTGAAAGAAAATGAGTAGGTAAAATATTCTGGCTAATCTCAGAGAATATATATATATATATATATAATTTTTTTCCAATTTGATTTATGCGTTGAGGTTCACATTTCTCATCTCTTTCAGAGTGAAGACAGTGAAATTTCAGAATGTGAAGTAGAAGAACCAAGGAATCATAGAATCAAGCAGATTGGAAGAGACCTCCAAGCTCAGCCAGTCCAACCTAGCACCCAGCCGTAGCCAATCAACCAGACCATGGCACTAAGTGCCCCAGCCAGTCTTGTCTTGAACACCTCCAGGGTGTTCCAATGCCAATCACACTCTCTGACAACAACTTCCTCCTAACATCCAGCCTAGACCTCCCCTGGCACACCTTGAGACTGTGTCCCCTTGTTCTATTGCTGGTTGTATGTTGTACTGATGGGTGGCAGATGGCCACGACAGCTCAAGTCTGCAATGATCTCAAGGCTGGAGCAAAGGGGTCTCCCAAATATATTTTTGTTTCCATTTTGATGATTGTTTCTTAGGTTTGGGGAAATTTCTTCCCATGTTGAGAATGTAGGCTCCATTTATCATACTTTCAGACCACTCTTTTCATTGCTCCCCTTCTATAAAGAAAAATAATCTTCAGGATTTCTGAGGGCTTGTCTTTTTTTTTCAACTTAAGATTTTCAGGGCACAAGGATCATAATCCACTTATCTAGGGGAATATTTAGACCTTCCTGAAACCTGTGGGACTTCACTTTAAGCAGAGAAGGTGCTGAATTTTCTTTCTGTGCTGAGAATCTTTTGACAGTACCAGTCCTCAGTTTCAACAGTAAATATGCTAAGCTTTAAAGATTACTAAATTAGGTACAAAGCCACAGGGGATTTCCTATTACCTCTGTTAATGTAAGTATCTCCTGCTGGTTAAGTGTCCTGTAAACATTCTTAGACAGTTACTCATGCAGGTTGATTGTACAGTGGGACAAAAGAAAAACACCTACTCACCTGAATAAGATGTTCTGGAAACATTTTTGAAGTAGTAAGCTGACTATAAAAACTACTGCAATTTTAACACTGAGGGGATAACAGCTGGAAGTTGTTGGAGAGCTTGGAATGTGTCCAGAGAAGGGCGACAAAGCTGTGAGGGGCTGGAACACAAACCCTATGAGGAGAGGCTGAGGGAGCTGGGGGGGTGCAGCCTGCAGAAGAGGAGGCTCAGGGCAGAGCTCATTGCTGGCTACAGCTACCTGAAGGGAGGTTGTAGCCAGGTGGGGTTGGGCTCTTCTGCCAGGTAACCATCAACAGAACAAGGGGACACAGTCTCAAGCTGTGCCAGGGGAGGTCTAGGCTGGATGTTAGGAGGAAGTTGTTGGCAGAGAGAGTGATTGGCATTGGAATGGGCTGCCCAGGGAGGTGGTGGAGTCATCGTCCCTGGAGGTGTTGAAGCCAAGCCTGGATGAGGCACTTAGTGCCATGGTCTGGTTGATTGGACAGGGCTGGGTGCTAGGTTGGCCTGGCTGATCTTGGAGGTCTCCTCCAACTTGGTTGATTCTATGATTCCTCATCCAACAGCACTGTACTTTAAATTATCTAGATCCTGTCCCCACTCCCACCAGGTATTTGTACCACTGTTGTTTCACTGCTGAGTATCCTAAAAGGAGGGGGGAAACCCAGTAAAAGGTTTCATCTTAAGTCCATAGAAATAGATACATCTGACTGGATGTGCTTTTTAAAAAGGGCATCTATCTGTATGTGGAATTACCTTTATACTTCATTTTATCATCAAACTTTCACCATAAAGTTTAGAATAGAATTAAATACAGAACCATAAAATATATCCAGTTGGAAGAGACCTCAAAGGTCATCCAGTCTAACTCTCGACCCAATACTTAAGGGTCAACACTAAACTATGTCTCTAAGACCTAACACTGCCTGAGCACCCCCTGAGATGGTGACTCCACCACTGCCCTGAGCAGACCACTCCAATGTTTGATAACCCTTTCTGTGAAGAAGTGTTTCCTAAGATCCAGCTTAAGCCTCCCCTGGTGCAGCTTGAAACTATTTCCTCTAGTCCTGTTGCTTGACACCAAGAAGAAGAGGCTAGCCCCTTCCTCACCCCAACCCCCTTTCAGGTAGTTGTAGAGAGTGCTAAGGTGTCTCCTCAGTCTCCTCTTCTCCAGACAGAACAAGCCCAGCTTCAGCTCCTCCATATCCTTCCTATAGTAAGTGGCCTACACCTGAACACAATACTCAAGGTGTGCCAGTACCAGGTGCATGGGGGTGATCACCCCCATGTTCCTGCTGGCCACAGTGTTTCTAATGCAAGTCAGGATGCCATTGGCTTTCTTGGCCCCTTGGGCACACTGCTGACTCATTCTCAGTTGACTGTCAAACAACAACCTCAGGTCCCTCCTCAAGTTGCAGCTTTCCAACCACACATCCCAAAGTCTGTAACTTATGTGGGTTTGTCATGACCCAAGTGGAGGACCTGGCACTTGGCCATGTTGAACTTCATGCAATCAGCCTTAGCCCATTGGTTTAACCTCTCCAGGTCCTGCTGCAAATCACACTTGACAATATTGCCAGGTCTCCTTCTACTGCTATGTCCACAGAGCTATGAACCAGCACACCAGAGACAGGTAGGGAAATATTGCCTTAACCAGAACTGTTCTGCACTTTACGTGCAGCCAACAGGAGCCAGAAGCCAGCTTCACTAAGCAGATAGTCATCCCTTGCAGGAATACTGGGTGTGATCTCAACCATGGATATCTTTTCAGGAAGTTCATATGACTTCTGAATTGCCTTCAGGTTCCTACTCTGAGGCAGTAAACAGTGGGATGGCACAGCTCAAACTCCGTTTGGCTGCTCTTTCTCCTTCAGCCATAATTTTCTCCTTGTCCTCACTCTACCCTCAGGGGCCCTTCCTGCTAGACTTCAGCTAAATGTTCCTACAGACAAGGGCACTTTGTTCTTCTATGATTCATGAAGATGTACTGGTCCATTAACATCAGCAAGGCGAAAATCCACTTTTTCTTTCATTTAAATAAATCTCTTGCATCTGTATGACTGCATCAGTCTGACAGCCTTAATGTCGGTGTACCTTTCTTTAAGTACACACAAAATCAAAGCCAGGGGACAAAACGTACAGTAAACAGGGGGGTCTGTAATCCTTCTAGGTACAGAGCAGAAAATGAAGCAGGCTGAGATTACACAAGGTGTTGACATATTTAGATTTGTGTAGGGCATCTGAAATGTTATACTGCACTAAATCATTCAGGAGACTGATTTATATCAAAGAAGCATGTCTTTGATTAGAAGGTTCATTGGTATGTCTCTACCTGTAATCACAAGCAGTAAATCACTTTGAAGAGATGGTTTTCTTAAGTGAAATCCTTCTAGCCTTCAGGAGAAAGCAGACAGACTGCTTTCTTATAGTAGGCAATTTTCTGATACCCAAAGACTGAAAACTTGCACATGGTTTGGGAGTATTAGTGCCATGGTCTGGTTGACTGGATAGGGCTGGGTGCTAGGTTGGACTGGATGAGCTTGGAGGTCTCTTCCAACCTGCTTGATTCTATGATTCTATGATTCTATTCTCGTTTCCTCAGTAAAGTGGAAATTTCAGCACCAACAGAAGAGTACAACCGAAACCAAGGAAAAAGAATAAGACTGTAGGACAAGCAGAAAAGCAGCTGCTAACCTAGGAAGAAACCCAGAAATAAATATTTAGAGCAGTATCATTTCTCATGCAATGCCATCACCAAGAGATTAACGTGCTAGAGCAGAGGTGTACATTACCTGATGAACTGTGTTTAGAGACACTGTAGGAAAAGTTCAGCTGCCTGGCATTCAGTACTCAAATCACCAGGGATGTTGCACAGATATGACAAAGCATCTGCCAAAGATGAGTTTTAGTACCAGTGTAAGCACAATCAGGACACGGTACTGTGTTCTGCTCTCAAGTGCACAGGAGAGAGTGTGAAGACAGCCCAGAGACACTGGAGACTGAGTAAAGCAATTATTGCTACAGGGAACTCAACAAACTTGTAGGAGACTTAAAGAAAACTACAGCTGCCCATAGCCTGCAGTTTCTATCTGTGTGATTTAAATCTGACAACAATGATTTTTTTTAACCTACATTCTGCTAGCTGCAAGTCAAACTTAGCTATAGTCTGAGCTAAAACTTCAGGGAGAATTTTCACTAAGATGTCAAGGTTTATAGCCTCGGAATTTTGATGGTTTATTGCCACTGCTGGCAAATGGCAATTTTATTTGAATAGTTCTCTAAAAGAACAACTCATTTCAAGCAAGAATGAAGTTTTGGTCTTTGTAATGAATATGGATTTGGGGGGGTTTTGTTTGTTTGTTTGTTTTCATTCAATCTGAATTCTGAATATGGATTCTGAATATGGATTCTGAATTCTGAATATGGATTTGGTTTTTTTTTGTTTCTTTGTTTTCATTCATTCTGAATTCTGAATATGGATTCTGAATACAGACTCTGAATTCTGAGTATGGATTTGGGGGTTTGTTTGTTTTCATTCATTCTGAATTCTGAATATGCATTCTGAATACAGATTCTTAATTCTGAGTATGGATCTGGGGGTTCTGTTTGTTTTCATTCATTCTGAATTCTGAATATGGATTCTGAATTCTGAGTATGGATTTGGGGGTTCTGTTTGTTTGTTTTCATTCATTCTGAATTCTGAATATGGATTCTGAATTCTGAGTATGGATTTGGGGTTTTTGTGCAGTCTCAAGCTGTGCTGGGGGAGGTCTAGGCTGGGTGTTAAGAGGAAGTTGTTGGCAGAGAGAGTGATTGGCATTGGACTGGGCTGCCCAGGGAGGTGGTGGAGTCACCATCCCTGGAGGTGTTCAAGCAAAGCCTGGCTGAGGCACTTAGTGCCATGGTCTGGTTGACTGGCTAGGGCTGGGTGCTAGGTTGGACTGGATGAGCTTGGAGGTCTCTTCCAACCTGGTTGATTCTGTGATTCTGTGATTTTAGATTAGCTAATTCAGAGATGTATAAAGTAGGATAGGTCTTTGATTTAGATTGCTTTTTTAGTTCTGTGACTTTTCTGCAGGTTGTATAATTCTGTAGGAGGCTCATATTTAGACCTTCATGCTGTGGGTAGTCACTCGAATGAGACTGAATCCACAAATATGTATGTACTTATCAGATTATTCTGAGGTTTGCCCTTTTTATTGTGAAAGTTGTGGGAGGAGGAGAAGCTGAAGTTAAGAGAGAGAAGTCAGAAAACCAGCAAGGATTCTTGGAGGCAAGTTCTTATGTTTGGTGACTGCTTTCCATTCTCTTGATTGTTTTGCCAACTCCTGCAATAATGGGAGATGTGCTCTGAAACAAGGTCTGCTGTTGCTCCTGCTCCATGCCTCTGGAAGAAAGTCTTGGGTTCATTTCCATGTGATTATCAACGTTGTGCAATTTAAGGGAAGGGATGCCTGTAAAAGGATTTCCAACTTGCAAAATGCCAAGGGAGTAAAAGATGCCAAAGGTGTTAAATTGAGTGCATGGAGTTCATTATTTCAGTAGCATGCTCTGTGGAATATAAAGTGAAGCTATAGGTAAATTTGCTGTATACACCTGGTTCTCACATGCCATATCCTCTAATAAAATACCCTATGTTTTCAAATCTAAGATAATATTGGTTGACACTATGTCAATGTGACACTATATCAATGTCTACAAATATCTGAAGAGTGCCTGTCAGGACAGTTTCTTTTCAGTGACAGTTAAAGGATTAGAGGCAATGGATGAAAACTCCATCACAGGAAATTCCATCTCAACATGAGAAAAAAAAATACTATGAGAGTGACAGAGCACTGGAACAGGCTGCATAGAGAGGTGGTGGAATCTCTTTCTCTAGAGAACTTCAAACCTGCACATGCACTTGTGTGACCTCCTCATAAGTGATCCTGCTTTGCAGGGGGGTTGGACTTGATGATCTCTGAAGGTCCCTTCCAACCTCCAGTATTCTATGATTCTATGACTCTATGACTTTCTACAACAGGTAATGGCTTCAATCTGAAAGAAACTCAATTTAAATCAGAAATTAGGAATCAGTTCTTCAGCACGAGGGTGCTGAGACACTGGAACAAGTTGCCTAGAGAAGTTGTGGGGGCTCGAAGCCTGGAAGTGATCAAAGTTACATTGGATGGGGCAACCTGGTCTAACAGGACGTGTCCCTGCCTGTGGTGTGTGTGTCAGAACTAGTTGATCTTAAAAGTGCCTTCCAACCCAAATCATTCTATAATTCTATGATTTCTAGAACTGGTTCATGCCTCCAGGTGGATCCAGTAGACTTATTGAGAAGCCCATGTGCTAATTTAGACTACATTCAACATACACTCTGTGTAATGTTCACATCAACATCAGTCTGCAACATAAACAGTTACATCAAGATCATTCTTCCTGGGCCCAGAACAGTACATCAGTGACACAAGAAAAAGCCTGATTTCAGTCTTGGCCAATGGGAAGTCCAGGGCCAGAGAGTGCACAGTAGCTTAGATGCTTCTCAGTGAGAATTGGGCTTTGCATACCTGAAACAAAACACTGACTCTTCACTGTTGTGAGTGGGCTTTCATTGTTCTGGGTTATTTTTTTTCCCCTAAAGTCTGTTGTTGTCCTGTGGGATTTTGTTATCTTTCTCTTAACTGAGAAGACTTTTCTTAGAGTTCTGGTTACAAGAAATATTCTAGGTGAAGATACCTTTAAAAAACCCTTTCTGTTATTTGTCACCTCCCTTTGAAAATGACAGCAATGTCTCCAATGATGGCATTTCTCCAGTCCAAATCTGAAAACATCCTTTGATTCCTAGAGAATGATGGATATAGTTCTACACACTGCACTTTGGTTTTGTTTTAAGGTGAAAGATTTTCTTGTAAGAAAAATCAGCTCTAATCCATAGGGTAGTCAAAGGATACTGTTTGCACAAATAATGAAAGATAAAAGCCAACTCCATTGTAATGGGGCTCTTTTATTTTGCTTCATACTCTGCAGAAAAGAATCTCAACATTCATCTAAATGTCAACAGCCCACTAGAAGCAATCTGTAGATACACAATGCTAATACATGTGTACATATATCACTTAATGAGGGCTGTTTAAGACTTATAAAGCTTAAAGGCCAATCAAAACATACTTGAGTAGGTTTTGTTAGTCACTGTTACTGAAATTGTTGTGAAACTTAGGGGAGTAAATCAGAGCAGGTATGAACCTGCAGTCTACCCTGGAACTCTTTGCCTTTTTACTCTCCTCCTCTCCAGAGCCATCCAACTCAGCACAAGGATATCAACTGCCAGGGTCTGTTGTTTAGTGGTTGTGCAGATAGAGTTGACGGAAACAATTTCCACTGCAGCAAGGAAATGTGTGTGTGTGTTGTGTGTGTGCACCTTTGGTTGGCAGGGTGACTTCTCCAAACCACCTCTTTTACCATTAGGCAGTGAACTGACTAAGGATAAGGACATGAAAAGCTTAGATTGCCAGGCTGCCTTGGCAAAACTCCCACTTGGAGCAGCAGCAGCAGGTTTTTCAGCTCACATACTAGGAAAGTGGATGTGGAGAGCAGATTCCTCTCCTCAGTTTTTCTGTAGTCATGGTAGGATGCAATGTCAATAATTGCTGTCTACAGCAATTACAGAGAAGTTGTAGCCAGGTGGGGGTTGGTCTCTTCTCCCAGACCACCAGCAACAGAACAAGGGGACACAGTCTCAAGCTGTGCCAGGGGAAGTCTAGGCTGGATGTTAGGAGGAAGTTGTTGTCAGAGAGAGTGATTGGCATTGGAATGGGCTGCCCAGGGAGGTGGTGGAGTCTCTGTGCCTGGAGGTGTTCAAGTAAAGCCTGGATGAGGCGCTTAGTGCCATGGTCTGGTTGACTGGCTAGGGCTGGGTGCTAGGTTGGACTGGATGATCTTGGAGGTCTCTTCCAACCTGCCTGATTCTATGATTCTATGATACTGTGAAAATGTACCCCCTTGATACTGCTTTTTAGACTTTGCATGAGGGATCAGTAAAATGTGGACTGTTACAGTGAACTATACACTGTCAACAACTTACACTTCATACTGCAGTTATCCAGTGTTAGCTTAAGTTCCTCTCTCTACCCAGGGAGAAAAAGTCTTCTTCAACACCTGCCCTCAAACATTGTCTCCATACAATTGTTCTCTATAGCTAAGAAAGGAGGGTGGCATAGATGCTTATAACAGAGATCTAAATACCGTCTACAAAAGAAGGTGAAGCAGAAAGATCTCTGTGTCTCACAAAGCTGTTCAGTGAAGATCTACTCAGTTTTTGGTAGGCATTTCCAAACTGTGACCTCAGCTATCAACACTAAAGAATGTTCTGCAAGTGTTTCAGACTAAGGTAAACTGCAAAGAAAATTCACATTTGAGTAGTTTCCATCACAAGACAAGTTGTCTTGTCACTTGTTAGCTTAATGTGAGTTGAACCCCCCCCTCATACACACACACACACACACACACACACTTCTTGCTGGTAATACAGAGCAGAGAAAATGAAGACATATTGTAAAAGTTCTGGAATAAAGCAGCTGTCTCAGAC
The DNA here is from genome assembly GCF_015220805.1 of Pogoniulus pusillus. Lineage (NCBI taxonomy): Eukaryota > Metazoa > Chordata > Aves > Piciformes > Lybiidae > Pogoniulus > Pogoniulus pusillus. The sequence continues at coordinate 1,282,204 of NC_087268.1, forward strand.
CTCATCTACTTTAATGTATCATTAAAATCCACTATAGCCACTTGTCTTTGCTTAGATCATTTTGTATGAACAGCTTCAAACCTCTGTTTAATGCTGGCTGCCTTCAGCAGCTGACTATTGCACTTTGCATGGTTCTAGGGACACCTATTTCACACAGACAAAAGAAGGGGGCCTGCCCTGTAGAGTTCTTTTGATTTTTGGTGAACTAAATAATTTGTTACCTGAATTAAGGAAACATTTCATTTTCCTCCACCCCATACCCAAACCAGACACAGAGTCTTTTTTAGGAGATCATGGAAAGCTGCCTACAAACATTTTCAGTGGGGACTATCAGCAAAACATCAGTATGTGATCAAACAGGAGATTAACCTTATCATTATTTCAGACTGGGATACTGTTGCTAGGGTTTTGAGCACAATAGATCCTTTCTTACTGTTTTTACTCCCTTGCTGATATCAGAGAGCAAATATCACAGAAATATTGTTAGTTTTGCAGTATGTTTTTGTGGGATTCAGAGTACCCCAGAAGAATTTCAGACTAGGGTGAATGAAACTACCATAGAGGGAACAAGGTCTTTGTACTGAAGTTCATTAACGTCTCCAACATGGTGAAAGTTTTGTATGCAATTATCATAGATTATAATTAATTAAGTAAATAATAGAAAGGCAACCCAAAGTACCATAAATTTGTGATGCATTTAATTTTCATATTATATTTTTTTTACTGCTTGCTCCTCTTTGTATTCATAACCCTCACTCTATATTTTGTGCCCAATGTGTAAGAGGCCAGTAGTGTGTACCTATGTGTTTAAACACACAGCTTTCTTTCTACACTCTTAAATCATTCTGTTTGCCAGAGCAAAATGAGCTCAATGCAAATTGTTAGGCATCTGTGTAAATGTCTGGGGGCTTTCAGCTTAAGTGTGAAGTCCTTGCTGGAATAACACTTTTTTTTGTATGAAGGCGAAGCCAAGAAGAAGACTGAACAAGGCCAAGTGCAGGGTTCTGTACTTTGGCCACAACAACCCCAAGCAGCACTACAGGCTGGGGCCAGAGTGGCTGAGAGCAGCCAGGCAGAGAGGGAGCTGGGGGTGCTGGTAGAGAGGAGCTGAAGCTGAGGCAGCAGTGCCCAGGTGGGCAGCAGAGCCAGTGGCATCCTGGGCTGGCTCAGGAGCAGTGTGGGCAGCAGGACGAGGGAGGTTCTTCTTCTTAGGAGGACTGGGACTGGCAATGTGAACTAGTGTCACCAAAGCAATGCAGAGTTGTGTGGAACTGGTGTGAACCCACGTCCAGACACTGACCTGCCCAAGCACTACTTTTTTTCAGCTCAGGATTCCAAAACTAGAGGAAGTCCCAGAAGGAGGCTTAGATTAGTCCAGTAGCAGAGGACCTACCTATTGGCAATTGTGAACTTGTTGGTAGGATGAAGGGAGCAATTTTCTTTGAGTGGTAAAGAGCTTTTTCCTCCATTTTTTCCTTTTTTTGTCTCTCACTTAACTCATCTTCCTGTATACATTGTACATGCCATTTGTTTTGCTGGCGAGGTAATGAGCAGTAATGAGTTGCTGCTGTGAGTGTTATGACTTGGTTGACCAATTTAAATGAAACAAACAGACAGTTGAATAATAAATCATAAAGAAAATGAAGGCAGCTGTTCTTAGCACTTTGACCTTTTAAGTGTCTTAACTTGCTTACCATTTACCTTGCCCTTTAACACAGGCATAGCACAGCCAGCAGAAGTCAGCAGACTGAATATGACTAAAGCTGGATCCGTGCACAATGCATTACATGCTCTGAAAACTGTCTGTTCTCCACTGATTTTGCAGTAGTTTTTTTCCTGACACTGTTATGCAGCTAAATACTCTGTTTTGACTGTTGAAATGCATAGACTTGTGGGAGGATCACTTCAGAATTAACTTGTCAGGGTTATTTTTGTTCCGTTCCCTTGCAGGAACAGATGTGAACATTTTGGTGCAGCATTGAGAATAGTATAAGCCACAAAAGGGAGCTGTCATGAGCAGAAGTCTCTGATTCTTTCAATTTGCCAGGAAAGTACTGGTTTAGGCTGATTCAAAGCTGTTTTAAAATTCTACTCAGATTGCCCAAGCAGATTTAAAGAAATAAACTGGCACATCAAAGATGTTGGAAGAAATGCCTGGTTGTTGGGTTGGTTTTGTGTTTTTTCCCCAGAACATATCAAAACCAAAACAAACAAACAAACAGAAAATCAAGATTGGATAAACTTGGGGGGAAAAACGTAGAAGAAATAGTAAATATTTACTGTCCAAAGAAAGAGCTGAAACACGTTCTAAAATGTGATAATATTTGCCTGGGAAGTGAGAGATTTGTGTTTTAGTTCACATTCCCTTTGTTATTAAATGTTTCATGAAAAATCTGGGTCAAAAGAGAAGAGAGTGGCTGAGAGCAGCCAGGAAGAAAGGGACCTGAGGGTACTGGTAGATAGTAGACTGAAGCTGAGGCAGCAGTGTGCCCAGGTGGCCACGAGAGCCAATGGCATCCTGGGCTGGCTCAGGAACAGTGTGGCCAGTAGGACAAGGGAGGTTCTTCTGCCCCTGTGCTCAGCACTGCTCAGGCCACCCCTGGAGTGCTGTGTCCAATTCTGGGCTCCTCAATTCAAGAGAGATGCTGAGGTGCTGGAAGGTGTCCAGAGAAGGGCAACGAAGCAGTGAAGGGGCCTGGAGCACAGCCCTGTGAGGAGAGGCTGAGGGAGGTGGGGGTGTGCAGCCTGCAGCAGAGGAGGCTCAGGGCAGAGCTCGTTGCTGTCTGCAGCTACCTGAAGGGAGGTTGCTTATCCTTTATTTTTTTAAAATAACTTTATTGGGGAAATTGTTTGAAGTCAATTTGGGGAAATAATATTAAAAATTGTCTTTATCTGAGTGCCAGCAAACAGCCAGCCATGGTCATATCGATAGCTGTAAGTGCAAAATAGTCTTAACAAAAGAAAGAACTCTTAATTTTTCATAATTCATAGAATCAAGCAGGTTGGAAGAGAGCTCCAAGCTCATCCAGTCCAACCTAGCACCCAGCCCTGGCCAGTCAACCAGACCATGGCACTAAGTGCCTCATCCAGTCTTGTCTTGAACACCTCCAGGGATGGTGCCTCCACCACCTCCCTGGGCAGCCCATTCCAATGCCAATCACTCTCTCTGTGAAGAACTATGTTCTGACCAAGAAAGCAGCAGAGATAACCATTAGCAGAAACAAGCTTTCTACACCCAAATATCTGCCATCTAATGCTAAGAACTCATGAAAAATATTACTTCTTTGATTTGCTGCAAGTTCTCAAGCATAAAAAACTATAGCCAAGTTAGAGTTGGCTTCACGTACAGCACTACAATGTTTTCACTCTTCTGTTATGTTACTTTTCAGTTTAAGGTTGGTGGGGGTGTAGTTGTTTGGGTTTTCCTTTAATATTGGGCTTTGTCATGCTCTTCTGAGTTTTTTCCTCACAACACCTCAAACTAATTATTGCACTTTTATCCATCAGAATCAAATGAACTTGAAAACATTTGATTTTAGGCAAAAGTGATTCCAGTGATCTGAGCTTTTACTGAGTGACATGTTTTTGAGGGAGAGTGATTGTTTGATTGTCGTCTTTCCAGGTGGAAGTATTGGTTCCGTTAGCTTGGGGAGATGATGGGAGGCAATAACTCTACATTCATATCTAGTCATGTTTCTGATCCAAGTTTTACTGATTCCCATGCCTTTCTGCTCATTTTTTTTCTGTCTGCTTTCTCCATGTCTGTGGTATTTTGGAGCACTTTCATTCGCTGCAACTCACTTTTATGCCAACATTGAAGGAAGTTTCCACAGGGCTTGATCTTTGCTTCCTTCTAGATAAAAGATATTTTATCTTTTAGTTAACAATCTCCTAGTGTTGCTATTATCTGTAGATTAAATGTTTCCTGCCAGTAGCCTGAATCTCAGTGGTATTTATGCTATCTCCACGCATTAGTGAAGTGTTTCCATAATACAGCTATTTAACTTCCCTTAATTATTACCTAATACATGTGCTGCTATCACTGTATAATGATAACATTTCTTTCCAGGCAGGGAATTATCTTTATTAGTGCACACCTAGCATGATTTCTGTGCCGTGGCTTATAATGGAAAGAAGCAATGATAGTACTGGAAAGAGCCAAAATGCTTTGTTCTTGGTGGTATGCCAAGGAAAATACATGCAGTTACCTTGCTCTGATAGGTAATCTCACTGGTGGTGATTGGGACAGAGAAAAATTATTCCAATCAAGTTCCTTTCAGTCAAGATGTTTTTGCTGGCAGAGAAACAGTCTCATGCATATTTATCTCAAGAACTAGTGTCCTGAAGTTATCCTCTTCTGCTTGCCTTTACTGTGCTTCACATGTGAGAGACAGAATCAGTAGAAGTCAACCAGTCTTACGCAGCATCTGCCATTCAGATACTTTGCTTGCAGGCCTGGCTTTGGCATGTCTGCCCAGCCTTCTGATGAGGAGATAATACTGTTTAGCTTACCACTGGAAGTTATACTGCAAAGTGGTTTTGTCATCCATTTATACTTTTCCCAGCTAACAAAATCTTCTGGAAGAAGCAAGCAGGAAATCAGGTATCAGACAAGACAAGGAAGCTCATTTCAAATTTTACTTGCTTCCTTTAAAACATTCTTATCCACTCCTGGATGTTGGAAAAAAATTACACTTCATCTTCCCTGCTTTGTAGGGATGAAGAACTTATTCTACTTGCATGAATGTCTTTCATGATGCACAATGAAGCTTGACTCTTGGCAGTTCTCACATTTCCCACTCTCAGGTGATACACACCTGGGAATTAAAATCACTCATCAAGAGCATGACTTTCAGTCTTTATTAATCTCTACAGTCACATTACAGAAACTCTTGATCCATATATATACATCTATTACTGGTTAATCTAATTGTCCCAGGACAATTTTTGTGACACCCTCTCTACTGACCCTCCAGCATGGAATTTTCTACTGAATCCTTGCTCACCTGAGCTTTCTTCAGGTAGATTTTAACACGATGGTGATCCAGAAATGTCTCCAGATCACTTTGTTTTTCTGCTCTCATTTCTCACTTTAAAGTCATCCACATCATGTCTCAGTATCCCAGGCACCTGTATGGTGGGTTGTTTAGACTGGAGAAGAGGAGGCCCAGTGGGGGACCTCATTGCTGGCTACAACTACCTGAGGGGAGGCTGTAGCCAGGTGGGGTTGGCCTCCTCGTCAGGCAATCAGCAATAGAACAAGGGGACACAGTCTCAAGTTGTGCCAGGGCAGGTCTAGGCTGGATGTTAGGAGGAAATTCTTTGCAGAGAGAGTGATTGGCATTGGAATGGGCTGCCCAGGGAGGTGGTGGAGTCACTGTGCCTGCAGGTGTTCAAGAAAAGCCTGGCTGAGGCACTTAGTGCCATGGTCTGGTTGCTTGGCCAGGGCTGGGTGCTAGGTTGGACTGGCTGATCTTGGAGTTCTCTTCCAACCTGCTTGATTCTATGATACTATGATTCCAACCAGTCATCATTAACCTGCTTTTTCATGAGTTCCTCAAGTCCTGAAGTCTTGCACACCCTCAAGTCCTGAAGTCTTCCGCTGCCTTTGGTTACACAGCTTATTTATTCACCTGCTTTTTCCTGAGTTCCAGCTGGCGAGTTTTCAGCCAATACTGGCCTCCAGCTTGTGTTCCACTGGCAGAGGAAGAGGTGGAAATTGTATTGTTGGGGGTTTCAATAAAGTAATTAATCAGACTTCATCTGACAGACTTTTTCTGTCTTCTTTTGTTTGTTTGGTTTGCTTTGCTTTGTTGATGAAGGCTCCATGAAGCTCGTTAATTCACCACGTTTTCTGCATTCCTGAAGCAGCTTAAATAATGATGGCACAAATGCCATAACTTTCATGTTCATGCTATGCATGTCAATGTTCATTTCTCCTGGGGGAGCAGTTAAAAAGCACCCTGGATATGTCTTTTTTCATGGTTTCATTTTCTTTCTCTTGGTTTGTTTTTTTTTTTTTTTCCTGCTGCAGAAAAAGTAGTATCAGGTTAAGGTCTGTGCAGCAATAAACCTTTGCCACTGGCAGGAATGTAGCAGTCACAAACAATTAGCTTTTTCCATGGATGGTCCAAGGTTAATTTTAGCCTCCTAAACTATCTTCTGCCAGATCTGATAAGGTTTCTCTTTTAGCTCCTGCTGTCTTTTCCCTGATGGGATTTGGCTACAAGGAAAATGGCATTATCAGCCCATTAACTATCACTAGCAGGAGAACCATGATGCTGATGAATATTGATCACCTGTTCCATGGGGTTATCAGAGGATGCTGAGTGGATCTGACGCTGGGTGCTTTCTGTGGACAGCTTTTGGTTTTCTACTGGCTGATGACACTTGTCTTACTGACTCCCCATGGAGGAGAGAGCAGTGCAGCAGGGCGTCTCTGCTTTGCCATTAACAGGTTGTGTCTGACTGCAGGAGGGAACTGGAGTGAATGCTTGCCCCTGTCTCAGTCAAAGTTTGGACACAACCCGTGCAGCTGTCTGTCTCCCTTATCACACAGAATTTAATTGGTGAAGCAAGGAGTGTCCCAGAAGGTTAGAAGGAATTAGAAATGGACTTTCAGGCACTGAAGGGATCTGTGAGGTCTCTCTAAATGTAGATGACCTGCACAGTCACCTGAGCAGTGATTTAGCTGTGTCTGTGGTGAGTAGGTATAAAAAATGTGCAAGGTCTAAATGTCTGCAGATAGTTTAACTAGGGGGAATCCTTTTATTGCTGGTTTCTGCTCCTGCTCTGCTGTGCATACTCTGCAAATAGGCTAAGGTACTTGCACATTGTATTATCTCAGTAAAAGTTGTTATTATCAATTCCATTTTTTGTGTGCTACTTTCCCTTTCCATCTATGTGGTGAGAGTGGAGGCTTGTGAGAGCAGACTACATTAATCCAGGATAGTTGGCCTCCTCAAAATACAGAGAAACAAAACCTGGCCATCAAATCTCACATACCTCTGCTCCACTCAAAGCTGACCATAACCAGCATAATTCTCCAGGTACATTTGTTTTGACACATCAGCCTCTTTCATATACACTTGGTTTCCTCTGAGGAAACGTCAAGAGGCTCAGGTACTTCACGGTTTAACTCCAGAAGCATTAGGAGAATGCAAAACACTAGATGAGAAATAAGCAAAAGGAAAGAAGATACAAAAATAAGTGTTGGCTTTTGTTTGCTTGTTCATTTTTTAAGTTAGAAGTCAATATCACTGTGATAGTCTTGGTTACTCAGTGGAAATAGTTTGATGAAAGTGCAGAAGTGTAAATTGAAATGCTCAGCCACCAGTTACAAAAGTGTTCCTCTTGACTGCAGATGATTTTCATATCCATACATCTGCAAACACTGTTTTAGCTGGACTTTGCATGTTCCTGATTTTTTTCCTTTAGTTAGCAAAACAAAAAGACTCCAGAATCAACTGGCACAGAAATGACAAAGGATTATATCACTCAAAGCTAATTTCTCATTCCTTCTATCCAAAATGCTGTTCCTTCCTGTCTACAGGAGTGTTTCATCCCAGTTTGTATACTCTACATGTAGGTTTGGGTTGTGTGATCTCAGTTTCAGAGAAATATGTGATATTATGGATAGCAAATATTTAAACCCATGTATAATTTGGGGTCCTCGGTTTAATGATGATGTGATAAATGGGACAAGGAAATGGTGAGATTTTTCAAGGGGGTTAACAAAGAAATGATGGCATGAAATGAAAATGGGAAAGCAAACTCAGCTAATGGAAAGGGATTTTTTTGGCAAGGCTGTGAAGATTCAGCCAGTTGACTTCTGAAATGATGAGTTGATACATCACAAGTATCATGGAAGACCTACACTTCCCCCTGTGTAATCTGAAATGAAGAAGCAAGGCTCGAGATTTCTGCTGACTTAATATAAATTGATTATATAGACTGTAATAAATAGAAAATGTGGCTTTTCATCTCTTCATATCTCCCTTTCCCACTTGAATAACAAAGGAAGGCTGAAATTTTTATTTGGCCACTAATAAGAAAAGAGAAATACTAATGGAATGACCAAGAGGATTTATTAGTCTTTGCCTTCTTGTAGGGAGAACAGATACAGTTATCTTGTTACTAGATTTACCAGTCTGGAATAGTGTTTCATTTACATCTTAGCTTTCCAGGAGCAGTAAATAGTTATAGGAGAAGCTCTGTGAGGGAACCAGAATGAGAAGGTGAACTCTTACAGGGAAGTTCCTTTGCACCAGGGACTTGGACAAAAATGGCCTTCAGTAAACAGAGGGTTTTGAATGCTGTATGCAGGAGAGCATAGGCACCAAATGACCTAGCTACAAACTCTCTAAAGCTTTCTCCTTAGATACACAGGTACACAGGGGCATGTCTGTGCTTAGGGATGGACATCTTGGCTGGCTGCACCACACTCTCCTGAGCACAGGAATGTGAAGAGAAGGTGCACAGTGCCATCCAAACTTGTGATCTTGAAGAACGTTGGGCAGCCCTGGAGACACCATTTATGTTCCAGTTATGCCTTGTAGTAAGTCCAGAAGTGCCCCAGGTTTGATAGGACTGAACACCTTACACCATATTCATGCCTAATCTTAACTCCAACACAGAAAGCAGGCATTCCTCCACCCCATAATCCTGGAGGGACTGTTCCCACGAGTGTTCCCAAACCATTTCCCCACCGTGTGCATGTGCAGTGCAGCTGCAGGAAGCTTTTTGGTGCAAAGGGAAAGCTGATGACTCCTGCCCCACCTGTGCAATGTTGTAACTCAGCAGTCTTACAGAATGCCTTGGAGCAGCTCCAACCCCATCCTGAGTGGTTTCCAGCCCCTATTGCCTCCTCCCAGGAGAGCATCTATATCAAAAGCCTGTGTGCTCTTTAGGGCTCCTTCACCCTGCAGATGAGGACTCGAGACTCCTCCAATGGCCCAAGGAATCCATGGCTCCCAGCCTACAGATTCATTCTGCACACTTTCTTTACTTGCTACTCCAAATCATCCAACATCTTCTTTTTTGCTGCTGTTGTTGGCTGCTATTCTGAAACAGAAAGGCAACACTGGAAGCAGGTGGCAGGACATCCATATTTCCTTGGCTGCACTGTGCAAAACAGTTCTGATCTCAGCTGCTCATCAGTACCTGGCTCCTCTCTCTCTTTGGTCCTGTAGACTCTCTAGGTGTTGAAGAAATACCCCATCCTTGTAGATAAGCATAGTCAATGCGGCAACAGGTCAGCATGACCTTAATCCAGACTGAGCCTCTTTCTGTCAAGGGTGTAACCAAATGCATGAATGATGATGCTTCCAATGAATTGGTGATGAGTTGATGTCAGTCAAGATTGTAGTCTGTGTTACACAATTGCAGAATGAGGAAATGAACTCTTCAAGGCCCAATCAAGAAGCTTTCAGTTGTGGTCTGTGTGATTTTAGGGTGTTTTTTACACTAGTGCAGCCATGCAGTTAGAACTAAGGTAGGAGAATCATGCATCAGACTTTATTTCTCAAAAGTATTTTTTTTGGGGGTGAAATCTCCCACTCTGCCCTCTAGGATTCTTGTTTTGGAGATGAACAGAGGACAGGCTATGACTTGTTAGCTGCATAATTTCCACTCAAAATAGCGTCGATCCTAAGTTGTTCCTGGAATTTATATACATTTCCCAACCCAGCTGACAACAAACTTGAGCTCTGCTATGCCTCTATGATCTTTCCTTCATTAAAATGTGTAAATAAGTGATGTGGTAAATTATCTCATGTCTAACTCTTGTCTTGCCACTAATCTGGAGGGAGATGACGCTCTTAGAACAAGGCAGGAAGGACAGAGAATGCAAGATAATTAACTTAGCTTCAACTCCATTTACATTAGGATTCTTTTAATGCATGTTTCCCTTTTACAATATGTTCTCCTAATTGCAGGAGAGATCCTGATAACATTTTCTTCTTGCTTTGGTAAAAAACAACACTCTCTATTAGAGGCTTCCTTAAATTGAAACTAATCCCAAAGGAGCTCTCCAGAGGCATTACAGGAAGCAAAAGTGGAGGTTTTAGGGGAGGGTTGGGGGTTTGGATATTTTTTTGGTTGGTTGGCTTGTTTTGCTTTTGTTTTAGGGTTTTTTTGGTGTGGTTTTGTTGTTGTTGTTGCTTTGTTTTGTATTCTGAAGAAAAAAGATAGAACCTTCCATTGTTTCCTCTTAAAAGCATGTTTTAAAGTCTATTCTTGTTGTTTTGTTCCTCATGCAGAAGGTTTCTGTTGCCAATACACAAATGCAATTAAGCTTTCTCCCAGAGTTCATAATTCACATTTGCGTGTGATAGATGGGAGAGGGATAAGGAAGGTGGAAGAATAATGGCTACAGAAGATGGTTCCTGTGGGCCTTTTGGTTCATTCTGCGTATGCCAAGGCAGTATGGCAAATAAACAGGTACCTGTGTGCATGTTGCATTCAGTATATGCAATATGGAATCTCAGCCATGGCCTGCCTAAAGCTGTGCATAGGTGTGACCTCTGTCAGTGCTGTTTGTGGGAAAAGGACTCACAGTAAGAGCAGAGAAGCTGTGCAATTGAGATAACAAAAAGGCCTATGGGAAAGAGGCTGATGAGGAGCAGGAACAGGGAGTGGGTGTGAACAGGGCCACATCCCAGGGGCTTGTCTGGCAGGACAGGGAAGCACCATCTCTTCATCCTAGGAGGGGAAGGAGAGGGAAAGAGGATGACCTATGGGCTGTGCTAATAGATGTGTGATGTTCCTCTCTCCCACTGTTGTCAAGAGAAGGCTCATATTCCTCAAGCTTCTCAAGAGCCTGCAGTCATCAAATGCTGTCAGCAAGGTGGGGAAACAAACCCTGGGTGCCAGGCTCAGATGTTGAAGGTGCTTTACAGAAACTGGCCTCTTGGAGCAAGTGCTGAACGTTCTGCCAGACAGAAAGAGCACAGATGTACTGCAGCTATCAGTCAAATGCCAAGCAAGTAACAAAACAACAGCAAAGCCATGCACAGAACACTGAGTACAAGCTTTAAGGAGCATTCAGCCACCAGATTAGACCAAGTACATACAGAGAGTAGTTGTGCAGGGCCTCGGACCCGCAGTTCCCTTACCTTAACTGAGTGCATTGACCGTTTGTCACAACCTGTTACCAGGAGTCCATCCTGCCCCAGGGAGTACCTCTGAAATGATGTCATTGCAAACATATATTCCCAGCAGAAGCATGAACAAGTCAGCATTGCCTTTGCTTGCCATGGAAACTTCATCACCCAGCTCTAATGGCCAAACCTGCCAGAAGGGTTATAGACACAACAGAAGAAGTGCACAGGTAAGCCCCCAGTAAACCTTACCTCAACAGCAGTCGAAGGCTGATAATCTGGGCAAGGTTACTGTAAATCCTTCCTACTCAAAGCAACCTCAGTGCTTTGTGATGTGGTCAGGCCTTGGGAGGAGGCAGGGGAGAGCAAAGACAGGAGGCACAGGGCAATGGCTCAAGCTACACATTTGTTGGTTCTTCAAATAAACTGAACCAAATTAGAAAGGTAGCAATGAGTTCTTGGCCAAAGGACTACAAGGGCAGAGCTTCAGCTGAGGGCTCAGGGAAAGCTGCTCCCTAAGAGCTGTTGTGAGGACAGAGCTGGAAGACATAGGATTATAGACTGGTGTGGTGACAGACTGGACAGGAATAGTCCTGCTGGGAGACCAAATGAACGAGTGAAAATGAAATCCCAGACTCTTTCATCTGCATCAACACAGGCCTCCTATCTTTCAGGAGGAATTCCTTTGTTCTCTTATGAGACAGAGTGGAAAGCCCAACTTCATTTCAGACACATCCTCCTGTACCAGTGGGAAAAAAAGGCTGTTCATGAATACACACACACCTCATAAAACCCCCTACCCTTCCTGGCCATGTTGTCTACAAGAGCTGACATCTGCCCTTGCTCTTGAGAATGACCAGAGAGTGCAGCTGGCATTTCGTGTGGCAGAGTGTTCCCAAGGAGGCTCCAGACCCAGAGGGTTATTAGCTCACTGAAAACAAAGCACAGATCTCTGCATATGGGTGGCTAAAAGGTACTTAAGCATGGTGATTAAATAAGAAATGCCTGTAGCTTAGAAGAGTGGCTCAGTGGACATGTTTTACCTTGTGAAAATCACAGGCCTGCCGTGCTGCTTCGTAGCTGTAACAGGGAGAGCATGAAGCTGGTGGTACAGGCAGCTGAGGAGCGCAGGGGTGGCTGAGCAAAGTGTGGGGTGAGCAGAGGCTCGGTGCTAATAGCCCCCTCACAGCTTTGGCGCCCTCCTGTGGACACCTTCCAGTACTGCAACATCTCTCTTGAACTGAGGAGCCCAGAACTGGGCACAGCACTCAAGGTGTGGCCTGAGCAGTGCTGAGCACAGGGGCAGAAGAACCTCCCTTGTCCTGCTGCCCACACTGCTCCTGAGCCAGCCCAGGGTGCCACTGGCTCTCTTGGCTACTGATGCAGCAGTACTTGTCTTGTAATAGAAAATCTTACTTTTAAGGGACACTATGGCACTTGCAAACAGGTGGTGGTTCTGCCACCATCACTAAGCTACTCTAAAATAACTCCCAAACCTTTCTCCTTAATGAGTTTTCAGCTTATTTAAAAAAAAACAACTTAGGGATTCAAATGGCCCTGACAGTTCTGTGCTCCTTATACAAGGCCATGTCTCTGAGCAGAGAGCTGGCACTAGCATTTTCTAGGCAGTCTCTCTACTGACTTGAGTTGACTCTTAGTTATAATCATTATTCGGTTAGTGGGAGAGGGAGGGAGGATGGTTTGTAAATCTTTTTTTTTTCCCATATAAGGCTTCTGTAGAAGTGAAATCTGCTGCTCTGCAGAGGGCCAGCAAAAGATGCACTCCTCACTCTTTGTTCTTGGCTTCCATAGTGCTCCTGCCCTGCTCTGAGGATTAGCATGCCCTCTTGGTGATGCACTGGCTTTCTGCTGATGTTTTCCTTACAGACAACCTTCCCAGATAAAACTTGGAAAACACAGCAGGAATGATCTTGTCTCAAGATCTATGACAAGTCCAAATAACAACAACAGCAAATTATTCTAGGCTGCTTAACTGCATTAGAGGGTATCTGAACCACTGATTCACTCCAGGCCACTACTGTTTGCTGAATAATTTTACATGAAAGTCACTTTAAAATGTGACCTACAGTCTCCCAAAGCACCCCAGGCTCATCTGCTTTTATATTCTAAACATCCTATTTCCTGAAGACAAACAAGTTATGCAATTTTTGAACCGGGATGAAACAAACCCAAAAAACTCTGAGGAAAACAAACTGCAAATGCAGCTACTGTGACACTGAAGGAAATTCCACACAAAATAGGTAGACCAGATCATAGAATCATAGAATCAACCAGGTTGGAAGAGAGCTCCAAGCTCAGCCAGTCCAACCTAGCACCCAGCCCTGCCCAGTCAACCAGACCATGGCACTAAGTGCCCCAGCCAGGCTTGGCTTCAACACCTCCAGGGACAGCGACTCCACCACCTCCCTGGGCAGCCCATTCCAATGCCAATCACTCTCTCTGCCAACAACTTCCTCCTAACATCCAGCCTAGACCTGCCCTGGCACAACTTGAGACTCTGTCCCCTTGTTCTGTTGCTGGTGGTCTGGGAGAAGAGACCAACCCCACCTGGCTACAGCCTCCCTGCAGGGAGCTGCAGGCAGCAATGAGCTCTGCCCTGAGCCTCCTCTGCTGCAGGCTGCACACCCCCAGCTCCCTCAGTCTCTCCTCATAGGGTTTGTCTAATGTGAGGCAGTTGTTTTTACACAGGGTCTAGGGACTCAAATTTCACAGTGGTAGAAATTGGACATGGCAGCTTCTCTTTCCAGATGTGCCTTCATCCTGCACTCTCTGTTTCTCTATGCAGAAGGCATTAGCATGCTTCCAGACTCAATAAAACAGTGCACACGACTTGGATATTCACTGCAAATTATTTCCTGGAACTGCAGAGGTCTAAGGGTTTTTTTTCCCCACCAAAATACTGCAGTGCTACCCTGTGATTTGCCTTCTGCCCTTGGTAATTCACAGTGACAGAATTTTAAACAGAGTTATATCCCCCTCAGCAGTTTCCCATGCTCTGGAGATGGGCAGGATGGTTCAGACTATAAGGAAACATGACTGGAATACAGAGGCAGCTGTCCTCCTTGTTTGGTACCCACACAGAGATAGGTGTTCAGTTTGTCTTCCAACAATGGCACAATACCCTAAGCCCTCTGCATTTGATTTCCAAAGCAAAACCAGTATGCTTGTGAACATGCATAAAAGGGGAAACAGCTTCAGAAAAGAAACCCTTAATAGAACAGCCTTTTTTTAAAGGCTGAAGGTTGCTGTGCTCATGAGACTGGACCTTTAAAGTAGCTCTGCTCTTTCACAGGCTCACTGTTGCCATGCCAGAGTGCTCCCATTGTGGGCATGTATCTTATCCAGTCACATCCCTGATGTCTGTGCTATGAATTCGTAAGTGAGAAGAAACACAGCAATATTCCTTTTCAAAGAGCCTCATAATTGAGAGTCCTACTGTTAACATATGGCTGCAACAGAACCAAAGAAAAAGCCTCTTTTTGGACCATCAAAGCTGCTGTGGGGGAAGAAAGATTCACTGTCTGTTAGGCACAGACACATGTCTTACACATAGCCTGCAGCATGCCACGGACAGCCTCCTGAGCATCCAGTGTGTCTGTGGCAAAGGCAGGTGCATGGTTCTCTGTCATTTGTGTACACAGACACCTGTCCTGGCTTTGACAAGGAAGAAAAGGGAGCTTATTCTGCCCCTGTGCTCAGCACTGCTCAGGCCACACCTCGAGTGCTGTGTCCAGTTGGGAGCCCCTCAATTCAAGAGAGATGTTGAGGTGCTGGAAGGTGTCCAGAGAAGGGCAGCAAAGCTGGTGAGGGCCCCAGAACACAAACCCTATGAGGAGAGGCTGAGGGAGCTGGGGGTGTGCAGCCTGCAGAAAAAGAGGCTCAGGGCAGAGCTCATTGCTGTCTACAACTACCTGAAGGGAGGCTGTAGCCAGGTGGGGTTGGGCTCTGCTGCCAGGCAGCTGGTCCCTTGCCCTATGGAAAGAAAACCTCACAACACACAAAGTGTTATCAGGTATGTTTAATCAGCACTGGGTGACAAGGGGAGGTCCTCCTCCAAAGCCCTTGCACACCCTCACCTTGTTCAGGTGAAATGTTTACACTACAAAGTCATACGCATTCAGCACAGGAGCAAGGTTATTACAGTTAGTTCTGGGAATAGGTGGAGTTATTGCAACCAGTTCCTGGAACTCATTTCCATGCTGTCCCACCTCTTTATGCATACTCATTGCTAACTGGTGGTCACCTTTTGGGAGCCTTGGGAGGAAGGACGATGACTTCCTCACTCTGACCTCTCTACTTTTCATCCCTCTGGCATCAGTAGTGGGTCACATTCTTGGCTGGAGTCTGCAATGTTCTCATCTTTGAATACAGTTTTCTTCTTCTCCATGAGAGTGTTTCAAGATCCTTTCAAGCTTAACTCCCCTCCTTTGTGTTTGTCTGATTGATGCTGCTTTATATCAGTGCTCACACAGGTACTGATTTAACTAGGTTCCTACACTCTATGTTCTCTAGCTGTTTTTCCCATATCACCCTCTCAGAAAGTCGTGTGTTGATCCTGCCAGGGTACTCTAAGTCTGCTCTGTTTGCCTGCCTCCTAGGCAGGAATGCCTTGAACAAGATTCATTCTGCCTGAAAGCAGAATGTCTGATCTTGCTCTCAGCAGTCTCAAGCTGTGACAGTAGTTAGCAGAGCTGCTATTTAGCTCCTGGAGGAAAGCTCCTTTCTCAGGTTCAAGGGTTTCAACCTAGGCCAAATGAGAGGAAGACACCAAACACTGACATGCTTGAGAGCAAACTGTGAGTGGAGACACAACTGAGGTGTCTGAGGAACTTCTACACCACTTTGGTGGACTAATGTGACAGCAAATCAGAGAGGATCTCCTGATCAGTTTTGAACTGAAATGGAAACTAGGAAAAACTACTCAACTGACCCAGCACTGAGCTGTAGTTTCCTTCACCAATTGCTGTTACTCAATGAAGCTTCATTTTTTCCTCTCAGTCTCAGAGGCACGTACTGAGATAATGTTTGTTTCAGTTCTCTTTCAAAGGTTGCATTAAGCAGACCAGGATAGGCATTTCCACATGCATCAAGCAAACAGAACATGTCAGAAGTTTACTTCTAAGACAAACAGGAGGTCAGGAATAATTGGATCCTTTCACTCTCACCTTTAAGTAGTGATAAGTAAAAGGTGTTACAACCCAGGCAGCAATATCTAAAGTAGCCTTTAAAACCAAACCAAAGGTTTCTGCTTGCTTACTCCGTTTTCTTCAAGCACCTTATCTGGGATTATGTTCTGTTTTCTTCTGCAGCTGCCTTCTCTGTGGTCAGTCTTTTACCTGAAAAGTTCTTTTTTTCCCTTCACAGCTTGTACACTTCATTATCCCACTCTGTCAGAAATGGCACTGTCCTGTTTTGTGTTCCTTATCTGGCTTCTCTCTTTTCTGCTCTGTCCTCCCTCACTTTTCTATTGCAATCTTCCCCTTGGTGGGCTGCTATCTTCCTAACAGCTATACCTAAACACAACCAGACAAATCTTCCTCTGGGGAACTGCCAACTTCTCCTGCTGTCCATTGACTCTTTAGTGGGTGATGGAGTTACTGAAATTCAGAGGACAGTTTCACTATGAGCACAAAATTTGGAAACCAGCTAGATGGACTAATGTTATTTCTCTTATTTTACTCCCTTCATTCTGCACTTCTTCAGTTATATTCTCCAGTTTTCTCCAGGACTTTTTGTCTAACAGTTCCTCCATCCCTTTTAAGGCTAAAGCCTCCTTCAAAGCTGCATTGACCACCTCACATGCAAACATAACACCTTCTTTCTTCTGAGCATTTCTGCTGCTGAGTTTCATCTCTGGCCCTAAAGTGATGCTGAGACACTGCAGGAGAGCAGAATCTGACCTCTTTGGGGCTATGCTTTCCATGTCAGAAAGCTAACCTGAATGCAGTATGATCATCTTCTAGTCTTCCTGGGTTCATGCAGAAGTCAGGTACCAAAGTGAAGCCTTCATGTGGAAAAAGATGCTCTATCATTTCTCCCTCTGCTAAATATCATCTGTTTTGCCCTGTGTTAGGAAAGACTCAAACTCCCATGTCTACTCCTGTGGCCATTTTTGAGCTGCTAGTCTCTACCTTTGTGCCTACAGACATGTTTTATTGTCCTGCCTCCATTCACAGTAGAAGTTAAAAAGGCAATGGCTATCTCCAAAAACATTCTCTCATCTGAATTCATATGACCTATGGTAACAAACAGCAGCTCATGAAGTACTACCCTTATCCTTACACACAAACCTGATGAAGATGAACAAGGACAATAGGAGCTCCCTGCCAGCCCAAGCTTTCCTGCTGGCAGCACAACTTGCTCACTGCTATCTGCACCTCACCAGTAATTCCTGCAAACACACTATCAAGAAACTAACTTGCAGCATGTGAGGAAGTGGGGGTGGGAAAGAGGGGGTTTTATATACAATCAGCCCAAAATTTCCTCTGAACTGCTTGGCTGAAACCCACAAGAAAGTTGAAGGAGCTTCATCATGAAATATTTCCCCAGCTGTTGCAAGAGAGTGTACCAGGCCTGCCAAGCATCACATATGGTGTGGCATATCACACCCTGGGCTGCATCAAAAGATGCATGGCCAGCAGATCCAGAGAGGTGATTCTGCCACTTCACTCTGGTGAGACCTCACCTGGAGTACTCTGTCCAGCTCTAGAGCCCTCAATATAGGAAGGACATGGCCCTGATGGAGTGGGTCTAGAGGAGGGTCACAAAAATGATCAGAGGGTTGAAGCACCTCTGCTATGAGGTCAGGCTGAGGGAGCTGGGGTGTTCAGCCTGGAAAGAGGAGGCTCTGGAGAGGCTTAATAGTTGCCTTCCGTTACCTGAAGAGGGCCTACAAGAAGGATGGAGAGAGACTGTTTACATAGGTCTGTGGTGACAGGGTGAGGAGCAATGGCTTCAAACTAGAGAAGAGATGATTTAGGTTGGATATTCTTTACTACACAGGTGGTGAAATACTGGAACAGGTTTGCCAGGGAGCTGGTTGGGGCCCATCACTGGAGATATTCAAAGAGAGGCTCAGTGGGGCTCTGGGCAACCTGGTGTAGTTGAGGATGTCCCTGCTGACTGCAGAGGGGCTTGGACTAGACCACCTTTGGAGGTCCCTACCAACCCAGACCATTCTATGATAACATGGATTTAAAGCACTCAAAGACAAGATGCAAACTCAAGAGCTGCTAAGCAAAACTGCCCTTACTAGACTTGACTCCTTTAGCTGCTAAGCAAAACTGCCCTTACTAGACTTGACTCCTTTTAAGCCCCCCCACCACTTTTTGTTGGTGGTGGGTTTTTGTTTTGCTTTAAGCTAAAACTGTCCATGCTGCTGGAAATGCTGAAAGGAAGGTTAACCCAGACACTTAACTGGGTTTGGGCTACTCATAGCTATGAGGAATGAAAAACCAGCACAGA
The DNA here is from genome assembly GCF_015220805.1 of Pogoniulus pusillus. Taxonomy (NCBI): domain Eukaryota; kingdom Metazoa; phylum Chordata; class Aves; order Piciformes; family Lybiidae; genus Pogoniulus; species Pogoniulus pusillus. The sequence goes on from NC_087268.1 coordinate 1,300,788, forward strand.
CAAAGGCTAGGCAGCATGTTTCAAGAGCAGTCTTTCAGCATCCCAGAGATCAAGTTCCCTTGGAAAGAGAAGGATCTCCAAAGCAGCAGAACAGGATTCCTCTGACCCCTTATTACTTTTGGATGCCAAGCTACAGAGCAAGTCTCTACTGTAGTTTAAAGCATAACTGTTTTAATTGCTGTCTGAGTTACACTTATTATAGGAGCCTTGATTAATTGTTCCTTTGCAGCTCTAGTCAACACAAGAAGTCTCTGCTAGTGGCAGGCTTGCCTAGGGCTGTCATTTATAAAACCCTTCAACAGTCCTTAGACCACAAACCAAACTGCACTCTAGAAATGTGTGATGTTAAATATGGCAAGGGATTTGGATGTGCAAGAAGCCACTCAGATCATCAAACTTAGATCCACTTCTGTCCCTGTGCTGCTGAGAGTCCTATTTCAAGAATCCTTTTTTTTTAATCCCTCTAAAACCTGTTGAAACTGTTCCTAGGATGTAACCCCAGATAGCAAGAACATTTCAGTCACTGTTCAGCCAAATCCCTTTGTCACTGAATGATTTCTCTTTGTGCTGCCACCACTGTCACTTGGCTTACAAAGCCTGGTTTTCTCTCAGTGTTTGGGGTTGAAAGCTGGAGTCTCTCTAGAGACAGACACTGGGCTGCATTAAAGATTCCTCTGTCCACTGTGCTTGGGATGTATTTAGGCACCTAGCCTCTGGGTCTCATCTAACACAGGTGCTGTTCCTAATGACTGTTGTTTCAAATTCTGCTGGAGAAAAGAGGGAAGGAGAACAGGTCCACGGAAGACTAGAATGGTGATCACTTGCAACAGTTTGGGTCCCCTGCTAGTTTTGAGTTTCTGCTGGAGATGTTTCTGTCACTTCTAATTGCTCCTGGTGTTCCTTTCCATGCTCTGAGTAAGGAGGATTTCTGATTTCCAGGGAATTCCAGTGCCCGTCAGTCTTGTACCAGTCACTTCCATGTGTTGCTTTCCCATGGGTGAGCAAAGTATCTCATATGTGACTGAGGGCTCTTCCAACCTGGTTGATTCTATTCTATTCTATTCTATTCTATTCTATTCTATTCTATTCTATTCTATTCTATTCTATTCTATTCTATTCACTTCAACAGTTCATTCACCAATATTCTCCCTCATGAATATGAAAACAGAAGAAATGTACAAACTCTCTAAAACAAGACAGAGATTAATGGCAATATCCAAGCATCCAGCCAGAACCACTCCTGCTCAGGATTTGCCTGAGTTCAGGAGTGCTTTAACTCCCTAAAAGCCTCACCTGCTGTTCACTCAGGCACACAGAACTCTGCTGTTGTGCACAACTGGGACCTTCTCCATCTTGAGAGTCAATGCTTTGCTCCTATATGAACTCTTTTGCCCAGGAATTAGGCTGCGCAGTGGTAAAGCTTCTCACAATCTGAACTATATTCTGTACTCTTCTGCAAGAGCCTCTTGTAGGGCTGCAATACCCACAGCAGACACTGGGAATGTTTTGCTTGTGAAATATGAAATTCACAGCCTCTTCAGTGCTAGGGGAGTGAGACAGGCTGCCCTCTCCATATTCCATCTCCCAGTTAATCTCCCTCACAAGCAGCAAGGGTTTATCTGCTCTGGGTGGGCAGTTTTCTCTTTGCAGACTGTGCTGAAGCTCTGCCAGGCTGCAGAGTGCATGGATCCAGGAGAAAAACAAAGCAGTAAGGCTGAGCCTCTGCAGCCTCCTGAATATGCACTCTTCTACACCGGGAAGGTTCCAGCCCTGCTGCCTCCCCTGAGTCCCGAGCGGCACTTCGGCCCATGTATAATTTAAGCATGTGCTTACTATTACTGCTACTTAGGAGCAGTTGCATGCTGCATTACCCACAGCTTGCCCCATCACTCTCATCATGTTTCCTTAAACTCTACAGAGCAGCTTCTTTTTACTTTTCTTTCATCTTGAGCAACATCTAGGTCACAAAAACACATCCCACCCCTTCATTTCCTCTGTACAACTGTCTTCATCCCCTGGGACTGAAAACTGTTGCTCACTTGGGCCAAGAAGACTACTTCAGGCCCATAGCCATCGGTGAACATTTCTTTGGAGCTCCCTAATTGATGAACATAATGGCATTAAACCAAGAGCAATTAGTCTTGAGATCAGCACTTACATTAGTTTGCACCTATAGAACAATTTGTGTGCTGCAGCTCTGTCTGGTTCTTCCCACAGCTGTACCATCTGCTCTGGAAAGAGATGTGGACCTCATCTCACCCCTATTTGCAAGCCCCTGACAGCTCAGTACAGGCTCACCTCACATACACAGTTTCCAAGCGTGTTTCTGAACTTAGTATGCATTTTGGAGAAGGAAGGTGGAAGAAATGTCAAGAGGAAGCTATTGTGTTGCCTGGCAGACGGGAGGTGAAAGGCAGGCCAGCTGTAGGTAATCTGGGTGGAAAGCTGCTGCTGCTGCTGCTGCTGCTGCTGTGCCATTTTAGAACTGGTAATTGGCAATTGGGAGAGACATTTTTTCTATCCTGCCAGCTGGAGGCTCTTGGCAAAGTGATTATGTTTTTAGAAGCTAAACAAATTAATCTTTCTTATTTTTCCCCAGAGTTTTGGGGGTTACCTCAAGTGGTTTGATCTAAATTTCTTTATTGCATCTGACTATCAAAGAACACTAAAAAGGAAAGGAGACACAAGAAGGATAGGAAGAAACACAAGCATTGGTTTGTATTCAGCAAATCAACTGCTTTTTGAACAGGTGGAATCTAATGAATTCCTTTATTTTCCATTCATCAAAAGAAACAGCTTATGAAAATAAACACTCTTATACTGGCATACATTTACCACTCCAGTTTAGGTGCCTGTAAAGAAGTGCAGAGCTTTGAACTGGCTTGTAGCACTGTACATGATTGAGTACTTGTAAAGAAGAGTTGTCATATATACATCTATATATATAGAATGCTCTGACAAAGGGATTGTTCTCCCATGTCTTCTCCCAAAATGCTCCATCTTTTATCCTTAGCAAGCTTTGATGTACAGGTTGAACTTGTGGTACCTGCCCATATGTATTCAGCAATATTCAGTTCACTTGGGGGTTCTGCTTTAAAAAAATAGCATTTTAATGTCTGCATTATTTTCCTCTGAAAATTCACTTCCAATTGAAATGTGTTAAGGTAAAAGGCTTAAAGTTTCAGCAAATCTTTGGGTGTTTATGACAGTCTTTCAAGTATGGAAACATTTAGGTTGGTCATATTACAGACAAAAATCAGCCCTCTCAATTGTGGTGTGCATTATACCTACCAGAATGTGATTTCAACCCCCTTTTGTCACCTACTCCACATCTGCTGTGCAAACACACTGCAGGCCCAAGTCAGTCAAGCACATGCTGAAATTTGAGCACATGCTCAGAAGCAATTTACTTACAAGGTTATGCTCAAGCACAGGCTTTTGTGTTAATGTGCTTTGCTGAAGTGACGTGATGGATAGTCTAAGTGCAGTGTCCCAAAACACTTGTGCTCAGGAGAATTAGGTCATGGAGATGTACAGAACTTCAGGGAAAGGAAAAACTAACACATCCAGGCTAACATATTACTCATTTGCCTTAAGAACACAGGATAGGAAAGTACTTGCGGGAGCAAACCATTCCTAAACCTACTTTGCAGATGCTGGACTTTGAAGGTTGTTGTTCAGCTGACCATGGTGCTGCCTCCTGATCTCAGAACTCTTGAAATAATTTTGGGTGCTCCCTCCTGATCTCAGAACTCTTGAAATGAAATAATTTTGGGTGCTCCCTCCTGATCTCAGAACTCTTGAAATGAAATAATTTTGGGTGCTGCCTCCTGATCTCAGAACTCTTGAAATGAAATAATTTTGCATGAACCTGTCAGTGAAGTACAAGGATGATATTTCAGTGAGGAACAACACCCTGAATGTGACCTTTTCAGATGTATAAAAACTGGCTCTGTGTTAACAACTGTTGTGAAACTGAGGCTGAACTAGCATGGAAAGTAAGAGGCTTTCATTTTAAGAGGAGGTAAGTCACAACCCCTAGCAGAAGAGCTGTGACCCTGAGTGCTGCTCTTTAAGGGCCTCTTTAAACTAGAAATACAGGATCATAGAACTGTTTAGGTTAGAAAAGATTTAACACTGCCAAGTCTGTTGGAAACCATGTCCCTAAGCACGGCTACAAATACCTCCAGGGATGGTGACTCCACCACTTCCCTGGGCAGCCTGCTCCAATGCTTGGCAGCTCTTTCAGTGAAAAAATAGTTCCTAATATCCACTCTAAAAACCCCCAATGAGCACATCAGGGGTATGCAATGCTTGGTCTGATTAAGATCTGGAGAAGTGCTCTTTCAGTTTTGCGCTTTGGTGTATGTGCTGTACCTTCCTCTCTGGGTCTTCATGGGCCTCAGCAGCACGATGTGCAAGGAAGATCTCTGCTCAGTGAACCCTCTCCTAAAGCTCAAGTCATCTTTAAAAACAGAAGAATCTCTTCAAAGTGCAATTGCTAAAGAGGTAAAGTTTTATTTTCAGAACAGAATGAAAATTTATCTCTTGCTAAAGGCCTCTTCCCTGAGCTAGTTGAAAAAAACACCTACTTCAATGCAGAATGCTGCACCATCCAAAGTGGAATGGTGTGAGGAACACATACTGGTGCAGATTACTTCAAACTTGGATGCATTTCTTTCATTTAAAGTGTATTGAAGCAAAGAAATCAGTCTGCTACTGTTGCTCATGTTTGGCAAAAGTGAGTATTTAAAATCTTTAATATTAATAATGGTGTTGCCTTTTTAATGCAGTCCTAAGCTACACCCCTCGCTTAAGCCATTTTGATTCAAAAACTTCAGCACTTGGTTCTGCAGGAAATAAATGCCTGAATCTCAGGGGTTTGTTGGGACACAGGATGGCAGTTGTACTTTTCATTGTTTCCTTCAGAATGAGAGTGGAATAATGCTTTCTGCCCTCCAAGAAGGTTGGTGATAAATGCAGGAGAAGCAATTGTGTACTAAGAAAACGTGGTATGAAACATGCTTTAGAGTCCAGAAAACACATGGCAATGATTCCCCTTCCAACCAGCAGAGAAGCTGTGAACTTGCAGCTTGAATTCGGTGACCAAGAATAAGAGCCAGCAGAGCAAAAGGGAGTCATGATACTGTGATCACAACTGTCACACCAAGTGGATGCATGGAACCAAACTCATCTGTGTTAGCTTTAGGAGAAGGCTCCCACCTGCACAGAGGGCTGCATAAAGAAGTTGAATATGAAAGGAAGGGAGAAGTTAAAATTTAAGAAGAAGAATTGGTATTATATATATATATATATATATATAAATCTCTGACAACTTAATCTGCTTTTCTAAATCACTGCTTGAGCCAAGGTCTGGAGTCAAGCTGATGAAGCTTCAATGCTGTGTAATTGCTGGGGATCTCTTCACCTCACAGGTGCAAAGCACTATGCATATATACAGCTAATCCTGGCTAGGATGAGAAAGAAATGTCTTCTGAGAGATTCTGTCAGAGCAATAAATAACAGAAATGACTTCTAAAATGAAAGGAACTGCTACTGTGATTGAAATTAGTTATGTTCCAAATAAGGCAGATCACTATATACTGTTTTATCTATGGCTTTAATTGCTTAACTATGGCACCTTTTCATGATGTCAGTGCTCTGACTCTTGGTCCCTTGTGCACCTCTTGACCCAACAACTCCAAAATCCTCTCACTCTTTAGTGCATGCTGGGGACTTGAACAGTGGAAATAAATCACAGCAAAAGAAGAGTTAAGAGTTCTATTAGATCACACATCTTGAAACAGACAAAGTAGGCTGTATTTCATGGGACAAGAATTCCTGGGTCTGCAAAAAAGGCTTATAGAGTTTGTGAATCTGAGCTCCCACATGATGCTTGAGAGAAGAAGGTCCATATGGCCCTGGGATCTAGGAACACAGAAGAAAATAAGCTGACTAGGGTGGCTACAGTACCTGTGTATATCAAAATCAGCTGTTAAAATCCCCAAAGTGTGGGAGAAGTTGACAAGTTGGATAAAATTCACAAGAAGGAAAGAAACTGTTTACAAGGGGTAAACCACAATTTCAGGTGAAAGAGTCAAAGAGCTTAAGCTAGGTTATCAAAAATATGCCAAAGACTGCTTCTTCCATGTCTGGCCATCTCCACTGGGATGGAAATGGGTTCTTTGGCCCAGCAGATGAAAGTGTAACTAGATCAGACAGCTGGGAGCTGAAAAGCTACTTCAGTTCAGATGTGAAATAACGTTGAAGCTTTTAAGCTGAAGGCATTTTATGCCCTATCCTTGTTTCACTGGAAAAACTTAAACAAGGGCTGATGACTACCTAGAAGAGATGATCCAGTTCAAAGCAGAATTAGTTGATCTGTATTGTGGAGGAGATCAAACTGTTAGATTGCTTAGGTGTTCTTTTGTGCTAAGAAACTATGAAAACCAAAACCAACCAAACAAAAACCCCAGCCAAAACACCAATCAGCAACAAAAAGACCCCAAATCACACACACAAAACCCTTCCAAAAGAATCTTTATTCTTAGGCAGTTTGATTGTGTGTAGAGGTGCCTGAGCCAACAAGGATTTGACAGTGTGCAGGTGCTGAACTTTTCATAGAATCACAGAATCACAGAATCAAGCAGGTTGGAAGAGAGCTCCAAGCTCAGCCAGTCCAACCTAGCACCCAGCCCTGGCCAGTCAACCAGACCATGGCACTAAGTGCCTCAGCCAGGCTTTGCTTGAACACCTCCAGGCACAGTGCCTCCACCACCTCCCTGGGCAGCCCATTCCAAGCTACTTATTTTCCCTCTCTAGTCAGTCAGAGAAATGCCTGTAAGACTCATTTCACACTCAGAAAGGTCAGAAGACTTGTCCCAGAGACATGTTATACTCACTGACCACTCACTGAGTTAAACTGTCTGTCTTGCTTTTGATGATTTATTTCAGGGGGATTAATACTACTCTCTTTTCTCAGTATACCCCATCAGTAGCATTTTTAGATTGCACTTGGTTTAATCTCTTTGAGAGAAAGAGAGGGTTTTAATGCAGCAATAGAAACACAAAGGTGCTTTCACTGCAGATAATGTAGTGAGGCATTATCAAATCTAAATGATACAAGCTTTTTATAGCTTCTCTTGCTATTAAGTTACATGTCTTTCTACAGCTGTCTCATTAACTCTATGTCAGGAAGGGAAAAGTTCTGTGTAAGTATTTTGCATTAACTTTCTTGATCACAATCTTACTCTTCTTGAATAGAACCAACATGTACTTCAGTGGAAGTTTTCCCTGAGGAAAGAACACAGGATTTGGCCATTAGTTAGGCTGTTGTTGTTTAAGGGATTTGGACATTTTTGCTCAGTGTTGTTTAAAAAGCCTTAGATGCATGATGGAGCTTGAATATTTGCTGATCAGTATGGACCAAACAGTGAATTCCATAAATGTGGGCAAGCTGGAACAAACCCTGCCACCAGCTTCAGAATAGACAAATAATCAATTAAATGAACCTGCTTGTTTGCTGACTTTGACAGGGATGTTACTCAAACTCAGTGTGCTAGTTTGAAGCAGGATAGAATGTTTTGGTGAGAAGAACTAGATTCCAGGCTGTGGAAGGAAAACAAGGCTGATGTCTACTTTGCTCACAGGCTTGCTGAGATGTACAGGAACAAGAAACAAAAACATTAGGTAACCACTCTCACTGGGGCTGCTGGTTGAGCTGCTTCTTACTCTCTAACCTCACACTCCTTTTCTTTTCCCTTTGATCCCCTTTGCTTCCTAACCCTCTGGCCAAGCCTCCATTCTTCCTTGGGACTGGGGTAAGGTTAAGAGGGGTAGGGGGAAGGTGGTTGGGAGCTCCTCCTGGGGACTCAGGTTTCTGGGAGGGCTGCTGTGTTTGTGTGTTACCTTTTACCTTGTATATTTCTGTCTATAACTGTATCTACTGTAAATATCTGCTTGTATATTGGCTAGCTGTAAGTATAAGCTTTATTCATACTTCCAGAGCCAGCTGAGTCTAGTCTGGGTGATTGCTAGAGTGCTGGGGGGGCAGGGAACACCCAAACCATCACACTCATGCTGAGTTTATGCCATGTAAAGGTACAGGGGAAGGCCATGTGTGTTTGCCTGTGTTCTCTGGAAAAGAGTTAAGCCTGCTTATCCTCTTAACATGTCTTACATTCCATGTGTGAAGAACTGAACAAGTGCATTATCACTTCATCAGCACCACAGCCTGTTTTGTTGTCCTTTTTCTCCCTTCTATTACAATCAGGAGGACTTTATCTTCTCTGTGATGGAATTCATGTTGTCATGTCTCACTGGATTCTGATTTTGGCTTTTCATGAGAAAAGCTGGAGCATAAAACATGTCATATAATGAGCAAGGACAGTTTAGCACCAGAACTGCACAAGAGCTAAAGCTTGCATGTAGATGCCCAAGGAGGTGGAGGCGTCGCTGTCCCTGGAGGTGTTCAAGACAAGACCACACGAGGCACTTAGTGCCATGGTCTAGCTGATTGGCCAGGGCTGGGTGCTAGGTTGGGCTGGGTGCTAGGTTGGCCTGGATGATCTTGGAGGTCTCTTCCAACCTGTTTGATTCCACGATTCTATTCTATAAGATAGCTTAGAGTGTGGATTTAAATGCTTGTCCCCTATTGCTGCATTTAAGCCTAACATTATCAGGCATTTGGAAGAAGCAGCAGCAAGTCCTCTGTTTCTGTGGCATATCACTTACTGTGTGCTAAAGTAATCAACAGTTGTGCAAAAACTGAGATAAAAACTGGGGAATGTGGCTAGAAGTTCTGCAATGAGAGATTAAAGCCAATGTTGGGCTTTCAGCAGGGATGTAACTACTTATATGCAAATAAGAGTGTACTCACACACAGATTATACCATTTACTCTTTCAAGACATAATTAATTTCCCCACAGTTTACAAACAAATTAGTTGGCTCATGGAAGCTTGAACATTTTTCCTAGGAAACATAGGGCTCTCTGTCAGCACAGTATTTATCTCCTGTGCAAATCCATTGTTTAAATAGCACTGTCTTACCAAATTTCTAGATAGCCTCCTTCATTGAAGGAAGAGCTACAGCATTGATAGGAACCATCTTTCAAAACACTATTCATATTTTTTGTCCTTTCCTATGATTTTCTTTCCCCCACATGAGATATTTAAAAAACATATTGGTTGCAATGGTTTCAGTCTCCTAACAAGGGCAGTAGGATCAAACCAGCAAGGCTTTTAGCAGCTACTTTTGTTGATCTCAGACTTGAACTGTACATTGGTGTGGGTTTTTTTTTAAGGCTAGGTAAAGGCATCTAGATTTTTTGATTAAATATTAGCCTGGGTGGAGTACTGTCATGGAAATAGCCATTTAAGGAGCTGTGAGCAATGTGTCACTCTCATGTTAATCAAAATAAGTGCTATTACTTTAGGCACAAGGGACAGTTTAAGTATGACTTTATTGTGACAGACCTACTTTGCCTAGGAGCCTATCTGGCCTCCTTGCCAGATGTCTTATCAGAGACATCTTTTCATTATCTTTGGAGATCAAATGCATGTGATCCAATATGTAACAGACCTTCACTGAGAGAGGATTTGTTTTCATGGTGGAAGGTTAATTAGCTTAACTTCAATTTATAATTACCAGGTCTTCGTTTGCCTTTCTTTGCAAGCTCAGAAAGCTTTCAGGTATGCACCTCCTGCAAGGCTGCAAGCCATCTCTCAGACATGTCAGTGCAAGGAAATGTGCAAAGTAAATTGGCCCTTATCATTTCTGCATGTAAAGGCAATCAGTGCCCTCTTCTTGCATTTCTGCTTTTTTTGTTTCCCTGAATAAGGACTACATTGGATTTTTGCAGCAGTGTCACAAGTGAATGCTCCCAGGGACGTAAAGCACCTTTTGATAACACTGGATCTTGCCCAAGATGAGTCCACATCCTTATGTGACACTGCAGAACTTACAGCTTTCTACTTTTAGTTCCTGAGATAACTCTTTTGCAACTAGCTCAAAAACTGTCTTCATTGGATTGCATTGTTCCAGAAATCCCTGGCTTTAGGACACTTTTCCCCCCTCATGCAGGCACAGTCTGTGTTCTCAGTTCTCACAGACCAGGTTTTCGGTGTTTAAAAGAGATTTCACTGGATGAAGACCACTTCTGCAGTGGTTCAGGTTGCACTGCAAGCATGATTAGCTCTCTTCACCAGCTGCAGTTTTAGAAATCTCTATGTCACTTTTAACCTGGCTTTGCAAATACTGTGAATCTTTGAGAGAATTAAATCTGAAGGTAATTTCATTCCATCTATGTTGACTAAGCCTGGACATACTTCTAGCAGCAATGATGTTCTGTGGGAATGCTATGGTAACATCAAACGTTGGCTGTCTGGCAGGCTTACTGCATCCTGTGCATGATCCGTGAATAAACAGAAGAATTTAGTTCCCAGAGTGTCAGTCTGGCACATTTCACAAGCACCACATTCACTTACCAAAAAAACCCATCAGCAAGTCAGAGAAAGTGCTATAGTGACTGAGTGATAAATTTCCTGCTGCTAACCCTTGTGTACACTAACTCTAGGAAGCCAAGAATAAATCATGCATGGCTTAACTCAGAGGAAATATTCTCTCCTTCAGATTTTTGTTATCATTTTCATTCCCATCTGCATGTTTTTTTCATCCTGTGTTTTTTTTCTGTCTTTGCCTTTCCTTGCTAGTCTCTGGGCATGTCAGCATGCTTTCTTTCAGTGAGATGTGATGTCTCTCTGAACCAAAGGCTGGATAGATGGTCAGTGAAGTACTCAGTTTGAGCTAAAAAGCCCCAAAGTAGCATTAGTCCAGGGTTCAGTGCATAGGAACATGTTCATATTGTTTCTAGACTGCTGCAAATAAAAGCACAACTCTGTGCTTTCGCTCAGTTCTGTCATGCAATGATTTCCAGTGCCTCAAAGTGAATCAAGCTTTATATTCCCCTATTGCTGTGTATACCTTAAAAAAACAAAATGCAAGCCCATCTATAGGATTATGCTGCTTTTTCAGGTGACATCTAAATTCATGACATGGGAGTAGGGTAGAAATTACTCCATTAACAGCAGGAGTTCAGGCTGCCTGAACAGTTACAGAGTTTATGCTTGGAAAGTTTCTCTCACTGAAGAGAGATCACAGAATGGTTTGGGTTGGAAAGGACCTTAAAGACTGTGTGATTCCAGCCTCCTGTGTGATTCTGACCTCCTTGCAGGGGCACCTTCCACCACACAAAGTTGTGCAAAGCCTGTCCAACTGGGCCTTGAACATTTCCAGAGGTGAGATATCCACCAGTTCTCCAGACAGTCTGTTCCAATGTGCCATCATCCTTGCAGCAAATTGCTTCTTCCTGGTATCTAACCTAAATCTATACTCCTTCAGTTTGAAACCATCACCCTTCTTCCTCTCACTACACTCCAAGATAAAAAGTCCCTCCCCACCTTTCTTGTAGGCCTGTTTCATGTACTAGAATGCCACTATGAGACCTCTCCAGAGTCTCTCAGACATTGAGGAGACTTCTAATATTGACTGAAGTTTCCAGCAGAAGTTTCTCTGTAAATTATTCACATGGATTGTCATCTACCTCATCAAAATGTTGTGTGCATCTTCAATTAATTGTTTTCCTTTAGTTATTTGAGTTCATGGAAACTCAGCCTATCTTTATACTCCACGAGTCTGTTTTGTTCTTTACTCCATGGACATGAATATCATTCCTGACGTTTCACCTTGGTAGATGCAAGTACAGTTACTGAACACACTGAACTGTGCTTCAAACCAATGGCATCTGAGCTGGCCACTACTCCACTCAGAGAGAAAACTTAGGGTTTACAAAAATCAATCTCTTTAAAAAATAGCTTCACATTTGGAGAGAGTCAAGTCAAATGAAACCAAAAACATCTGTCAGGATTTTTTAGGAAAGAAATGTGGAACAAAAGGGGAAGTATCCTGTAGCTGCTATGCAAGTCAGATGAGTAGGCAGGACCTGCTCTTCGACATGACAAAGAGAGAAGTTTACAGGGGACATGTTTGAAGTCTCCAAACTCAACAGCAATATGGAAAAAGTAGACTGGCATTGTTTGTTGTCTCCTCTAAACCATGAACTCTGGTTTTGAAAGTCCTATCAACTAGGCTCAAAACCAATGAAAGGAGATGATTTTTTTATGCAGTAGCTAAGTGAATCTTGCTGTCAAAGAAGTTGTGGCTGTAAGTTTACATGAGTTCGGGAGAAAAGGAGACAAGTTTTCCTATCCCACTGCTGAGACAACAGGCCAACTGCACCCTCTGCCAAAAGCAGTGGCACCATTATTTCATTTGATCTCTTCCTCATTCTTATGGCTCATCTTAAAAAGACAGCTGAACCCAAATCTGAATTCAGCAGCCTCTCTGAAGATCTTTTCTTTATGCTTTCTTTGATTCTGACCTTCAGTTAATACTTCTGGATAAAAGCTGACACACAAAACTAACGGTATGATAGAAGGGACACAGTGATCATGAATGTCTGCATTAGAACAAGCTAACAGTCATTATTAAATCTTTTAAAGACTAGAGAACCTTCAGGAAAAAAAACTGCAAGTAAATGACACATACGAAGTTGGCTTCAGTTCAACATCTCACAAACACAACTAAGTAAAGGTTTTGGTTGGGTTTTTTGATGCTGAACAAAAAATGAAAACTCAACTCTGCACAAGGTTAAAGATTGCATTTTAATCACAGACTGAAACATCATGATTTACAAAACTGATGGTTAGATTTAAAACCAACCACTACATCCTCCTGTGGGAGCACCCCCCCACACACCCTAGCAGATTAGGGGTTCAAGTGAAGAAGCAAGGGGTTCATGTTTGCCTTTGGGACTTGAACAGAGATTTCCAATATGATGGCTGATGTTGCAAGAATTCACCTAAGATGTTTGTCAATGTGTTTCATTTACCCATCCAGAAGTGGCTTCTTTCAGGGAACTCTGATAGATCCATGAGTAATCCCAACCATCTTGCAGCTTTCTGTCCAGAGCCTTCTCTGCAGCTCCTCATCGTATGCTATGTCAACTGATTTTGTCCTTTCCTCATTGTAAAGGTAGCAGCCACCAGCTCCTTCCATTTCAGGAGATACTGCTGCATAGATGGTTGTAGAGGCTCCTTCCTCTGGAGTCTGCAGAAATGACAACAACAACAATTCAGATGAGGCAGGTACCATAAAAGAATCAGTGCTGGGCACAGTCCTCTTCAACATCGTTACTGATGATCTGGAGCAGGGGATTGAGTCCAGCATCAGTAAGTTTGCAGATGACACCAAGCTAGGAGCAGGTGTGGAGCTGTTGGAAGGTAGGAGAGCCCTGCAGAGGGACCTGGCCAGGCTGGATGGGTGGGCAGAGGCCAAGGGGATGAGAATGAACAAGGCCAAGTGCAAGGTTCTGCACTTTAGCCACAACAACCCCAAGCAGCATTACAGGCTGGGGACAGAGTGGCTGAGAGCAGCCAGAAATAAAGAGATCTAGGGGGACTAGTAGAGAGTAGCTGAAGATGAGCCAGCAGTGTGCCCAGGTAGCCCAGAGAGCCAATGGCATCCTGGGCTGGATCAGAAGCAGTGTGGCCAGTAGGACAAGGGAGGTTCTTCTGCCCCTGTGCTCAGCACTGCTCAGGCCACGCCTTGAGTGCTGTGTCCAGTTCTGGGCTCCTCAATTCAAGAGAGATGCTGAGGTGCTGGAAGGTGTCCAGAGAAGGGCAACAAAGCTGTAAGGGGCCTGGAGCACAGCCCTGTGAGGAGAGGCTGAGGGAGCTGGAGGTGTGCAGCCTGCAGCAGAGGAGGCTCAGGGCAGAGCTCATTGCTGGCTACAGCTCCCTGCAGGGAGGCTGTAGCCAGGTGGGGTTGGTCTCTGCTGCCAGGCAAGCATCAACAGAAGAAGGGGACACAGTCTCAAGCTGTGGCAGGGCAGGTCTAGGCTGGATGTTAGGAGGAAGCTGTTGGCAGGGAGAGTGATTGGCATTGGAATGGGCTGCCCAGGGAGGTGGTGGAGTTGCTGTCTCTGGAGGTGTTGAAGCCAAGCCTGGGTGGAGCACTTAGTGCCATGGTCTGGTTGACTGGCCAGGGCTGGGTGCTAGGTTGGACTGGCTGAGCTTGGAAGTCTCTCCCAACCTGGTTGATTCTATGATTCTGTACCAATGGGTTCTGTACCAGTGTGGTGGTCAAACACTAGAATAGGCTTTCTACAGAGGTGGTCAATGCCCCAAGGCTGTCAGTGTTTAAGAGGCATCTGGGTAATGCCCTTAGCAGCATACTTTGAGTCAGACCTGAACTGAACATGCAGTTGGGCTAGATGAGCATCACAGGTCCCTTCCAATTGAAATCATTCTATTTTATGGAAAATGCTATGTTAAATAAAGGCTAGGTATGAGTTGAAAGTCAGTTGTTGGTTATATTCATGCAGCCCTAGCAGACCTTTACCAAACCATTTTATATAGCAAATTGTTTCCTATTCTTCAATACAAAGAAAATACTGAGCAGGCTCAGACAATAATGAACGTGCTTACATGGCCACACTGTGACCAGTCTATAAGCACAGTGACACTGCCATCATTCATTAAGGTCAGCTCCTGTAACTTTTCACCAGATTTAATTTGTTGTTCATCCAGTCCACCATGTCTAATATGCTGAGTGCAAAATCCTATCTAGTTTCTATCACCTGTTGTTGAAAGTGATTATCTAAACACATAAGAAAAAAATAAACACACCATAATATTCTAAGCAATTAATGTATAATAATTTAAGTTAAAGGAAAACAATTTTTCCAGTTCAATGGGGAGCAGAGTTGCATGTGTATGATTAATTAATTGTCTTGTCCCATCTTCTGAGTGCTTAATTAATGCTGAAAGCTTTAATGTTCACTTGCTTGAGGATCTCTTCCTTGTTTGGGCATGTTTTCTGTTTTAATTGAAGTAAAAGTAGAACCTTACACTAGGAGTACTCTGACCTTCCAGCTGAGTGAATAACCTACCTGTTTTGAGATGCTGGAATAAAAGAGGATTCTGTGATTCTAGCTCCAGAACGTGCCAATACGTACTGTGATAGCACTGTATATCCACACACACCTCCCCATCAAGACTCCTTCCCAAAGGGTTGCATCTGCTGCACACCAACAGATCAGTGGTAACACACACAAGCACACAGATCCCTCCACACGTCCTGCCTGTGCACCAGCAGTCTGAGGACCTCTTGTGAAAGCAAAAGTTGGCAGCAGGTTGCAACCATCGGAGCAATTCATGAGCAGGATGAATTGCTCTAGCAGTGGTAGCCTCACTCCTTGTTGCTGACTTTCCTGAGAGCTCCACAGCTCTTCTTTCACCACATAATAGCACCTCATAAGTTCAAGAGGAACAAAACAACCACAGACAGAAGACCTACTGTCCAAGCAACACATCTGCCCCATCCTTTGATGTCAGCTGCTTTCCAGAATGGAGAGCATCTGATAACAGACCAGAGAAATCACCAGACAGTGGCTGAATACCTGACAAACTCCAGGAAGTTTGTCATGATGTTCAACACAATGAAGTCTTTGAGACTCTAAGGCATTATACCAAGAGTGGCAGGTAGACACAGTAAGACAGTAATAATGAACACCATTCAAAGCACAGGAGATGATAATCTACACACTACTACAATAACATTTGAAACATAAAAAAGCAACAGAATAATATATGGGCAGACAGGATCAGTAATGTAGAATCACAGAGTCGTTCCAGTTGGAAAAGACCTTCAGGATCACTGAGTCCAACTGTCAGTCTAACAGCACCATGCCCATTAAACCATGTCCCAGAGTGACATGTCTGTATGCCTTCTGAACACCTCTAGGCATGGTGACTCAACCACACCCGTGGGCAGCCTACTGCAATGCCTGAACGCACATTCCATGATTGTTTTTTTCCTTTCAGACACTTGCAGAGAGCAATGCCATCTCCCCTCAGCCTCTTCTTCTCCAGACTAAACAGCTGCTTTTCATCAGACTTGCTCTCCAGGCCCTGTCCCAGCTTCATTGCCCTTCTCTGGACATGCTCTAGCAGCTAAACGTCCTTCTTACAGTGAGTGGCCCAAACCTGAACACAGTATTTGAGGTGTGGCCTCACCAGTGCTGAGTGCAGGGAGACAATCGCTGCCAGAAATGGATCAGGCTGGGATTTCATTCCCATGACTAGCAAAGCAAACAAATGCCCTGTGTTCCAGAGAGCACCAGTTGCTATCATCTCCGAAGCAGCAAGTCATTTGGAAGCCAGGTTACTTTGGAGCGCAGGACTCCAGACTGAGCTAGCAGCAGCTGCTCTGGTGCCGCAGCCTCCTGGTGAAGGCATGGGCTACGTGCTCGCAGTGCTTGTGCTGTAACTTCTGTCTAGACCTCCTAACACGATCACTGCTTTAACCATTTCAGTCAAAGAGCAATCTGTGGAGATGCTGAGTGCGTAAAGGCTAGAAAGGAAACTGTGGTGCAAAAGTAAGCAAAGTGTTCGGCAGCTTTTGATCAATTACCGTAACAGTTGACTATAAATTCTGGTGAGATCACTGCCCAGCTCCAACAGCCATCTCTAGGAAGCCAAAGCTGTAAGAAAACCTGTCAGTACAGCTTTTCAGACCTCTCTCCATTCACCCAAAAGCCCTGGTTTCCATCTGTGTTCTCTCTCCTTCTATTCTTTCCTATGCAGCTCACTATTATTCTCTTTCTATCCAATTTCTGCCTTGATTATAGACCAGAAAGAGATAGAGATGTTTTATTGAATATACAGCTCTCTCTGGAGACCCAGTCAGCACCATCAAATTAATTTCTCTTCAATCCTCACCTCACAGTAGAGAATTCTTTAATAAATTCATCCCATAATAATAAAATTCTTTCCATTTCATCTTTAAAAGAGACAGCAGCTAGAAACAGAAATAGCTCAGTCAAAATGTAAAGTCTTTCTCCCGACAATGTTGTGGCTACAGAGAAATAATTTTTTAATCAAAGATATGGATATGTAATAAAAGATGAAAATTGATCAATTAAGATCACAAGGCAATTTTCACACTAAAAAAAAGAAAAAAAACCAAAACAGCAAAGTGTTGAAGGAAAGGAGCTTTTAGAATATGAATCATTCATGCCTATTCTGGGAAAAAGAGAGGCTTTTCCCTAAGCACCCCAGCCTAAGACACTGTGACAAACAGAAGCAGAGACAGTCAGGAAAAGAGATGGAGAGAATATCAGATCCTGATTCTCTCCTTCCCTTTCTACTTTTCAAAACAACTCGAGTACACAGAGGGCCCAGGAATCCATACCTCATCTTCATGTCCTCTCCTTCATAAGTGGCTGTGAAGTCTGGAGACAAAGTAGACCACAGAAGAAAGGAACTACCCTCAAAAGACTGCTGGGGTCAGCCTGCTGCTCAGGGAGCCCAAAGAGCAGGCAGGAATCCAGGCCTGAATTTCCCAGTAATTTTTTGAGGATGGCAGTGGTGAAAAGTTTCACTTTATCTTGTGCCAGATCAATGCCTCCTGACAAATATGTCTAGCTGGAAAACTGGCAAGCAGCTCTAATCTGAAGCCCTGGGATGGTTCCTCTGTCACACACAAAACATGAGCAAAGGTTTACTGAGGAGGACAGTGGCCATGATTCTGAACTCTCTTCTCCTAAAGCAGCTGCTTCAGACTAGGCAGGCTGTCATGTCATGGGTATCTCAGCAGTGCCAGTTGTCTGTGCTGTCAGTCAATGGCATCCTGGGCTGGCTCAGGAGCAGTGTAGGCAGCAGGACAAGGGAGGTTCTTCTGCCCCGGTGCTCAGCACTGCTCAGGCTGCACCTTGAGTGCAGTGTCCAGTTCTGGGCTCCTCCATTCAAGAGAGATGTTGAGGTGCTGGAAGGTGTCCACAGGAGGGCGCCAAAGCTGTGAGGGGCCTGGAGCAGAGCCCTGTGAGGAGAGGCTGAGGGAGCTGGGGGTGTGCAGCCTGCAGCAGAGGAGGCTCAGGGCAGAGCTCATTGCTGGCTACAACTACCTGAAGGGAGGTTGTAGCCAGGTGGGGTTGGGCTCTGCTGCCAGGCACCCAGCAACAGAACAAGAGGACACAGTCTCAAGGTGTGCCAGGGCAGGTCTAGGCTGGATGTGAGGAGGAAGTTCCTGTCAGAGAGAGTGATTGGCATTGGAATGGGCTGCCCAGGGAGGTGGTGGAGTCACTGTCCCTGGAGGTGTTGAATCAAAGCCTGGCTGAGGCACTTAGTGCCATGGTCTGGTTGACTGGCCAGGGCTGGGTGCTAGGTTGGGCTGGCTGATCTTGGAGGTCTCTTCCAACCTGGTTGATTCTGTGATTCTGTGATCTGTGGCTCCATAGTGCATTTTCCAAGCTGTTGGAATGTAGGAACAGAAAAGTGATGTTCCGGTGTAAGTAGTCTTCAGAATGGAAACAATTACCCAGTTTTACATAACTGAATTTGAGCAGGGACTGGAAACTTTGGGTCCAAGTCATTAATCATAAGCAAGTCCTTTGTTCATTCTGTCAAGCGTCCTGACGAAGATGACTTTGCCTGAAGGTTGATCCCTAAGCTCACTGCGCAGCACACAGCGATGTCTTCAAACTCGGAACCGAGCTATCACTGCAGCCACTCAAACTGCATTTCGCTCGTCTCCTCAGCTCAGCAGCAGCAGGCAAAACATGACAGACAGAAGCCTGCTGCCCAGACATTGCATAAACATCCAGGGACAGTCACTTGCTGGAAGAACATCCAGTCTCTAGGAAATGAGGCAAGCAATAACAGGACAGAGCTGAGAGGGCACATGTACTGCACCAAATGTAGCGTGCAGCCGCTGCTGGGTGTACACTACTCTCAAAAACAGGTGATACCCTGCAGCCACCTATAGCTCAGGATGGCTGACCCAAAGCACTCAGAAGTGTCCAAGATAGCTTCACATGATCTGGGATTTTCTGCAACACCTCTATTCACGGACAGGAAAAGTGATTTACTGAAGCAAATGTGGAAGTCAGGAGCAGAGAGAAGGAAGGAATGAGCTTCCTAAATTCTAATCCTGATGCCTTGCACACGAGGCTGTTACTACTTTTCTCTGCTTGTAAAAGGAAATACACAAGTTAGCTCTTTACTAACAGCTCTGTGGTCATAACTATAGTGTCAGGAACAATTCACAGACTCACAGAATTAACCAGGTTGGAAATGACCTCCAGGATCTTCAAGTCCAACCTATCACCTAACCCTTCTAATGAACTAAACCATGGCACTAAGTGCCTCATCCAGCCTCCTTTGAGACATCCCCAGGGATGGTGACTCCACCACCTCCCTGGGCAGCCAATTCCAATGCCAATCACTCTTTCCATGAAGAATTTCTTCCCAATGTCCAGCCTAAGTCTGCCCTGGCACAGCTTGAGGCTGTGTCCTCTTCTTCTGTTGCTGAGTGCCTGGGAGAAAAGACCAACCTCCACCTGGGTAAGACCTCCTTTCAGGTAGTTGTAGAGAGCAATAAGGTCTCCCCTGAGCCTCCTCTTCTGCAGGCTGCACACCCCCAGCTCCCTCAGCCACTCCTCACAGGGCTGTGCTCCAGTCCCCTCACCAGCCTTGCTGCCCTTCTCTGGGCACATTCACGCATCTTAAAATCTTTCTTAAATTGAGGGATGGAGCCAGAACTGGACACAGCACTCGAGGTGTGGCCTAACCAGTGCTGAGTACAAGTCAACACAATCTTCTTCATTCTGGCATGCAGACTGCTCTATCATTAAGCAAGAATACTTAATCATGACTTAACGTTCATATGCCTGTTATTTTTCTTAACTATGCAAGCCTTAATTCTACTAAGTTTTGAACTATAGCTACCTGAGGAATATGAGTAAGACCATAAGAATACTCATTCCTCCAACAAAACTCTTAGAGAAGCAACATCTTTGATAGGTAGCAGCTGAAACATTTGCATTATTTAATAATATATGCCAAAATTTTCAGCTGAAAATAAAATGTTAATATAATTCAAGATGAAAATGGATCAAAATTAAAGAGTAAACCACAGGCATAAACCATGAAAGCCTTAGAAGTTATCTAATGTATTATCTTAGACTGGTTTGTGGGTAATTTTTAGTCTGTTGAATTCTTTCAAATGATGCCAGATTTCAGCAATCGAATGAAATGGCACAGAAAAACACAGAGAAGAGTTTATGTTCAAGATGGTAGCTGCATTTTTACCAGCCCCTGAGAGTATGAGAAATAGGAAGACTCTTAAGTGATGAAGAGAATGCTCCTGAGTGTCTATACTTCTGAACAACAAATTTTGTTACCTCTGTGCTCACACTAAGGAAAATGTCTTTGCCAGCCTTGTGCTAAAAACACAAGGCTTCAGGCATAAGATGTATGGCCACTTCTGACTTGAAACACCCTGCCATCATCTTGACTCTTCCAACTCTTTAACAGCTGACAAGTCACTTTGCCCACATAATTTGCTCTCCCTTCTCAGAAAGTGGGAACTGACATGTATCTTCAACTTTAAAACTTCCTTACAAAGATTGCTGGTTTGGGGTTTTTGTTGTTTGGGTTTTTTAATGCTTATAAGCACTCAGAACAGCTATGGAACATGTTAAAAACATAACCACAATATCATTGTTTTTATATGAACCATAGTTCTTAAAAGTATAAAGGCTGTACAGAACACAGAAAATTAAGCAACCCAAAATTGCATAGGCCAGCAGCCATTCCACAGCCTCTTCTATTTTAAACTCCTACAACTCCCATTTTGTACCCCAGACAGCAGTGGTGATATTTCCACCCGTGGGCTCAGCTGGATGACGGGGCTGGAAGACGCTGGCTACGAGCCCAAGTTTCTCATCTGCCTGCTAGAGGCACAGGCACCGTCCCTGGAGGTGTTGAAGCAAAGCCTGGCTGAGGCACTTAGTGCCATGGTCTGGTTGACTGGCTAGGGCTGGGTGCTAGGTTGGACTGGATGAGCTTGGAGGTCTCCTCCAACCTGCTTGATTCTATGATTCACTAAAACCTGACAGCTCAAGTGAGAAGGTGTAAATGCCCTGATGGATCACCAGGTCAAGTGGTGATCCAAAGCAGAGGACACTTCTCCAGGACTCTGGCAGATTGTGTGCCTGTGCTAGTAAAGACAGGTACCAGAAATAGTAAATTGCACAAACTAACCCACAATAACAACAGGGTGCTACATCTGTGCATGCATCTGTTCATACAAGATGAAAATGCATCTGGGAATACTCCCCCTAAATTTCCCACATCTCCCCTGCAGCAGCATGCTAGCTGGGCTGCAAAACAGCACAACCTGCTGAGGGGTCTGCTACTCACTGTGCTCCTGCATGGAAAACAAGACATCGCCTTGCAGTGCTTATCCTCACCTTGGGTCTCAAGCCTTGGTCTCCTTCTCCTTTTTGCTAACTCTGAGCCTTTCTGCAGAAATGAAAACTGATAGTCCTGAGGAGGCTGTGATGGCTGGAAGGAAGAAGTTTCAAACAGACTGTCAAATATGGCTTAGCACTGCTCACCTTCCACCTGGTCTGGGTTTCTGCTCTCTGTATAGTGAGTGTCTGTACATCACAGTTTTGCAATGTTATCCAAGCTGAGAGGACATGCAGTGAAGTTGTTAATATTCAGACTTATTTCAAAGGCCTTTTGTAAACCTTCATTAAGGTAGCAGATGGAGACACAACTTTGTGAAAACTGTCACTCCTGCAAAGGCTGGGACTGGCTTTGGTGGCAGACATGGTCCTTCCTCTGTTCCTGTTTCCTTTGCTGGATGACAGAAGTCACAGCATAAGTGTCACGTACAAGTGGCACAGTACATCCCAGCCCTGTGCAAGTCATTATAAACCAACTGTCCTGGCTTGAGTCACAGGAAGAATCGGTTCAAGTTCCAAAACTGAGATCCACAGTGAAAATTCAGAACTCATTATCTGAAGGAGGACAATGAAAAACTGGAGAGGGAAACCCTATTTGATCCCTTCCAGCCCCCAAATCTTTCCCCTGTCTGCTATTCAGACCAAAAAAAAACCAAAAGGAGAGAGAGAGAGACCCAGACCTGCAGAAATATCAGTAGCCAAAATAACATGGTCTAAAACTCAACCTGTTCTAAATACTAAGTGCCCTGGGAGAGTTTTTGTTGCACATGTATTCAAAGGCCTTTTGGACTAAAAGGACAGAAAAGTTGTTTAGGATGGGAAATGAATACTGTGAGCTTTTGTGGCTTGATAAATACATGTTATGGACTCATCCAGTGCTGAAATAGTTTGCTTCGTTTAGAGAGCTCCTATCGAGCTGTGCTCTCTGCTAGTGCCATTTGGTTACACAAGACTTTTTGACTCGAGAAGCCGAGCACTGAGCTTCCCCTGCTCGCTCCCTCATTCACACTGATCCATTGCGAACCATGGTGCTGCAGATGATTAAACTTCTGCTTCCCAGGAAAAGTTGCAGTTGAATTAATGCAGAACCATGCTGTGGTTTAGCAACTGCTTTTAACTCATAAAAACACAGGCTGAGGTCTGAGCTGAGGCTGGAACACCAATGCAGAATGCCTGTCTCAGCTCTCTCTGCTGCCTCTCCCACCCACTCAGCAGCTTGCTTTAAAAGCTCCTCTTCGCCTGCACGTCTGCACAGCTCTGCAGCTGCCTATTGCTGCTTAATATGTACTTCACCATGAAACTCAATTGTTACAACCAAAATGAGGACTCTCTTTTTCTAGGTGGTATGCAAAGCACATCTGCAGTCTAAACTTTCACCCATTTCTCCATCTGCCCTTTCATCATCTCCCTTGAAAAATCTCATTAGATAGTTCCGGCCCTTCTTCGTGCCCTTTTCTTCCTAAATTCCTAAACATCTCTCACCAAGCCCTCACTATATCCTCACTGACTGTGGCTCTTACATCAACAAGCTGGGTACTTGCCCCATTAGGTCAGAACTCTTCTTCAAGCCTGTAGGCTATGTGGAGGGTCTCCTCAGGAGCTCAAGGTAGGAGCACTCCCAGTGTAGCACCAACACTCACCCCTCTTGGATGACCCACCCATGTCACTAAGCCACTCCAGAAATCAGAAAGGGGTATAAATCAATCTTCAAAGCATGAGCTTTTGCAGCAGCTGGGTCTTACTATCTCTACAGCAAACACAGGAGCAAACACAAGACTTTTGATAACAGAGGAAGAAGAGGGAAATATTAGATAAAACTTTGTTACTATATCGCCGAGGCCATACCTGAGGAGATAAGAGAAACAGTAATTCCAAATGCAAAACCCTTAGAACTAAGCAGAAAACAAAGCTCCTCCTGCAGTAAAATCCCAAGTGTCATCAAAACCCGTGTGACAGCACATTGCATTGCAGATGCATGGCTCTACAGGGAAGAAGTGTGAGTTTCAGTGCACGGAGGCTACTAGCATCAGCCACAATCCCTGCTGTTTTTTGTCCCTTCAGGGGCATGAGTTGCTCCTGTGGCTGGACAGATGAGTTGCAAAGTCCCTTTTGCTCTGCACATGTCTGCTGAGCTGATGTGGATACTCTTTTAGTTCCTGAACTCTCTAAGGCAGCCACAATTGAGAATCAAGAGCTTCCCAAGCAACAGACTTCTTCATATAAAAATAATCTCAATCTTTAAGTTTTGCCAATGACATAAACTCCTCAGTGACCACAACACAACTGACCTTTACTTGTAAATCTGTGTTCAATAAAAGAGGATTACAATTGTTTGTGAGCTTTGCAAAGCCTGTAACATGGCCCAGGGCTGAAAAAACCTGTCATTTATATTTGTCTAATCCCTAATAGCTGCTGACAGCCTGTGAAATAAATAGTTTTAATTATTTTCTCCTTGCTGAATCTCAGGTCCCATCATTTAATCAAAAAATAGCTCATTGCTGACAATTGAGATTAAAAGGGAAGTCATACAGTAGGAAAGCCAGGAAACGACATTAGCATCACACTGAGGCGAATATGTCGTTGTCATTGCATCCCTGTCCTGAGACAGTAGAACATTGACAATTACCTCATCAGGAAAAAAAAAGACAAAGCACAACAACAACAAAAACCCCCAAACAAGGGTTTTTAAGCTTTCTCTCTGTTTATCTAAGGGTTTTTCAGATTTTTTTCTATTCATCCTAAGACTCATTGCTATTAAAACCAGCGATGTCGTCTCTGCAATTAAAACAGTATTGTAAAGATCCAATTCAATTATTACCAAAGGATGTGCAGATCTCACACACTGGTGTGAAGTAAGTGCCACTTAACTATTTTTTATCCAAACCACTGATGCATGAAAATTGCTAATCAATAGTGACTGTATTCCAGGAGTAATGCTCTGTTCAGAGGGGGAAAATGGCTGCGATCCACAAACAATTACTGACACCACGAAGCACATAAGAGATTTGCAGGTTGTTTAAACTCTCTTTGGCAATATTTGCCTTTGTTCCTTCATCCAAGTATGATTTTTCCTGCCTGTGATACTGTGAATATATCAAAGTTTTGTGTGAATATAGAAAAGTCACCAGAATAAGATGAAAAGGCTAGACTTCTGCTGGATAACAGCCAGCAGTGCTGCTATACAGGCTGGAGCACTGGAGCCATGGGATCCTGAGCAAAGCTCTTTTTTTCACACAACGTTGTCAGTCACAAAATGATGAAGGCTTCACCCCTCATAGGCCCAGTGTAGCCCTGCAGGACTTCATTTTTTTTAAGTCTTCACAATTGGCATGCTGTAGTTTTACTGCTCAGAGTACGTGAGGTGATGGGAGCTGGAGGTGGTGTGCCCCAGCACTCACTGAAGTTCCTAGGGAGACAGATTAACCACTGGCTCCTAAACTGAACAGATGAATTCCTATTGGCCTAATTCTCTAAAGACAGCCTTTGCCTTGTTTTTATTGCCATATCTATGTAGAGCAAGGGACAAATGTAGTCCAAGTCCCTGATAACATCAGGGAGAGATGAATTCCTCTCTTCTTTAATCACATAACCAAACACTCCAGATGTACGAGGCAGTGAAGAAGTTGATTTCCTCTGGCTCTCCCAGTTTTGCTTTTAACACCACCTACAGCTTGAGAGGTGGCTGGCTTATGGCCTGAAATTATGTCTTTACTTTAGAGTTCAACTGCAAATCAGTCTTCTTATCCCAGAACAGGCAGCCAGTCTTTGCTTGGGAAATGAATAGGCAACTGCACACTCACTATCAGAGCACAGCTAATCAAACATAGTTACCAGCAGCATCTGCTGGAAGGGGCTTTCAGAAGAATAAATACCCAGTTGCAACTAGAAATAACTGGGTTTAGGTTCTGCAGAAGAAAGCAGCACTATATTTTAATCACTAATATAATAAAATGGAGAAAAGTATTTTGGTTCTGGAAAAACTCAAGCAGATTCCTCTTCTAGTCTAAATTAATATTAGGAAGAAGTTACAGAGAGCTGTAGATGACCACAGCAGGGAAAAAAAACCTCATATAACCACATTAAAAAAAATGGAAGAGAAAATAGCATCGAGGTGCACATTCTTACTTCTGTTGGAAGGTAGGAGAGCCCTGCAGAGGGACCTGGCCAGGCTGGATGGGTGGGCAGAGGCCAATGGGATGAGACTGAACAAGGCCAAGTGCAGGGTTCTACACTTTGCCCACAACAACCCCAAGCAGCACTACAGGCTGGGGCCAGAGTGGCTGAGAGCAACCAGGAAGAAAGGGACCGGGGGGTGCTGGTAGAGAGTAGCTGAAGCTGAGGCAGCAGTGCCCAGGTGGGCAGCAGAGCCAATGGCATCCTGGGCTGGCTCAGCAGCAGTGTGGGCAGCAGGACAAGGGAGGTTCTTCTGCCCCTGTGCTCAGCACTGGTCAGGCCACACCTTGAGTACTGTGTCCAGTTCTGGGTTCCTCAGTTCAAGAGAGATGTTGAGGTGCTGGAAGGTGTCCAGAGAAGGGTGATGAAGCTGGTGAAAGGCCTGGAACACAAACTCTATAAGGAGAGGTTGAGGGAGCTGGGGGTGTTTAGCCTGGAGAAGAGGAGGCTCAGGGGGGACCCTAAAGGGAGGCTGTAGCCAGGTGGGGGTTGGTCTCTTCTCCCAGACAACCAGCAACAGAACAAGGGGACACAGTCTCAAGTTGTGCTGGGGAAGTATAGGCTGGATGTCAGGAGGAAGTTGTTGGCAGAGAGAGTGATTGGCACTGGAATGGGCTACCCAGGGAGGTGGTGGAGTCACCATCCCTGGAGGTGTTGAAGCAAAGCCTGGCTGAGGCACTTAGTGCCATGGTCTGGTTGACTGGCTAGGACTGGGTGCTAGGTTGGACTGGCTGAGCTTGGAGGTCTCTTGCAACCTGGTTGATTCTATGATTCTATGAAAATGTTTCCCCAAACAAAGCAGACAGCCTAGCCAAGTATGCTCTGTAACACCTTGGCTGAAAATGTAAACTCATTTGAAAAAGGCTTACTCAGAGTTTTTTCCCTTCTATTTAAACAAGTATGAGAAATCATAAACTGAGACTGAGTTTTCTCAGCGGACATCTCATTTGCAAGTAGTAGGAAGCAGCTCATCCTCATAGGTTTCTTTTGTGCAGAAAAGGAAATAAAATCTGGACAGTCCTGCACGTTAAATGCTGCTACACAAAACAAGTACAAATACACTTCAAAGCTATCATAGAATCATAAAGGTTGAAAGAGACCTCTATGATCACCAACTCCAAACGTCAACCCAAGACCACCATGCCCAGTTCCAAAGTGTGAAGGAGGCTCAACAAAAAGGAGCTGAGAATGTAGCCAAAATAGATTGATGTGATTTAAAAATACATATAGAGACATTTGTGAGGTGAGGAGCAGAAAAGATGCTGCTATCTCAAGGCTCATTCCCTGGAGTGCACTGCCCAGCTGGCTCCCAATTTTCCAGTTTAATTTAGAGAAAAGGTTACAAACATCTATCATGTTCCACGGGTTGTCAGGAAAGCCAGCCCTGTGCATTTTATCATTGAGAAACCCCACTGAGAAGTGCTTTAAACATCTGTAATGGAGGTTAGCTGACTACTTGCTAGTTGCACTGTAGTGCTGCCCTTTCTTCCAACTCAAAAGTACATTAAACAGAAGATAATTTTAGGTGTTCTCATCCATAATATGCAATGACAACAACAAACAGCAGACCAAACCAAAAGGACTTTGACATACACCAAAATGTCCAGTGCTTTGCATTTAGTTAGAGCTATTCATCTATATTGTCCAAAACCTCCTAGGTATTGCAGGTGAGTGAAGAGTGACAGATTAGTGAGAACTACTTCATTAAAGACATGTTTAACTTTCCAAGACAGAGGAGGCTGCCCTGTTGTTTAGTATAGGAATGAAAAGGAAATTACATGGGGGTTACTAATGTGATTTTTGTACATGAAACAGTTATATACATGCAGGTAAGTGACATTTTAACACAAAAATTATCTCCACACATAGAATCATAGAATCAAGCAGGTTGGAAGAGACCTCCAAGATCATCCAGCCCAACCTAGCACCCAGCCCTATCCACTTAACTAGACCAAGGCACTGAGTGCCTCATCCTGGCTTTGCTTGAACACCTCCAGGGATGGTGACTCCACCACCTCCCTGGGCAGCCCATTCCAATGCCAATCACTCTCTCTGGGAAGAGCTACTGCCAACAAAAGTTTTACAGAAATGCATGTTGGCAGTGAAAATACGAGAAAAGAAGAAATGAAATGATATCCTCTTGCTGAATATAAATACCTTCCATCTACCACATATGAACATAAGGTGTGGGTTTGGGGTTTGGGTTTTTTTTGATGCAAGAAAGCTGTTTACATGAAGAAATACTCACTGGTACAAACAATCCAGCACTGCAGTGCTCCTTGCCAGAGCAACTACGCTGTTACTCATTCCTTGAAGTGGTGAGACCACATGCATCTCAGTGAGATGATGCATAGACAGATATGTCCACCATAAATATAAACGAAACCCTGCAGACTGCTGACAGCAATGAAAGGGAAATGAGAAATTACTGAAACACAGCAGAATTGAGGGCAGTTTAAAAGACCTATGTTTCAGTTCACCACCTCATTTATTTCTTGATAGTTCAAAGTTTTGGTGTAGCACAGAAGATGTATTTCTACATCAGCCATTTATTCATATCACAGGGCAAAACTGTAACTCAGGAATCTGGACCAATGACACATCTTGGCTGTTGTAATGGATCTATGATCAGTAGTTTGCAGTAGGTCTATTGCTCTGCTATGAGAGGTCCACCTAAGAAATACCAAGAACAAAGCTTTGCCCCCTCTGAAATACCACATTGCTTGTCTCTGTGGTCTTCTTAAGGGCAACTGGTCCCAAACCAGCAGAGTTTTAAATAAAAAAGTCCATCAAAATGGAATAAAAGGAAATACACACAAAATCCTGAAACACACTGTTCTGGGTGGCTTAGGAGTGGAAATCCTCACTCTGCAAACCCTCCCTGGCTTACTCTGGGCACAGTTGCAGCTCCTCAGTTGATTTCCAACAGGGCCACAGCCTCCCCAAACGCAGTCATGTCTTGTGTACTTTAGATGCAAATCGGTCAGCAAGGACCAAGACAATGGCCTTGGGCTGCTTCTGGAAACACAAGGGAAGCTAGGGTCTGTACAACATCAGCTATCTGCTGCTGCCACTGGCTGCCCACTCTTTCTGCTGGAAGAGACCTCCTGAGCACCCACCCATCTCTAGAAGAACGCTGCAGTAACCCAGATTAGAGAGTAAGAGGGTAGGTAGCTATGCCAACGATCTCTACACTTCCATTTTCACCTGCCCTTGTCTAAATTTCTTTTTAAGAGCATGCACAGATTTCTCAACCAGGACAACAGAAGATCTCCATTTCATTGAAGGTTCTTCAGTCTGATCCATAGAACCATCTTTACCTTCCTTTTCTAAAGAAGGGCCAGCTCTGTTGGAAGCACAGTTCAAGACAGCTCATCAGCCAACAACTCCAAGATCTATTATCTAGAAAGGCAAGGACAGAGGCAAGTACAAGTGCCACACCTTCACCAGTGGACTTCCTAAAGCAGGATGAACTGGGCACTCAATGCATCCGAACTAAAGATCAAAGTTTGGGAAATCTCCCACTTTTTGACCCTTGTTCTGTACTTCTCCCATACACGTCCCAGCTACCACTTTGGGGAAGCCTTTCCAGAGTCTGATTCCAAACAAGTTCCATGCTTCATTCTTTTTCTTTCTCGTTTCTCAAAGTAAATACATTTTCAGTCTGTTTGCTTCGATTTGTTCTTCTTGTGACAAAGCTGCTTCTTTAAAAGCAACATCATTCCTGTTTATTATGATTAAAGGATATGTCTTGATGTCATGAGGCTTGACAATAAAGAGAGGAAAAAAAAGGTTGCCTAGAGCTCCTACAGAGTCAGACTGAAAATTAACACCAAAAGATGTGCTGTCTTTATGGTAACAGTGACAGCACTGGTGCCAAGCATCCCTGAGCAGGATAGCACCTGCTCTCATCTATGAAACCTAAAGATGCTAATGCTGTGAATGCTTTCTTTCCAGTCAAGAGACTGTGGGCCAGACTGTGAATCACATGTACAAGCACTGCTTCTGTGCACAGGGGGTGCTTCATAATCCCCTTGGCTCCTCTGAGCAAACTGCTGTGTAGTGACCTGGAGATGACAAATCCAGGTACCTCAGCACAGACAGACTTTATATTTTAGCACTTTTTCAAAAGGCTGAATACAGATGACTCACCACCAATCTGCCTTTGACCCTGTGCTGTGCAGAGGGGGCTGAAACTCATAAGAGGAATTATGCAGCCAAGATACTGGCTGACAGATATATTTTGCAGTGAAAACAGTGTTTCTCATGAAATAGGCTTGCCTGCCTCAACATGAGGGCAAACTCCCAGACACACTACCAAAAGTGAGCTTGAGGAGGCAGTGCAATCAAAGGCTCTCATCCCTCTAGGGGATTTTAACCACCTGACACTAAGGGGGTGCAGTAAGAAGAGTGTGTCCAGCAGATTGAGGGAGGTTCTCCGTCTCTACTCTGCCCTGGTGAGAACCTGTGTTCAGTTTTGGTCTTCTCAGTTTAAGAAGGATAGGGATCTGTTTGGAAGAGTCCATTGGAGAGCTACAAGGATGATTAGGGAGCACTGCCTTATGAGGAGAGGCTGAGGGACTTGGGGATTTTTAGTCTGGAGAAGAGAAGACTGAGAGAGGATTTAATAAATGCTTATAAATACCTGAGGGATGGGTGGCAGGGGAGGGGGACAGGCTCTGCTCACTTGCTCCCTGTGAGAAGACAAGGAGCAATGGATGTAAGCTGCAGAACAGGAGGTTGCACCTCAACACAAAGGAAAACTTCTTTGCTGTAAGGGTCATAGGCCACTGGACAGGCTCTCCAGAGATGGTGTGGAGTCTCCTTCTCAGGAAGGATGGAGAGAAGCTGTTTGCAAAGGCTTGCAGTGACAGAACAAGGGACAATGGGTTCAAGCTTGAGAAGAGCAGATTTAGATTGGTTAGTAGGAAGAAGTTCTTTGCTATGAGAGTGGTGGAGCACTGGAACAAGTTGCCCAGAGAGGTGGTTGAGGTCCCTTCCCTGAAGACATTCAAGGTGAGGCTTGACAGTGCCCTGTGTGACCTCATCTAGTGGGAATACTGTGATACTGTAATGTCCCTGCTGACTGCGAGGTGGCCAAACGAGGTCACCTGTAGGGGCCCAGACCATCCTGTGATTCTATGCTATAACAGTATTAACAGGACAATTATATTTAGGGGGAAAAAAAAGGCTGTGCAGCACACTCTGCTTCCACCCCTCCAGATCTGCTTGTTGAATGGATTTCAAGCAACATCAGCTGAATCTGGTATTATAAACATTCAAAGTGCTTACTACTTCTAGAGAGCACAGGCATTCTAAAGAGATTAGGGTTCAGTGTATCTTTGCCAGCCCTAATCCACTTCCCCAGGTAAGAGGCATATAAAACAGGACACATGTGCCACAAACTTAAACTGGGCAAGAAATATGAGGCCAGTCCCAGATCAATGAGAACCTCTAAGGAGCAGGATCAGACAAGTAAAATGCTTTACATAAGGGCATTACTCCATGTAGAGGATGCAAAGCCCAGTCAGATAATCCTTGCTACAAGAATATACAATAAGATTGAGAGCTGGATGGTTTTACTTAGGTATCATTCACTTGTTTAGCAGCTTCTGACCAGCTACACTTGTGCAAAGCCAGTGATGAATACCAAAACTTTGTGATGATGGAAGTCATCATTACATAAGCAAAGGAAAAGAGAGACCAAAGATCATCACTACTGATCATGACGTATGAGAGTGGTGATAACAGAACTTCCCTCTGAGAACTGGCCAAGCTTCATTCACAGCTTGTACAGTAAAAAAAAAGCCTTTGTGGCTGGAAAATGTAAGACCTAAGTAGAGCAAGTAAGCACACTGCCCCATAGAGCCTTTCTACATTCAGTTTTAGAAGACAGCCATCTGCCAAAACACAGAGTGTAGCTTTATTTCCACTACTCTGACCTCCAGAAACAATGGGGCAGCTTTTCTCTCACTCCATTTTTAAACATCTTAGGCTAGTAAGTGACAAGTGGCAGATACTGTGGAAAAGAGCATTTTGCATCTCAAGAGTTTGGCAGGCAAAAATATTGACTAAGTCAATCGATACCACTCTTTGTGAGACACATTCAGCCCCAATGTACTGCTGCCTGCTGCAGGGGTGCAAGGCAGCTGGGGAGTCACTGCGCAGCACCACTTGCAACAGAGCTGTGGGAATACAGGGCTGCCAGGCAGAGGGCAGCTCTGGCCCCTGCCATTCACTCAGAAGTAGCAAACATCCATACTAAATGGGAGAAACTGTTAATAAGATGGCAAGTTAAGCTTTTAAGTTGATGACGGCCAGCTCCAAGACTTTCATGAGCAATGACAAGACTTGGGGAGCAACTC
The DNA here is from genome assembly GCF_015220805.1 of Pogoniulus pusillus. NCBI lineage: Eukaryota > Metazoa > Chordata > Aves > Piciformes > Lybiidae > Pogoniulus > Pogoniulus pusillus. The sequence continues at coordinate 1,332,698 of NC_087268.1, forward strand.
ACTTTTTCAGACTGTGCCTAAGCCAAGATCAGCAGCAGCAGCTCCTTCCTATTCCAAATGACAGAAAAGTAGGTCAGCACAACGAGGCCAAAGAAATATCACTATAAATCCTATCCCAGACAAGCTGTCCAAGTTTATTCTTGCTTTATTTCATGTTGCTCAGGTTTCATTGAAATCCTCTTCTGCATTCATCCTGTATTTCTCACACAGCACCTGGTCTGTGGCAATATGACTCCTGTGCTTACTTCCCCTTTCCAGATATGAGATGGCACCAACCAAATGTAGTTATTTGCCCTGAAGAGACTCACAGACTTCATTTAAGAGAATGTTTAAATAACCTATAGAAACTACTGGATCTGGACACATTGTGTTAATGAGTGGTGTTTGTGTCACGTCTAGAGTCAGGTTCCCTCTAGGAAAATGAAGGCTTGGGCCACTGCACCAAATTCTCTCTCCAGGTTTACCTACTAAAATCAACCAAATCCAGCAAATCCCAGGTATGTATCTGAGAGCACAACGACAGCAAAACAAATCACCTCAACTATATCTTGCAGTATCTCAGTACCCATTCTAAAATGCAAACATGAATGTTTGGGTCTGGCCAACCTGACTGTTGTAGCCACTACTAAATCCAGTTATTCTAGTGACTTCTGGTGGAAACTTTTCAGCACTTGGCGTTTTCTGTTGATCTTTAAAAGCTCAGAAGAACCATTACAAAGTGTGTTCATGTTGTTCATGGAAGAGCTTCCTTAATTCAGATTAAAAGGCTTTTCAGTTTCCTTGGATTACTGGTAAATTAAGGACTTTCAGAGAGGGAGAAAGGAGTGCCTGTAAATCTCCAAAGCCTCCTAAATTTATTCTTTCTGTCGTGAGTGATGGGACTCTGCAATACAAATTCCATCAGCTGTTTTGTTACAGAAGCTTTACTCATTTAAATAGGTCATTCCTAGAGAAATATGAATTGGTCTATAATGCACACCACAGCTGGTGGCCAAACTGCCCATATATACATACATTAGACACAATCAATTAAAGTGCCAGGAATCAGTCCCAAGTCCCTGGCATGTGTCTGGTCCACAGCAAATTCTCTTCCTCTTCTGTATTTCCATTCTTTTCAACAAGCCTGAGTGGGAACAGGTGACCACACCAAGGTGTTAACCAAGTAAATAGGGAAGTATTGCTGGCAAATGTTAGCAAGGACTAAGCTGACTGATGGGAAATAATCTTTCCTAACTCTGTGGGTTCTGAATATGAAAGTAGTTTCAGATTACAGGATGATAGGTGCTGATTTGCTAACACTGATTAGGCTTATATATTTTCACAACTTCTTAACTCTTTACTTACTCTCTCTGCATCACAGCAACACACAAACTCTTTTTCTGCCACTCTTTTGTATACAAATTCAGCTATCTCCAGAGAGAATCTACCTGAGATGTCAAGTTAAATCAACAACCTGCCAGACATGAGTTAGGGATAAATCCTCTCTTACACAGCACAAATACCTGTTTTCATTACGCTCCTGACCTGACAGCAATATGATGTCACGTTTCAGTGACTTGCCAATCAAAAATGTTGCTCCAAAACAAGTCCACATAGGGCAAGTACAGGCTTTTATGTAGTGCACAGCACAGGTTTAGCTCATTTCCAGGCTAACAAGGGTCAATCTTGCAGGCAGTCTTAGACATGAAGACAGTTTTCATGTCCTGTGAACTCTCATGAAAGACAGAAGATAGCCTTCTCATTTCCTACTGCCGAGGGGAAGAAAAAGCAAAGAGCGAAAAAAGAGATGTGCTTTTCTTGTCAATCAAACAGCTACAGCTGCAGAACATGGCGCAAGATGCACCACTGACTGCACACACTGCTTGATTTTCCACTTGCTCCATGGCTGTGCTTTGGCCTGTTCCAATGAGATCCTCCACGAAGAAGCCTGGCTGTGGTTTGGGAATAGATCGTGCCAGCAGCTACTCCAAGTAAGAGTTGCAAACAAGAACTTCAACCGCCTTGGCTTCCTCTAGTGGGCTCCAACACAGTCCCACCCATTTTGCACTGTCCCACACAGCATCCTTACCCCTTTGTGTGCCATACATCGAGGCACACAGAACAAATCCTTTGCTTCCCTACTATCAAACATTCTCCAGCAGCTCTCAATATGTCTCTTATAGGAAACATTTCAACTACCTAGACCTGAGAAAGCATGCACAAAAATAATTACATCTTAGTACACATGGGAACAAGGGCTTCAGTGGAGACTATGGTCTGATGCTGTTTGGATGTGCACAGAGAACCAGCATATGTTAGAGGCATTTGATCCTAACTAGGACAAACATAGAAGACTCTCTGCTCAAGTCATTTTAACCAATATCAGAGCAAATAAAACAGCCAAGCTGCATCCACATACCCTGTAACAGGTAAGACCTGGACACCCACTCAAAGCCAGGGATTCACGTGTGAGGAAAAAAACTCAGATCTCCAAAATCTGAGAGCTCAAAGGCAGATTGCTCATGAGCCTTCTCAGGTGAGTCCCTCCGTTTTTCCTCCTAGAATCATTCTATGGCTGTAAAAACAAACATTTATTAGCTGGCAAACAAAAAAAAAGCCCTATGGCTCTGAAACTTAAATCTCTGTACCAATGTGTGCAGCAATGTGGCTTTTCAATAGACCAGAGTTACTGAACCGTTTCCTCCTCCCTAATTTCAGACAGAATTTTGCTTTTGAGCTGAAAACTCCTTTGTAAAAATTAGCAGCCAATGACATGTTAACTGCAAGCACTTTTCATTCTGTGAGAAAGTTCCAGACTAGCTTTATGTGAGGACTCAGGTGGACAGAAGATGTTCATGCTGATGAATTGCTGCTTTCAGCTGTAGAATTCAATTATCTCATTCTCTCCAGCTGGCATTATTGTGTGCTGATGTGTTTGTCTTCTGACACCTTCAGGGGGATATGAAATGGAATTTCTACACACACAGTGCCAAAGGGACAGTTTGGATAAGAAATGCTGCAATAAGACCTGCGTGACTGTGTCCTCTGGCATAAAGGATGATCCAGGTTCTCTAGACCCTGCTTTCCAGCAGCTTTTTCAGACTGGAAGCGTTTCTTTAAATATGTTTTGGGGAAATTACACTCAGGTTAAGCCTATTTTGAAGGCTGAAAGAAGTAAACTAGTTTATATTGGCTGACTTCTAGACCATATTCCTGAAGCCTTTCACTTTTACAGGCTGGATGGGGTCACTGATCCTACTCATTTTCAGTTTGTCAGTCAATAATCACTTAGGTAACACTATGTTTTTGGAGATGACAGCTGAGACAAGATCTGATGCACAGTTTTCCTGGCACGCTGCCTTCCTCAATACCAGTCTGGGATGAAAGGAGCAAATACACTAGATCCCATAATGACATGTTCACCAAGCTCATCACAGAGAGCGTGCTGGGGAAGTTTACCACACTGCTATGCAATGCCTCTACTTCAGTGGCATAATGAAGTCACACGAAGCAGAACAGTCCCTGCCACTGGCCATTAATCAGAGTCAACATGTTTGGTTTTTTGCTCTAAGGCATTTTAATTGTATCACAAGCAGAGGCCATATGGTTTAAGAATGAATATTCAGGATCTGTATCAGAAATACTTGAGAGGAAAATGGTACATTCCAGCTTGGATGGTACCCATCACTACAACTATTACACAGCCGGCTAAGCTGCAATTTGGCACCCATCTAATGTCTTTTTAGACTATGATCATCTTATTAATTAGTTATTGTTTACTAGTTAGGGCTTTATCTCTTTAAAGAGAAGTTCATTTCATGTGAAAAATTCCTAAGGGATGATATATTTCACTGCACTCCTGCATAGGACTGTGACAGCTCATCAGCTTTTATTTACTGAGAAGTCACAGGGGTAGATACCAAGTTAATTTTTGGGGAATAAACCTGATTTCTCTCTTGTGTGTGACAGGTGCATTCCTTTTTTATTACAAATGTAGGGAAAACATTTGCAAAAGGGAAATTTAAAGAACAAATACCCCAGCACACAATAACTTTGCTGAGAAAGAGTCTAGCTTAAAAACAATGAAACCATCACTTCTAAAGGGCAGGCATTCATTTCACACATTTTATCACTGTCATTGGACCCTTTAGCTTGGCCTATCTTATTTCTACAGAGGTGCCTCTCACTGCAGCTTGTCAAGGGAGGAAAAAAACAACCCAAATCCACAAATGGATTCAGCAGACATTTTCCTGAGCTAGGTATGAAGACCAGAAGACAATGATTCACATCTACAAGAGACTCAAGTTGGATGTGGCACTTGGTGCCATGGTCTAGCCTTGGGCACTGTGGTAAAGGGTTGGACTTGATGATCTGTGAGGTCTCTTCCAACCTTGGTGATACTGTGATACTGTGATACTGTAATACTTAGAGTAAATGATATGTACATTTTCACATAAGTTTGTTTAAGTATGTAAAATATCTTTAAGCAGCTCTGTGGTGGATGTTGAGCTGACAGCCCTGTCTGCCACACTGAGCCACCTCAAATACAAGCAGCCCAGAAAGGTTGGGGGCCAGGCTGCAATCCCTAGGAGGTGTTTGACTTGAATGCAACTGGGAGCAGTGCTTGCAGAACTACATTTAAAGAAAGTGGAGGCTCTGCCACCATATTTATGGCTTACACCAAACAACATGTTGAACCTCTCCTGAGGGAGTGCAATGTGATAAACCTGTGATTTATTTCCTCACTGGAGCTATCTGAGCTGTGTTGGCTCTCAGGAGTGCTAGGTTGCAATGGGTGAAGCAATTTCCTTTATGCATTTAGAAACCCCTCTGGAATACTTAAGGGTGCTAAAAGTTAGTTGAGCCAATATGATTAGAGAGCTATCACTTCATTTTCACTGCAGTACTGCTGTAGCCCAAGAAGGAAAATTCATATATGTGCACTCAGGAATGAAATTCCAGGGGAAAATAATGCCATAATATCAACTGTAAGTTAACATTATAAGATTACTTAATTTTCTTGTACTTGTTTTCTGGCTTTTCTCAGGATAAATCTACCCTAGTGCATGAGACAAACAGAAGACCCACCCAGGCTTTGGCGCTGTATACTACAACACTATGGTGCTACTGAAATCACCAAGCAGGCTTTCAACATGACCTTGCTGCAGGGCTAAAAGTCTTCTTGTGATGCAGTTCTGCCAGAGCTGAACAGCACATATCCATGTGATTAAGTGCTTTTCAATGTGAGAAAAGAAGACTAATTCAATCCCAGATACATAAACATATCTTAAGCAACAAGCAATAAGCACAGAGAAGTCAGAACTGTGACTAAGAAGTCTGCGGATCTATTTACATGACTACAAAAAGGTACTGAAATTAACTGTTGCACCTACATCACTGAACTGGTTTCAGACTGATCTACTTACATGACTACAAAATGGTACTGAAATTAACTGTTGCACCTACATCACTGAACTGGTTTCAGACTGATCTACTTACATGACTACAAAATGGTACTGAAATTAACTGTTGCACCTACACAAAATGGTACTGAAATTAACTGTTGCACCTACACAACTAAACTGGTTTCAGATGGATCTACTTACATGACTACAAAAAAGTATTGAAATTAACTGTTGCACCTACACAACTAAACTGGTTTCAGACTGATCTACTTAGATGACTACAAAATGTTACTGAAATTAACTGGGTTTAATTTTCCTAATCCAGACCAGGAATAGGTGATAGAAATTCTATCATGTACCATCACAGCTACATGTTAGCATGAAAAAACCAAATGAACACTGTTCCACCTTCCAGAGCCTTCCACAGCCACTTCCAGCCACTATTTTTTGTTCAGCTTCCTTGCTCCTTTCCCCCTCTTCTCTATAATGTGTTGTGTACATGTAGACCATGCCAGATCTTGTCTGCTGCTCATTAAGAGGACATACAAGACATTTCCAAGGAACACTTTACATATTCTAGTTCCTTGTCAGGATGACACATGTGTGCAGTAAGTGCCATATCTTATGATCAGTTCCAAACCACTTTGAGCTCTGTACTGCCTACAGCTCTCACAATAAGGGGCACAGCAACATTATCTTAAAATACTGCCTACCTTGAAAAGCAGCCAGGCTGTCATCCATTTGACCACTTTTACAACCCAACAGACATGTTTGTAGAGATCAGTATTCACTACTCCGGGGTCTACTACATTAGCAGTCACATGGCTTCCATTCGCAGTCAGAAGATGCTGTAATTGATAGGTAAATAACACAAGGGCAAGTTTGCTTTGGGCATAGGCTCCATGGGGTGAATATGAACATCTGTATATGAGACAGAAAGAGAGAAGGAGATGCACTTTAAAATAACCAGAAGTCAGCCAGTGTTGCACAAACATCAAGTATACTTTGCAATATCCATCAATCAAACAGCGATACGCTGAGTCGCCAGAAGAAACAGCTTATCGCTGGCAGGTACGTTCCTTGCTGGGGTTCTGGTGATTATGCCATCTGGCACCAAGTCTGACTTATGGTGGGGGAAATGTGAAAAACAATGAAAGTACACAGTGCCTGTCAGAATTTCCGTGTCAAACTACGTGAAACAGAAATTCTGAGCGACCTATCTCTGGGATATCACCAGCTAGAGGCTCTCGAACGACTCTTCCCTTCCTCATCACTGCCCTCTTCCCACACACGCGTACCCTGTCCCCACCCAGTAAGTTCGTGTCTGATCACACTCCTCCTGGTTGTTATTATTATTTGTATTGCAGCAGGACCCACTAGTTTCTGATGAAAGCCCAGATGAGTAAGGCAGGCATTGCACCTGCACCAGTGACACACCAGATATGCACAGCTAAAGAGATGAATAAGGACAGGACAAGAAGAGCGGCTGCAAGTGTAACCACAGTTATGCCATGTACAGCCTCTAGAACTGAGACAGATGGCTGAGTCTGTGCCAAACAGGTGTGACAAAGGCACAAAAATGTTGGGACTTAGCAGCAAAACACTACCTGTTGAGACTCTTGTGCACCTTGGTCACCTGGATGCTGAATCTGCCTTCCTTTCAAGTGAAACTTTCTAGGAACTGCTGATTAGTTTGGTTTCACCGCAGGCAGCAGCAGCAGCAGTTTTTTCCATAAGCAGATTAGTTCCAGGCAAATTAGCAGGTATGTCACTCAAAATGCTCCTCCCAACTGAGCCTCAGCATTACTTTCCTGTTCCATGAAACTCTTGTGATCGTTGCAGCCTCTCATCTAACCTCTTTTGTGCTTAGCAGAACTAAAGATAATTCCTGGCATTACAGACAGCTCACAGGCAAAGTAGGCAGCAGCCTAAAGCAATGGGATCCGGGTGGCTGCAGAACAGCTCTGGGATCCATCTCCTTGGCTTCTGCCAGAGCCTGGGGCACTGCTTGCCGTCGCTGCAGATGTGGAGCCAGGGGCTAGGGCACCCACCCAGAAGGAGATCTCTTTCCCAGCTCTCTCCTTTCCCTCAGTTGCTGTCATGCCTTTGTGACAGTTGCAGCTATAGCTCCATCTTCTATGCTTTCACTCTTTGTGCATCAAATGCCCAGGCTGGGGATGTTCCTACTCTGCTGTCTTTGGGGTTTTTTTCCTGGTTGCTACTACATGAAAGGTTTTCATTTTGAATGAATAGTAAATACATCTCAGGGTTCTTTTTGCTATCTCATTCTCATTGAATATCTTATTTATAATATCCTGTAAACTTCACTACAGAGAGCTCTGGATGCTAACAACCCAGCTGACTTCTCTGCAGACATATAAAGTTACCAAAGCAATCGAGCTGCTTGTGTTATCTGAATGGACTCAACTTGAGGCCACAATGGCACACAGTACAGTTCAGGTACAGAAGGAAAAGACAAGATCACCAAATCTCCATTGCATCTCTTATTTTTTTTCTTTTTCACTCATTTTTTTCCACTGCTTTTCCCTTGTTCAAGCAAATAACAAAGAAACAGACTACAAAAGCTCTATATAAACTGACAGAGAATAAAAAAGGACAGCAGATAATAAACAGCCCTCACACCAACCAATGACCTGAATTGTAATATGCTGGATAAAGTAGCTCCATCATCATAAAGATATCACCTGTGCCTCAGGACAGAATGGCCTATTTTAAGAGTAAAGAACAATCACTGCATGAATATCAAAGTGACTTGGCATTAGTCAGGAAATTGCAGTTCCATTTGAAATTCAGTAACATCCGTGCTCTGATCTGAGACACTCAAAATGTCACCTTATGCTTCATGCATATTTCACCCCTTTTAACTTGAAGGACCAGATCCTCAGCTGCTACAAGCTTCCCCTGTGCAGTCATGCAAGGCAGAGCTCAAGCCACCCATGGGAAGAAGCACTCATCTGAAGCTGCCTCCAGCAGCCAGCTGGCAGCCAAGCCTGGCACGTTGCCATCAGTGCCAGCATTCCCCCACTGGTGGAGAATGCAAGCTGGGGCACGGGACAAGCTTCCTGAGTTCATTTAGAGTGATCTCGTCTGGCAAGTGGCTTGCAGGGAAGCAGGCTGGGGACTACTCTGACTTGTTCTGCCTGGATCTAGTCTGGCCTTCAGTAACCTTCGTATGCCAGGCAGAGGGACAGGGAAAGCTCCCCATGACTTCCCTTTCCCACATCCTGTGTGAGTGATGTTTCGACTCACCTTGTGGCAATGGAGCACAAACTACAAGGGCCAGATCCTCAAAAGCCTTCTATTTTGCATAGATATCTATGTCAGAGGAACATGAGTGCTGGGAAGATATAAAAAGCTATCCAATGAGTGAGGAAGCCTTTTATATCACAGCACAGAGATGAATAAGACTTGCAAGGCAGCGAGGAATCAGGCTCCAATAACATACTATAGGTACAAAAGACAGAAAGTTGGATACACAGAGCAGACACTTGTGGAATAACCCTTGCAATGATTACCTGCCCTATTTCCATGTTTTCTGTGTGTGCTTTTTGCTTTCCAGGGATCTTACATCAATGGACTGTACAAGAGAGGAATAACCTGTGACGCAGAACTGATGTGGATTTTTGCTGATCAACTGTTCTATTTGTGAGATCCCATCTGGTTAGAATCATGTTGTTTAAATGCCACATTAGAAAAACAAACCCAAACCCAAACCAGTGCTGGTTACATGATTTAATTATATCCAGTCTTGACTTCATGCATCAGGAAAAATAGGAGAACATGAGATCCTGTACCTATATCAAGATACATGTCGAATTAGAGAATGTTTGGGGCTGGAAGAGACCTTTACAGATCATCTAGTCCACCCCCCTTCTATGAATGGGGACATCTTTCAGTAGATCAGGTTGCTCAAAGCTCCATCCAACCTGGATATAGTCTCAGCTTCTATTCACATTTGAAAACTGGATCCATGTTCAGCACCTCCCTTGGCAGCCAGTCTCATTCTGGTTTCTTATCTGTCTGGCTTTAGCTGGTCTGTGTTCTGTAGAACTCTCCCATTTAGGTCATAGAATCATAGAATCAACCAGGTTGGAAGAGACTTCCAGGATCATCCAGTCCAACCTAGCACCCAGCCCTATCCAGCCAACCAGACCATGGCACTAAGTGCCTCAGCCAGGCTTTTCTTGAACACCTCCAAGGATGGTGACTCCACCACCTCCCTGGGCAGCCCATTCCAATGGCAAATCACTCATGTCAGAGACTAGAAGAATAAGGCCAGATCTGGTTCTTTATCTGCATTAAGTAAAAAAAAGGGGGAAAATATGGCAAGTTTTATACCTCAGTCCAGTGAGATCATGTACAGTGAAAGGCTCAGGGTACCCAGAGAGCAACAGGGGAAACAGAATTGCTACTCAGTGCAGACCACTTGCTCCACATCTTCTGTGCACAGGCTCTTGTGCTGCTCTGGGCTCTTTCTCTTTCATTAATGGTTGGTTTTGCATGATGCACATCAGCAGAGGCAGCGGGTACAGGCTAAGAGAAGGGTGCAGTGATGGCACGCTTCCCCTTCCCCATCACATCTTGCATCAGCAAAAGGACTCAGAGGACTGGTGACTATGCTGGCTGACACACAGCCACAATTAACATGGCTGGTGCCAGCAGTGAAGCTCTCCTGATGTGGACCTCTTTCACACTGCATTTGTCTTGTGCATGTCATCCTCCCCTCACCCATCACCACGCTCCCCAATTTCCAGTAGGTTAATTTGCCCAGAGGGCAGAGTGCACCCGGATCAAGCTGCAGAACAACCCAACTGCTATGTTGCTCATGAAAAGACAAGTGATGCAAAACAAGGGGGATGTGCTGGGGTTTTTAATGAAAGGCCATGCACAATTTCAATACATGCCTCAGGATGAAACAGTGAATTAAGCAAAACACAGACTTGATGCATTAAAATGACTAAAGTTTCTTAATGATTTATGTATTACTCTCACAATGCATCATCACCACTGCTTAGCCAAGACCATAAAATACTATTATTAAACACAAAGCTTTTGCAGACTCAAATTTTCTTTCTCACAGGGATGCAGCACAAGATTTTTCAATATTGTTGATTGATTTTGCAGTTTATTTTGAAGCAGCTATAGAAATATATTGCAGAATATAGGTATGTTTATTCTGGTTCTCATAAGCAGCTTCTTTCTTTTTCCTATGTTAAACCAAAACCTGAGTCTTAAATGTTATTAGATTTAAATGGACTTCCTGACACTACTATATATATTTATCTCATGCATGTGTTTGGCTGAGTCTTGTCAATTGTGGTTTTCCCTCAATGCACACACACAAAAAGGAAACTGAGAAAAGACAGAACTGGAGAAATCAGAACACACCTGTTACCACTGGAAACCAGCAGGTTGCCAGTTGAAATCAAAAAGCATATGCATTAGTACAACAAAAGTGAAATCTGAAGTGTTATCTTACTTGCTTAATCAGATGCTGTTACAGCTATGCTTTGTATAGCAGCTGTCCTGTTACCAACTAGCACTGTGAACTACTCCATAGCCACCCATTCCACGTACACGCCTGGGAATTTCAGGTGTGCCCTGAACAGCTACACTCTTTCATGTACATTTATTCCATGTCCTTGAAATAGAATCACAGAATCAGCCAGGTCGGAAGAGACCTCCAAGATCATCCAGGCCAACCTAGCACCCAGCCCTAGCCAATCAACCAGACCATGGCACTAAGTGCCCCAGCCAGGCTTTGCTTCAACACCTCCAGGCACAGTGACTCCACCACCTCCCTGGGCAGCCCATTCCAATGCCAATCACTCTCTCTGACAACAACTTCCTCCTAACATCCAGCCTAGACCTCCCCTGCCACAACTTGAGACTGTGTCCCCTTGTTCTGTTGCTGCTTACCTGGGAGAAGAGAGCAACCCTCACCTGGCCACAACCTCCCTTCAGGTAGTTGTAGACAGCAATGAGGTCAGCCCTGAGCCTCCTCTGCTGCAGGCTGCACACCCCCAGCTCCCTCAGTCTCTCCTCACAGGGCTGTGCTCCAGGCCCTTCACCAGCCTTGTTGCCCCTCTCTGGACACCTTCCAGCACCTCAACATCTCTCTTGAATTGAGGGGCCCTGAACTGGACACAGTACTCAAGGTGTGGCCTGAGCAGTGTTGAGTACAGGAGCAGAACAACCTCCCTTGTCCTACTGGCTACACTGCTCCTGATACAGGCCAGGATGCCATTGGCTCTCTTGACTACCTGGGCACACTGCTGCCTCATCTTCAGCTACTATCTACCAGCACCCCCATTTTTCTCTCAAAATCAGAGGTGTAAGGATAGAAGTCGAGAACTGGGAGCTGTTTCTCTAAGAAGAAAATCAGCAGTGATGATCTCAGTAGCTGAATTCTCTGCATATCAGTGACTCCTGCCTTGTGCTTAACCTTCAGTTCAGTGGGAGGCACTAGCTGGAAGCTAGGGCTAGGCTGTGTTTGGGGATTTTTTAAAGCCATGTTTTCCAACTTTCAGCACTTCACTGTACAAATACAAAGCATTCAGTGACTAGCTTGGAGGAAATGCAGAGAGTGAACAAACCTTAACTGTCTTTGAAGAACTACATTTAGGGAAGGAACTTGGAATGGCTTTATAATGAAAATAGTTCTGACAGGCAAACTGAACAGGGGCTTGCCATCCCGAGCATTACTGTCACCCAGATGGAATCAATGCAACACTTCTGACTTGGCTGATCCCTCCCTCTAATGGCAGGTGAGATGTTAAGAGCTTCCCACTCTACAGATCGCCTTGCTGCGTGCAGCTCCATTGCTGCGTGCTCAGCACAGTTTGCAATGCATGAACCAAGGATGCAAAGCTGGGCTCATCAGAATCAGTATCCTTGGAAAAATGTCTGCTTTTTATGTTTGTGTACAATTGGTGTTAATTGCAAATGTTTCTGATGACTTTCAATATTGATGGCAAGTTCAAGCTGTAATTACTGCAATTCTATTTTCCGAGGAAATATATCTCCATATAAAGAATTACATAAATTGCCTCTTCTGAAGCATCATTTTTCTAGAGCTGGTTCATATGATGCCATGTGAAGTACTTGCTAATATCTGAAGTGGTGTTTGAGCATAATGGTATCCCTTTCTTCAATTAAAAATCTTCGTCAAAAAAGTGAGTAAATAAATAGAAGCAAGCAAGTTTCTTTGCATTGCTGCAGCCAAGAAACAGATCCAGGCTCCAAGAACTACACTGTGTGCCTTGTGACCCTTTAGATTGATGGGCAAACAGCACAGCCTCATGCTTTGCATATTATCTCTTGAATAGTCTGGATCTCAGTTATTGAGAACTGTCACACATCTTCTAAGATTACCTCTTGGGGTGTAACAAGAAGAGAACTCAGGGCTCTCTCCTTGTGCCTGATGCCCAACTCTCCTTTAATAGAGCTTTCAAGCTGAAGGGGTCTTCCTATGGTTTCTTCCCTTCTACCACAATGTCCACAGGACCATAAAATGGCCAAGTAATAACTTGGATAATCCCTAATCTTATATCTGTTTTGATAAAAATATCTTGAGACTATTTTTTGCAAATCAGCTGCAGATTCTGGCCTTCTCATTCTGGGACTGAAGTGAAAACGTGGGGTCTGCCTATGCATAACAAAGTGCTGCCACTTCAAATCCAGCACAGTGCACCCAATGTGCTTAGCAGATTTCCAGAAGGCTACAGGAAATGTGCTGTTATATATGTGAGGGTAGCACAGCCTTGCAGCTGAGCAGGCTCCAAATGTTCTGTAAGTGAGAATGTTCACCACACTGAAGGACTTGCATGTCTTACCAGGGAAAACATGGCTTGAATGGGCATGCAAGGCTGCAAAACTCTTTTGCCTCCAAGATACCTACAAACGTGGCATAGAAAATGCTGTGTCATCACTCTCTGTCCACAGAAGCCACACAGCAGAGCACCGCCCCTATGGAGACAGGCTGTGAGAGTTGGGGCCATTCAGCCCGAAGGAAAGAAGGTTCTGGGGAGACCTTATAGCAGCCTTACAGTACCTGAAAGAGTCCTACAAGAAAGCTGAGAAGAGTCTTGTTACAAGGGCTTGTGACAGGACAAGAGGGAATGGACTGAAGCTTGAGGAGCATAGATTTAGACTGGATATTAGAAAGTTCTTTACATTAAGGGTGGTGAGACTGGAATGTGTTGCCCAGGAAGGTCACAGATTCCCCTTCCCTGAAGGTATTCAAAGTCAGTTTGGATGAAGTCTTGAGCAATCTGTTCCAGTGGAAGGTGTCCCTACCAATGCCAGGGTGGTCGGATGTAGATGATCTTTAAGGTCCCTTCCAACCCAAACCATTCTGTGAATCTGTGATGGTGGTAGTTAAAGCAATGGAGAGGAATGCTAAACCTGATCTAGTTGAAGATGCCCCTGCTTACTGCAGAAGAGGTTGGACTAGATGACCTTCAGAAGTCCCTTCCAACCTAGACCATTCTATGATTTGAATAATTTGCCAAGCCCTGAAATCCAAAGCTTTTAAGACTGATTCAGCCTAATGAGTCCTTTTGCTCACAGGGAGATGTTAAGCTAACCTTTCCCTCTCAAGGGTGACAAGCTCTTTTCACACTCTCAAGTCACTTTTGCCTTGTCTGTCACCAGAGTGCAGACTATTAACTTTCAAATTCCCACTGAAGCAAGTTGGTGTTTGGGAAAATGGCATGTCTGTGCAATCCATTTCTTCTCCTGTGCCACAGAGAGTTGACATCTCCCACTCCACTGTGCAGGGAGAGGCTGAGAAGCAGAAGTGCCCATGCATCACACAGCTCCCAACACGTTGCAATTTTGAACCAGTTGAGAACCAATGTATCCTTCTAAATCATTAACCATTATTAACAACCTTTTGTTGAGAGCATTCATCCCTTTCAAAATGAATGAATTTAACATTGTGACACACAAAGCAGCAACATTTATTTCCAGGAACAGAATAAAATCTGGCATTACCTTTGTGATATCAGTGCAAAACAATGAACCCTAGGAGTATTCTGATCAGACAGGATGAAAGTGCACCAGTAAGTGTAAAATTAAAGCTTTCCAAAGTTGGCTAAGCTGTCATTAAGATTTTCCTACTAGCAGTTGCAGGAATGGATAAGGATCACCTGTGGCCTGCAACACAGATACAGTACTGCATGCAGACTAAAACTCTGACTTCGGAATGTTGGATTGCTTATGCAATAGTGCATTAAAAAAAGAGAACAATGAAACAGAATGTATAGAATTTGAGACCTGTGCCTTTACCAGCACTGGGATTTTTGCAAGTCTTTTCATTCAATCTCTATTGTCTCTGATGTGATTCATGAACTAGGGCTACAGTGAAAAAATACAGAAATTATCAGGGGACTATACCAGCTTGGACAGTTAAAAAACCACAGTAACTCCTTCTGAGGCTGGAGAGCAGAGGAGAGAGCAGAAAAAGTGTGACTAACTGTTCCTGAATACATAGGAGACATGAACCAGAAAAGGAGCTGTCCTACTGTGGCTGGGGAGTTCATAGATCTGTGATTCATGGCATTACAGGGCCCATTTGGCATGCAAAAAGAGAAAATGATGAAAGGAACTGTTAGTCATGGAGAAAAAGCAAGACAGGGCACACAGAGATGGCAACCCCTGGGAAAGGAAGCACATTCAGGTGTGACCTACAGCCTGGGAAAGGGAATGAGGTATTTGATTTTTTTGTTTTCTTAAATTCCTTCTTACTTAGGCAAGTAGAGTACTTGAAGAAGCATCCTTTGTCCCAGCCTGGTGAGCATGCTATGAACTCCAGTGTGCTGTTCAACCAAGAGGATGGCAGAATGCTCGTTGAGATTTTGCTAAAAGCAGGTAGCCATATTCTCTTGTGATCATATTCTTCCTGCTCACACTTTACAAAGCATTACTTAAGGCAAGCAAAAGAGGTAGAAATGACATCCCAGCTACGCTGTTAAGAGTGCACTGTGTACTACCCTCAGCATGAAATTGCTGAGATCACCACTGCTGAGATGCTTGCAGCTGGATAACGTTTCTGTTAAACTTTCACCTCCTTGAAAACAGTTGTACTCAAAGCAGGCATGAAGCAGAATGATTTGCCTAAGGGATCCCCTTGTCGACTCATGTGTTTGCTGTTGAAAATGGTCTGGATCTAAAAGACCACAAAGGTGTTTGATGTTCTTCATATATCCTTCAGCAAAAAACCTGGGAGAAGAATCATTGCTTTGGTGCATTTGCATTTTCAATAACACACATGAAACGAGCAGTCAGTTTGGAACAAGCTCTGTCCTGCCTTGATGGACCCATGCTGTGTCTCTTCTGGTGTGTGTGAAGAGGATGGGTAGGAAGGGGAAGAAATGACAGTTGCAGGACATAAATAGGACCAGGGATAGAGGCAGAAGAGAAGAGGAAGATAAACAGAAAGGAGGAAGTGCACTAGTGGGCAGGAGTAGGACACTCTCAAAAATGAGGGAAAAGTTACGAGATAGAGAAGGAAAAGACAAAAAAGACAAAAAAGGTCAAAAGACACAGGCAAGGATGAAACTGCACATAGAAATTGAGTAGGCAGATATGAAAAGAGGTCAGGTTCCTGGGCTGGCTCAGGAGTAGTGTGGCCAGCAGGACAAGGGAGGTTATTCTGCACTCAGCACTGCTCAGGCCACACCTTGAGTGCTGTGTCCAGTTCTGGGCTCCTCCATTCAAGAGAGATGTTGCAGTACTGGAAGGTGTCCACAGGAGGGCGACAAATCTGTGAGGGGCCTGGAGCACAGCCCTGTGAGGAGAGGCTGAGGGAGCTGGGGGTGTGCAGCCTGCAGCAGAGGAGGCTCAGGGCAGAGCTCATTGATGTCTGCAGCTGCCTGCAGGGAGGCTGTAGCCAGGTGGGGTTGGGCTCTGCTGCCAGGCAGCCAGCAACAGAGCAAGGGGACACAGTCTCAAGTTGTACCAGGGCTGGATGTTAGGAGGAAATTGTTGGCAGGGAGAGTGATTGGCATTGGAATGGGCTGCCCAGGGAGGTGGTGGAGTCACTGTGCCTGGAGGTGCTGAAGCCAAGCCTGGCTGGGGCACTTAGTGCCATGGTCTGGTTGACTGGCCAGGGCTGGGTGATCTTGGAGGACTCTTCCAACCTGCTTGATTCTATGATAATATGATTCTATGATTCTATGACTGCTGTGCCAAATACAGCCCCCAGCCATTCCATCAGACACAATTCCTTCCCTGTTCACAAGGAGCAGGCCCAGCCAGCCTCCTTCCTGCTTGGCTCTGTCACCAGCTACATCAGTATAAAATGTTTATAGAGATTTCCCATCCACGCAAGCAGGAAAAATGAGGGATGGCAATACTGGGCAACTGTGGCAATTCATGGCATGCTATCAGATCACCCTGTTTACCATGGGTGTCTTTACTGTACCACTAAAGCTCTGAAAGAGTTTTTGGAATCTCAAGGCATCTCTGAGGCCCTGTGGTGAGGGCAATGCCTGTGTATAGTGCTCAGCTATTTGCCCAAGTCAGGCCTTAGCAGCAGTTAGGCTCAAAAGAGAAGGAAAAAAAAAGCCAGGAGTATTTTTTTGTGCCTGAACCAAGGAAAGCTTTGGAGCTGAGTCCACAGCCTCCTCTGGGTGTCACCGGTGTGTCTGTGTGCCCACAAAGCAGGTACCACTGCTGCCCCAAAGTGATTCAGAGCACCCATGTGGGAAAGAGCAGGCAGAATCAGTCGGAGTCAGACATCCTTTAAGACTCCTTCTATATCAATAAAGCTGAAATGAAAAGGGCAGGGTTGGTGCAAAAGCTGCAGGTAAATCTCACTGGTGTGTTATTATTTTTCACATCAGACTGGTCACATTGATGTTCAGCTGGAACACCCCTGCTTCCTTTAAAATGTGAACAGGGATGAATCGTTGGTAAGGATGACCCTAAATTAAAGAGGCACGGTAGAAGGCTTTGCTATAATCAAGGAAATTACTGTTATCTAGAGACACAGAACAGCCACACTGAATTTTGCATTCTGCATTTTAGCCCCAAGAAATACTAATTACATTACACTCCCTCCGTAGCCCCATTGCTCGGTGCCATCCAGCACATGCCCATCATAAACAATTAATATATATATCAAAGGAAGAGTAAAGATAATTTCCTGTGGCTGCTTTACAAGCAAGAGATTAAAATGTGACTACCCTGCAGAGTTTAAACAATGTGCCTGTAATAAAATTGATGCCTTAGTATGTAATCAGAAGTCAAACAGAAAGTTTGACATGCCTAATGCAGCATTGATATGTAAAATGTCTGCAGTGGAAACAGCCCAGTCCTCTAATTTCAGCCTTTGTTTCAGAATGAAGCCTCAGGCCAGGCACCACTGAACGCCTGTTGAAGGCTCCATCCAAGGACTGAGACAGAATTTCTTCATGGAAATGATGCAAAACTCAGACTGGGTCTGTGCAGGCAGAAATCCTCTGGGAGTCCGTTAGGGAAGTTTGGAATGCATCTCATTTATCCTGCCCACTCCTGGATGAACAACCCTACACGCTTCCTGCGTGACGCCAGACGTTCATCACGCCGCTTGACGTCTCCTAGCATGAGAAATAGCCCACAGACATTTACCCACCACTTCCTAAACAGAAGCAGTTTGCAGAATACAGCCATGCATTTGCACCTATCTTGCTGGGTGCTCATGCCCTTGCATCTCCGCAAGCACTCAAGGATGTGCAGAGGATGGCAACAGTCAGGGCTCCAGCATTCGCAGTGGGTCACCAGACTGATGTGTGAGAGGGCAAGCACCACACGGAGGGGAGTGAGAATACAGCCAGGACAGGAAGGCAGGTGGGGGAAACTTGGAGAAGGGCTCTGAGGGAGGCAGGTGGATGGTGTACCAACAACTGCCGGCCAGCAGTCAGAGCTGCCTGGAAGGAAAGGGCTGCAGATAACATGCGGGCTAGGAAAAGCTTCAAGGCAGCCAGGCAGGTGGGGCTAGTGGTGCCCCACGAAGGCAAGTCAGCATCACCAGCTCAACAGGCAGGGAGCTAGCAGCCGTGGGCGTCTGTCTGCACCCATCTGAGGGCAAAGTCTATGTCTGCATTCTCTTCAGGGCAAAGTCTACTAGCGTTCACCCAAGCCATTTAAAAACATCCCAGTTATTGAGAGTCTCCTTGATTAAGCAGCAGGACCTGGGCTCTGCACCACAATCATCACCACAGTACAAGGTTCAGAATAAAATTCAGTTCATAAACTTAAAAATTATTTGTATCTTTGACCAAAGGGCTGCAATCATCGTTCAAGCCTAAAAGATATTAGCAACTGCTTGAGAATAACCATTGATTAAACCAAAAGCACAGACACCACACCCCACACCTCCCCCACTATTCATGGAGTTTAACCTGCAGGCCCTTACTGCAGATCAAGGAATGTAAAAAATGGATTGGTACCTGCTTTGTAAGTCGTTCAGGTGCAGTTTGCCTACATAATGGGTGGCTGATGAGACGGTGACGATCCTAGCTTTGTGACTGTGCGTTCCTGATTGCTTCAGCACGTCCAAGAGGAGGTTAGTCAACAGGAAGTGTCCCAAGTAGTTCAAGCCAAAGTGCTCCTCAAACCCATCCTCTGTCTTCCTTTCAGGGACCAGCATCACCCCAGCTGGAGGACAAAGTAGAGTAGAATACTGATATTAATCAATATACGTTGATTAATTTCAGAGAAGCAACAAGCTAGAAGGAGCATGGCTCTCCTGCTGCTGAGTGTAAATATGTGATTTAGAACAGTGAGTGAAGGGTAAAGCCAACACCAACCGATTCCTGATGAGAAAAATCTCAAAACCCCCACTTCATTATTTTTATCCAGAAAACAGGTAGACTGACTCTCTCCTTCTCTCCCTGCAGCATTGTGAGGATAAGTGAGCTTGTGAAAAGTCTTCTGAAGACATTAAAAGCTGAGCTAGCCAGTTGTTAGCATGCCAGAATGCAATGCTGAAGATCCATAACAGTAATTAATCCATCTGTAACAAGTGGTAGCTGGGTGATTCCAACAACATTCCCTCCATCAAAGAGCTCAAAGCAGTGGAGGCAAGACCAGGCTAAGCAGCGAATTTGCTCTCCCAGACAGCTATCTGCTGAGTTCTGGCTGGAGTTTAAAGATCTGTTGAGCCTTCATCTGAAATCTGCAATTTCTATCTCACTGCTGTGGGTGAGAAAAGATGCAGTAAATTTACTCAATATATCTCAATTACTGTGCTTACAAGCAGCTGCATACTGAAGCGAGGCTCTGAATGCTTATTTTGGCAATACTTCTGCATGTATTTCTACAAACCACAATTTTCAAACTCAGTGCCCAAAATAAGTATGCTCATCCCTAACATGCAATGTTGATTTCAGCATCTTGCAGAGAATCCTGAGCTCATGCATAAATGCTACCAGGTATTGAGGCTGTGCAGCAGGTAGCTACCCAGCTCAGTCATCATGTAGACTTCAATGGTATAAGTTGTTCTTGTTTTATTAACATTTAATTACTGTACAAGTGGACCTGACCTTTGTCATCTAAATGTAGATGAACATGGTTCGTGGAGAATGTTGTAAGCCATTTGTCCTTCCTCCAAGATGCATGAATGTGATACAGCAGAAAGGCCACCTCTGCCTACAGAGATTACACAGTGTCATCTTAATCTTTGTGCTACTTCATGTGTCCACTGAAACTCCCCTAACATTTCATTTCTTGACATCATTGGTGATGGCATGTTAAATTATCATTACAAATTGCACATGCTGTGCACCTCTTCAGTGGGGGGTTCCACCACCCACAAGTCCTGATTTGTCACTGCCACTTGGGCTGAGGAGGAGACGCTTTCAGGATGTTTTAAGCACAGCAACACTCAGAGCAATGCATGATTCACCTACAGGCTGCCTACAGCTTAGAAGGCCTGAATGACAAGGAAATCATTGGCCCTGTATGCATGCAGAGCCCAGAGTAAAACGCAGGCATTTGAAATGGCCACGAACTGTTTCAGTGCTAGTCTCTACCGGTGTTATACAGGCAGTGGAGAGAAAACACAAGAAAGGCAGGGAAAGAGCAATGGTGGAAGAATGTAAAACACTGCAGATGACAGAAAAGAAAGTAAAGGTGAAGAGATGCAGTGCAAGAGGAGGGAATGAGAGAAGACAGCAGTAAACAAAACAGTTGGGTGTAACACACTGTATCCAGATACAAAGAACCTAAGACTGAACGTGAGTGATGCTGGCCGATGGCACAACGAAAGAAACACAACAAAACCTGCATGGTAGGGCTTACAAAAAGCATTCAAAAGCTCTGACTGGGATCTTCTCTGTCACTACAGCCACATTCCCAGATCCTACACAACGACAGGAAGATCCAGCTGCCAGGTGTGGTTTCTCTGCAAGCCCAATCTCAACTTTACCGACAGAAAAGCACGAATTAGAAGGCATCTATTGGGGTGTGCTGTTGTATTCTCTTTCCTCCACAGCACTTACTGTGGTGCATAGTGCAACAGCCCATGGACCTGGAAACAGCTTTTCACTCCCTTCATAATCTCCACATGTGACACACACCGCCCAGAAAAGTGACTGGAACTGAGCACCGGCATGAAGGTTATGAACAGACATAAATTTGAGACAAGCCCTGCTGTGACTCTTGCTCATTTTCAGTGAAGAAAGCAAGAGCAAGAACGGCAACAAACCCCAACCTCTCAGATCAAGTTTCAGCCTGCTATAGTCCAGCTTCTAGTAAAGACAGAGCTTAGCATGAGCTGTTGTAGGGCAGATGAGAACATTGCTGCATCTCCAAGCACTAGGGCTGGTAGGAGAAAACAGTCTGCATCTCTGTGAGGCTCCTTCTGTCCTCCAAAGCTCTGACACTTGGAAAACAGAGGAAGCAGTTTGCCAGAGGTCTGTTTGCAGCAACGCTGGTAAAATGCAAGCCCAAGAAAAGGCAGCCAACATAAAACAGCCCTGGCACAGCAAGTACAATGTGAACTCCAGATACTGCTTCTGAGTATCTCCAGGCTGCTGCAGGGCTTGCTATAGGACTCACACACACACACACACACTTTTGTTGGCTGAATCAGACAGAGAGATGGAGGCATTTGTTCAGAGAGCGGTGCAGTAGGTGGCTGCTGCAGCCATTCGGCTTTGCATAACGACCAGAAGGCCAATCTGAGGAGGCTGCCACCACTTCCAGCAGCCCAAAGGATGCCTGTGCTACAGCAACTGCCCTCTCGACCTCCAGAGAGGAGTGGGATTTCCAGAAAACAGAGAGGTTTTGCCCTCCACCCCAATTAGTCTCCACCATCTGTGCAGCACATTCTGGAAGCAAAAGGCAGATCTGAGCTCAGGTTGGGAGATGGAAAAAAAATCCTCTCATGCAGTGCACAACTGTTAAAAAACACATTGCCAAACAGGATTTTGCTCATTCTTGAGCAGCTTCCTTGAAGTAGAAATTGTGGTTAAGTCTTTGAGCAGGCACAATCATCTTGCTTGCATTTGCTGCTGTGACAATTTCCTTTTTGTCCTCAAGAACTCATCAGATAATATCAGTCCTAAACATCTTTAAAGGCTTTTTGTTTTCTCCTTGTTTAAGACTCTCATCTTTGAGGTGGGTTCATATCAAGGCTATGAAAAAAATCTCACCTTGCAGCTGAGGGCAGTTTCTCTTATTTGAGCAGAAGCCATTTTAGTTCCCTGAGAATGAGCACACAAAGGAGCACCCAGCAGGCAACTGAACCTGGCTGCCTCTCCGACAAAAGGCAAAACCTCTGCAAGCAGAGCACCAAGCTCTCTCTGTTAAATTATCTGTGTTTATGTTCTTGTTCTTATACATCTCAGCAAGCCTATGAGTGCAGTAGACATCACCACTGTTTCCTTTTCACAGCCTAGCATCTAATTCCTCTCACTAAAATATCCCAGCTAGGCTCAGACTAGCACACAGCCACCCCTTTATCTCCTCAGAAGCCATGGCTTAGCCAGTGCCCACCTTGAAACCTCAGCACCCTCTCTGCACCGTGCTGTTTGCAGAGCTCAGGATGCCCACACTGCCACCCAAGCAGGCCAACTGTTCTTGGACGTGACTATTGCTCCTTGTATGGAGACCTGCCAGGTGACAGAGCACCAAGCAGGCTACATGCCCACCCAGGGGAGGGCCAGGTGCTAGGCCTGAGTGCTGACAGCCTCCATGTCTCCCTCGTGAAGCGTTTGAAAACTTCTCCCACAGCTACTTCATGTTGGTCCTGGCTCTTGTGGTTCTTTGTGCACAAATGTCCTCAGTGGCAGCTCTGTCTACCAGCCACTGGGGTATGTTCTGCACATCTGAAGATACCTACTGCATCTTAGCCTGCACTCACACACCAGAGGACTCAACAAACAGTCACAAACACAGAGCTCTCAAGACCCAAGCCCGCTCTAGTGTGAGGTATCCCTGTCCATGGCAGGGATGTTTGAAACTGAACGATGCTTGTGGTGCCTTTCAACCCTGACTGATTCTATGTTTCTAAGTGGCTTGACAAGAGGAGATGGCCTCAGGTTGCCTCAGGGGAGGCTTAGGCTAGACATGAGGAGCAATTAGAGGCAAGAGCCTCAAAGAGCTGAAATACCCTACAAAAGAAATCAGCTCCAGCAAAGACACACACCCAGCACCAGTGCATAACAAAGGTGGATGTTGCAATGGTTGCTGAGCCTAACCCTAACAGCCGGGGGGCCAACGAGGCCCCCCGGCCTTTGAAATCCTCCACCAATTCACCCGGTGCACACCATGGGCACTCACCAGGGACGCCAGGCGGAGGATCCCTTGGCCCGCAATGGGCCGAACTGGAGGCTTCCAGCTCCCCTGGGGCTGAATATAAAGGGGAGTGGGCAGGGAGGGCAAAGTGGCCACACCTGGGCTGGGAGGAGACTGCGATAGCCAGCTAATAGAAACTGGCATCACCTGGCGGCAACACAGCTGATGTGCTACAATGGGAAAAGAATTAAATGGTGACTGATTAATCAATGACAAGCATAACAGGTGACAGCAATATCTGTAATCAAAGCTGATTACATTATGCCCAGAACAAAGGGCATCATGAAGACATGTATTTGAGCAAATAATGCTGGCTAAAGCACATCGTTTAATTGATCTGCTGAAGGGGGCAATGCAGTGACTGACAAAATATCCTCTGTGTTAAAAGAGGAGGGGTTCAAAAAAAGCCTGGCTGAGGCACTTAGTGCCAGGGTCTAGTTGATTGGACAGGGCTGGGAGATAGGTTGGACTGGATGAGCTTGGAGCTCTCTTCCCACCTGCTTGATTCTATGATTCTATGATTATTAACTACCTAACATTCAGTAGATACTAGAAGTGGCAAGCTATTGATTTTCTTCTGTCCAGAAACATCATCACCATCATCATCCTTAGACAAGAGCCTCAAATGGGACCTGAAAGAATGAAAGCTGCTTCTGGTTTTAATTTTTTCAATTCATCCACTATTATTTGAAACATTAAAAGAAAAAGCTTGGCTGGTTTACCTTACCTCTTCACTGCAAACTAAGAATGAGTTTTCTTATGCTTCTGGTTTGGAATCCACACAATTCATGCTTCTGATTTCAATTATCAGTAGTCTCACCAGATTGTTCAGAGTGTATGTGAAACTGAAGTGGCAAGACATGGACCATGAATATCAAACACCTCAGTCCTGATTCAGCTTCCTTACACATTTTCCCCTTTGAGTTAGGTGGATTGTTTCCAGGTTTTATTTCATGTTTGTCACCAGTATCGGTGTGGCATTATGTGCAGGTCTGAGAGTTTCCCTCCTCCCCAGTCCCAGCACACAGCTAGGAATGAACCAGACTAACTCAGTCAGCTGGAAGCTAAGGAGTGAAGCTGTATTTACAGCTTGGTACAATTTACAAACAAAATACATACAACACATACAGATACAACTATCACAGAATCAACCAGGTTGGAAGAGACCTCCAAGATCATCCAGCCCAACCTAGCACTCAGCCCTGTCCAATCAACCAGACCATGGCACTAAGTGCCTCAGCCAGGCTTTGCTTCAACACCTCCAGGGATGGTGACTCCACCACCTCCCTGGGCAGCCCATTCCAATGCCAATCACTCTCTCTGGCAACAACTTCCTCCTAACATCCAGCCTAGACTTCCCCCAGCACAACTTGAGACTGTCCCCACTAAATGAATGAATGAGTCTTGTGTGACTTTAAGAAACTAATAGAAGTGCCACTGCACACAGTAGAAACAAAACCGTTTAGAGCATTTGTAAACCTTACCAAGGTGGTATACAGAATCTTTGTTGGATTATACAGGAGATATTGTACCATGCCCTGCAGATTATGGCAAACACTGCTGCAATTCCTGTACCTCCCCCTGCAAAGACATCCTTCAGCTCCAATATAAAATATGTTTTAAGATCTTTTAAAAAGTAAGTATTTTACTCACTGAGATTTAGTCACAGTGAGCTTCTTGGAGGTTTTTTAAGACAGTTCTCCCAATCTCACTACAAAAGAAAGATTTAAAATCTCTTTGTATATTTGTGTATATACTGTAAATATCTGCTTGTATATTCTGCTAAGCCATAAATAATAAGCTTCATTCTATTTCCAGAGCCAGCTGAGTCCAGTCTGGGTGATTTCCAAAGTGTGGCGGGGCAGAGAACACCCAAACCATCACACATGCACACAGGGGAGAAGTGGACTTTATTAGCTGTGCCAAAGAGGATAAAACCAAACATCTTCCCAGCAAAGACAAGCTTTTTGTTTATCAGCATTTTACTGAAACCACTTGAAAACTCACAGACAATCCACATGCAAGGACTGCAAGAACAACAACCAAATCCCAGTGTATTCAGCACAACACTGAGCTGGCTGCAGTACCTCCTTAAGAACATGCTCACTTTGTGATTCAATGTCACGCTGCCAGAGAGAGAACACAGAAAGGACAGACTAGTTCCTTGGAAAATGTATCAGTTAAAGACAATATGCCTCATAACTGAAGTTTTATTTTTTATGCTAAAATAGAATCATAGAATCAAGCAGGTTGAAAGAGACCTCCAAGGTCATCCAGTCCAACCTAGCACCCAGCCCTAGCCAGTCAACCAGACCATGGCACTAAGTGCCTCAGCCAGGCTTTGCTTGAACACCTTCAGGGATGGTGACTCCACCACCTCCCTGGGCAGCCCATTCCAATGCCAATCACTCTCTCTGCCAACAACTTCCTCCTAACATCCAGCCTAGACTTCCCCCAGCACAGCTTGAGACTGTGTCCCCATGTTCTGTTGCTGGTGGTCTGGGAGAAGAGACCAACCCCCACCTGGCTACATCCTCCCTTCAGCTAGTTGTAGACAGCAATGATGTCTCCCCTGAGCCTCCTCTTCTGCAGGCTGCACACCCCCATAAATCTATCTGGGAAAAAAAATACAAACTTTTGTTTTCTAAAAATATGCTCTGTAACTATTTAGTTACTTGAGTTGGCACAAGGTTGAGTTGTGCCACTCAGTCAGAAAACAGGAAAGCCACTCTCAGCTTTCTTATTCAGTTGGAAGTTCTCTTGGAAGAAAAATCTCTTGTTTGTCAATTTACATTAAAAAATACTCATAAATAAATTATATGAAAGGATTAGGTAAGAATAAAAGAGATCTGGCTCCTGACTCTCATAAAAACCAGTGGTAAATGCTCCACACACTTAAGCAGAAACTGCTGGCTTTTCTAATTCATCAACAGATGAATTTTATATCTGTCTCCCACTGATAAAACATTCACATTCAGGGCATGAAAGCAAATGGGTGAAGAACCTGCAGCATGTGGAGTCTGAGATATTTCCTTGTTCACAAAGTGTTTGATATCACAGTCAGAAGAAGGTTTGGAAATAATTAGAAAGTATCAAACAAAAGTCAGAATTTTCATGAATGAAAATCTTTACAGTTTGAAAGCCAGAAGTAGGGAGGCACTTAGTGCCATGGTCTAGATGACTGCATAGGGCTGGGTGCTAGGTTGCACTGGATGATCTTGGAGGTCTCTTCCAACCTGTTTGATTCTATGATTCTGTACATTACTGATTCTAAAAAACCCTAACATTTTACCCCCCAAAATAGCTACCTTTATATAGGATACATATTCTAACAGACAACAATGCTATGCAAGTATAACAGCTCTAGCTGATGAATGCTGCCAAAACTCTGCCACTAAGTAAATGTTGATATTGCACAACATTCTATTGCTCTGGACAACCTGGGTTGAGTATTGCCAGCAGTATCATGGTCCTCTGACACACATGCCCAGACAAGTTACTTCCAAGCACCCAAGAGCAGTGTGTGATCAGTGTTTTTATGATCCTTCTAGTTTTGCCCAATCATCCATTTTAAGGCAATCCCATCACCACCTCAAATTACCTTTCACAGCTCTAAACATCTCCTAAAGGCTCAATTCCCCCATGATGATGTCTAGTATCTGCCATCCATTACACAGCAGTGTCAGGTGCCTTACGTCTTGTTCTGCTTCCTCTTTAAACCTGTCCCTCTATACCTTTCCTCTCTCAGCTTTGCTTGCATATTGTCTAAACTGTCTCTGATGAAGGATAAAAATGAAATGTGATGCTGTAAGCAAGACACTGGAGCAAGATGCACAAGGCAACAGATCCTGAGCTCAACACAGCCTTCCTGTGTGGCTGCAGGACGTGTGTTATTTGTTATGAAATTTGAGTTCAACTGGGGCCAGCAGCAACCCTCCTCACTAGCTTTTTGCTCAAGGCCTTCTTCAGTGAATTTTCATTTCTCTGGGGCTTCTCTTCTTTTCATCTTATAGTCTGTGTAGACTGCAACTGCCACAGAAAGGAAAGATGGTTCTTACCCAATGAAATGGGACAGGATCTTTTTGTAGATCCCACTGTGATAATGTAACTAACTATTGTTAAGCCTAACTAATAATGCCTATAAGTAGCTAGGTACTTATAAAACTGTTTGGTTTTGATACAACCACTTGTTACCATCCCTCAAATCTCAACACTTCTTCTGAAGGGTCTGATCCTGCAAATACACAAACACAAGAGTGATTCACTGTGATCAACCATGGCAAAATCCATGGGATTACACACATGGCTCCTGCAAAGGATTACGACTGGACTATGTGTGAGCAGCACAAAGAAATCTCACATACTGACCTCCTGATACAACTGTTACTGCCCCCTGGGAACTAAAGAGGGAAGTTTACAGAGACTTCCTCATTCTATCAAGAGACTGAGACTTCTCAAATTATCCTTGCAGTATGGAAGAGGAACTGGAATTAGTCAGCACTTCAAAACTGTTGACTTTTAATTGATTTCATTGACTATTATTAACTGCAATCTGTCTACAAGAGACTAATAACACCCTGGAATCTCTATGTTCTTTTTGTGTGTTTGTTTACAAGGCAAGGAATATACTAAATGTCCTTGCCATTTTCTCCCTCTCCTTTCCTAACCTGTAGCCAAAATGACAAACTATTTGGTGGAGTGCAACAGGAAGGTAGTTAGCATTTAATGGCTGGTTAAGAGTGTGTGTGTGTGGCATCCATAGGTGTTCTGCTATCAGGTGGAAGACAGAAGCTGAAATGAAAGGGGTGAGTGGTGGCAGGCTCACAGCCAGGGCAGGGATCAAGTGCACATAGCAACATCTTCCACAAGGAAGAAGAGTTCTGTTTGTTGGAGGCTTGCTCCTGGTAGGAACAGAGGGTCCAATATATAGGGCTGACTCTCATCACGGGGAAATCTGCAGCCTTCCTGGAGCTGACATCAGGGATATCACTAGAGAACTCCTCAGCATGGTGCACCATGACTATTATCCATTACTGATCTTCCAAACAGGTGGGAAGGAAGCTGCATCCCACAGTCTGAGGGGAGTCAAGAGAGATTTCAAGGCCTTGGGACGGTTGCTGAAAGAGGCTGGGGCACAAATTCCAGTCCCCAATAATGCTATGGTAGGGAGTATAGGAATCCAGTCCATAAATACCCGGCTCCAAGACTGGTGCTACAGGCAGGGGTTTGGGTTCTTTGATTATGGCTGGTTTTATAGGACACCAGGACTGAGGGTAGTATGTGGGAAAGGCTTTATCTTGCAGAGGAAAAAGGATTCTAGGACAAGAACGAGCAGGGGTCACTCATAGAACTTTAAACTGGAATCAAAGGGGGATGGGATTGTATCTGGGGCTGCATCAGTGGAGCAGTGTTTTAGTGCTAGTGAAGGCCTCTTACCCCACAAGGGTAGAATTGGCATGCTCAGCTCACACCATGCAAAGCCTGTACACCAATGCATGCAGCATGGAGAATAAACAGGAGGAGTTAGAAATCCATGTGTGGTCAAGGGGTTGTGATCTGGTGGCAATTACAGAGATGTGGTGGTACAGCTCACACCACAGGAACGTGGTCATAGTGTTTGCATATGTTTTAATGTAGTTATTTTACTCAGCACTGCTCAGGCCACACCTTGAGTGCTGTGTCCAGTTCTGGGCTCCTCAATTCAAGAGAAATGTTGAGGTGCTGGAAGGTGTCCAGAGAAGGGCAACAAAGCTGGTGAGGGGCCTGGAGCACAAACCCTGTGAGGAGAGACTGAGGGAGCTGGGGGTGTGCAGCCTGCAGAAGAGGAGGCTCAGGGGGAACTTCATTGCTGTCTACAACTACCTGAAGGGAGGCTGTAGACAGGTGGGGTTGGTCTCTTCTCCCAGACAACCAGCAACAGAACAAGGGGACACAGTCTCAAGGGGGCACAGCCTCTGTGCCAGGGAAGGTCTAGACTGGATGTTAGGAGGAAGTTGTTGGCAGAGAGAGTGATTGGCATTGGAATGGGCTGCCCAGGGAGGTGGTGGAGTCACCATCCCTGAAGGTGTTCAAGAAAAGCCTGGCTGAGGCACTTAGTGCCATGGTCTGGTTGACTGGCTAGGGCTGGGTGCTAGGTTGGCCTGGATGAGCTTGAGGGTCTCTTCCAACCTGGTTGATTCTATTAATGTTTGTTACAATAAAAAAAAAAAAAAAAAAAAAAGAAGAAATTAAAAAAAGAAGAGAGAAAGTTTATGTAATGCTCTATTTGCATCCTTAATATGTTTTGTTTATTTTAAAGCCCAGGAGCTGAGCATGCACATTACTGATGCAGAAAGCATAGCAAAGAACAACAGGCCTTTTCAGCTGAAATAATGAGTGCATTCAACCAATTTTTTTTTCCTTTTACATTAGAAATTAGAAAGTTAAATGTCTATGTTAATATCAGCTGTAGCAATATGAGAGGAGGTGGCTTCAGTGCACTACTCTCTGTTTTGAACACTCTGAATCTTCTCACAACACTTCTCAAACATATTGAAAATTCTGTGTGACTTAGGTGTCTAGCTCTAGGAGAATACTTTGAAACTCAGGATTTTAGCATTCATGTTATTTTCACCTGAATCCTTGAGATAAGCAGGTGATGGAGAAAAAGTGAGAGAGAGCTTTTGTTGTTTGGTTTTGTTTTTTTAATCACCAGTGACCTAGAAAACCGCTGGACTTCATAATGATCTTAGTTCAGGTATAGTATTGGCTACTTAGATCATTTACCTAGCATGAGTTCTTACTCATGCCACATCAACTGTCTTTATTCAAGTGTTACCATTAATTTCATAGTGTGCATTACTGTAACACAGCAGAACTTTGCTCAATTCATCTCGAAATGTTTGGCTTTTTGACAGGTTCACACAAGTCCACAGCAAGTTTCATACAGGCAATCACAGAATCACAGAAACATGCAGGTTGGCAAAGCCCCTCAGGACCACCAAGTCCAACCTATAACTCTACAAGATTCAGCTTAAATCATATCATAGAATCATAGAAGCATAGAATCAAGCATCATTCAAGAGGGCTGTTGCTTAGGCATATCAGTTTTCTCCCAAGCCTCTGCAGCACAGTCCTGGCTTTCCCCGTGCAGACAACCAGCGACAAGCCCGGCAGATATCTGCAGGCAGGGAGCACATAGACCTCAAACCCCTTTTTTTCTACAAAAATACGGTTGTTTTTATTTCAAACAGTGTTTCTCCCATCTGTGTAACCGTTTGCAGAATGCATCTTTAAAAGTAGGCATGCAGAACTGGAAAAGTTTGCAACCAGGATTAAATAGCCACTATTTTTAATGATGTGACAGTTAAAGTAACCATAGCAGCCTTTTTTTTTTTTGACTAATCCAATAAAAATGAAGATTGAATTGAACATTTCATGCATGTTTCACATCACTCAGAAAATAAAGTACTCTTGAATTTTCATTGCAGTAGCTGCTTTTGTTACTGAGAGTTCTTTAAGGCACCAACAAATGGAGCAAACGCACTCACTTACAGGACACTTGCTCTCACCACATCTGAAGGATGCACAGGAAAACAGAAAATGTTATTTGGCATGCCTGAATAAAAATTCATGCAAATAACTGGGTGAACAAGAACATCATACAACAGCAGAAAACTTCTAAAAGAAGCCTAAATAGTTGCTAGTGGGTTTTTCCCCTAGTTAAACAGACAAGTGAAAATTCCCCTTTGCATGTAAAACATGCAGGATTTCTGGAGCAGAATTACTGTATGGGCTGGTTTCCAAAAACACTGTGGCTAAGGAACATAATTAGATGCCAAAGATGGAGATTAAAACACAAAAATCCCTAAGAGTAATGAGATTCATTTGATAATTGTATGAATGCAAGATAGACATTGTGCTTTTAATTTGTTCTTTGATCAGTGAGAACGTAGCTTTGTGGACAACTTTCCAGCAGTACCCTGATCTCAGCAAGGACTGCTTTCAGGTCACTAGATAATTTGGTGGGTTATATTCCAGATGGATGATTAATCCCTCAATCCAGATGATCAGGCAACCATGGCCAACACATCTTCATGCAGGGCAAATACAAGGGAAAAGACCAGTTCTCTTTAATGTCTTTATCAATGATCTAGATGAGGAGATCAGGGGACCCTCAGGAAGCTTGCAGATGAGACTAAGCTGGGTGGGAGTGCTGGTCTGATGGAGGTCAGGAAGACCTGGTAGAGGGACCTGGCCAGGCTGAGGCCAATGGGATGAGATTCAATAAGGCCAAGTGCACCTGGGTCACAACAACCACAAGAACATTCCAAGCAGGGGCAGAGTGGCTGCAAACTGCCCAGCAGCGAAAGACCTGGGGGTGCTGATTGGCAGCAACTGAACATAAGCCAGCAGTGTGCCCAGGTGGCCAAGAAGGCCACCAGCATCCTGGCCTGGATCAGCAATAGCGTGGCCAGCAGGACCAGGACAGTGATTGTCCCCCTGGACTCAGCACCAGTGAGACCATACCTTGAGTACGGGGCTCAGTTTGGGGGCCTTCACTCCAAGAAGGACACTGAGGTGCTGGAGCACAAAGCTGGTGAAAGGTCTGGAGCACAGCTTTGGTGAGGAGCAGCTGAGGGAACTGGAGGTGTTTAGTCTGGAGAAAAACAGGCTGAGAGGAGACCTCATTGCTCTCTACAGTTCTCTGAGAGGAGGTTGGAGTGAAGTAGGTGTTGGTCTCTTTTCCCTAGCAGTAAGGTCTCTTTTCCCTAGCAGTAAGGATGAGAGGAAATGGCCTCAGGTTGCTCCAGGGGAGGTTTAGGTTGGGTATGGGAAGAAACTTCTTCACTGAAAGGATTCTCAAACAGTGAAATAGGCTGCCCTGGGTGGTGTAGGTGTTCAAGACAAGACTGGACGAAGCACTTAGTGCCATGGTCTGGTTTGTTGGCCAGGGCTGGGTGCTAGGTTGGAGTGGCTCTTCCAACCTGGTTGATTCTATGACTCTAAATAAAGGTGAAAGCACAGGTTTTCTACAGACATAAAGTACTGCTTTCCTTACCTTTTTTCATTATTACAATTTTTACATTTTTTGTATTAGAAATTCTCAGATTTTTGTGTAGACTTTTAGTACTGGACAGCTAAAAAACACAGAAAAGGAACAAGACTTGCAATAAGATCCTGAGCAGGAGTAGCACCAGTGTGCAGTCTGCTCAGTCTCATTTAACCTAGCAAGACATCCTTGTTAATGCAGCCATATTGTCACCTGCTGGATGGTTCAGATAATCAATCTGAAATGTGAAATGACAGAGGACAGCCCCATTTGTCACAGATATTTGAAGAACAACAAAACAAAACAACTCACCATTATTCACCAGGACATGGAGTGGACAATTCTTTGCTCTAAACCGCTGCACAAATTGCCGTATAGACTTCATGGAAGTCAAATCACAGTAAGAAAACTCCACTGGAAAAGAAGAGGAGGTGAACAAACCCAGAGTTAAGTCAATTACAATAATATAAAAACCCAGTTAAAGTCATCAACAAGGACTCCTGTGATAATGTCACCAGGAAAGTACAGCTTCAGAAATAAACTAGGCTTTTCAAACCTATGGGTGAAGCTGGTCTCAGAAGGTTCCTTCTTTCCCATTCCTTTCTTCCTTCATTTCTATTTTCAAACTATTGATTATTCACAGAGCAAATCTGAGGAATGCTGCTGCAAGGAGGTGAAAAAGGGTATTGGACAGAGAAAATATGTCCCAGTCCCAATGTTTGTTGAACTGATACCAATTAAGAAGAGGGGCTACAGCTCGTCAGCTCTGGCTAATCAAAGCAATGCAGCTGGAAGAGGAAGAAGCAGCCACATGAGGCACAACAACCTTTCCCTGTGTATCTGATATGTTGCCCTGTGTTTCTTTCCAGATTATCTGCTGAGTGTGAACTGAACAGCGATGGAGTCTGACATATTATGAAATAAAGAAAGATGTAAAACAAAGTGTCCATACAGCAAGTCAGCCAAGTTACCTCCAGTTACCTATAGCAAGCATGGCATCACTTGTGATGCCATGGCTTCAGTGGACATCCACTTGGTGTCCAGGTCACCTGGCAGCAACAACCAGTTACATAAATGCCTTCTGAATGTTGGTAAGAGTCTCTAACATGTCTCTAAGAGAAGCATCCTTTGTCCAAGACATTAGTCATCCACTGACCTCTGCTAGACAGGATATTAGGAAATGGAAAGGACCCAAAAAGTTCATCGAGTCCAACCCCCTTGCCAGAGCAGGACCACACAATCTAGCACAGATCACAGAGGAGCACATCCAGACAGGCCTTGAAAGTCTCCAGAGAAGAAGACTCCTCAACCTCTCTGGGAAGACTATGCCAGTGCTCTGAGACCCTTACAGGAAGGAAGTTCTCTCTTGTGTTGAGGTGGAACCTCCTGTGCTGCAGCTTACACCCACTGTCTTATCACAAGGAGCAAGTGAGAAGAGCCTGCCATGGAATCATAGAATCAACTAAGTTGGAAGAGACCTCCAAGATCAGCCAGCCCAACCTAGCACCCAGCCCTATACACTCAACTAGACCATGGCACTAAGTGCCTCAGCCAGGCTTTGCTTCAACACCTCCAGGAACAGCAACTCCACCACCTCCCTGGGCAGCCCATTCCAATGCCAATGCCAGTCACTCTCTCTGTGAAGAACTTCCTCCTAACATCCAGCCTATACTTCCTCCCCATACACTCTCCACTCCTGATCAGCCCTCAGATGTTTATGAACATTTATTAAATCACTTCTCAGTCTTCTCTTCTTCAGACTAAGCAGCCTCAGGTCCTTCAGCCTTTTCTCATAAGCCATGCCCTCCTGTCCCCTCATCATCCTCCTAGCCCTCCACTGGACCCTCTCCAGCAGATCCCTGTCTCTCTTCAACTGAGGAGCCCAAACTGAACACAGTATTCAAGATGAGGTCTCAGCAGGACATGTGCTGGACACACTCTTCTTAATACACCCCAGGCTCCCATTGGCCTTCTTGGCCACAAGGGCACATTGCTGTGCCATGGGGAACTTGTTAGCCACCAGCACCCCCAGGGCCCTCTGCACAGGGCTGCTCTCCAGCAGTCACCTCCCAGCCTGGACTGCTGCAGTTTGTTACTCCTCCCCAGGTGCAGGACTCTGCACTTGTCCTTGTTGAACCTCATCTGCTTCCTCTGTGCCCAGCTCTCAGCCTGCCCAGGGCTCTCTGGATGGCAGCACAGCCTGCAGCTGTCTCAGCCAAGCCTTCCAGCCTGCTGTCAGCAGCAAACTTGCTGAGCAGACTCTGCCTGTCTGTGCCCTCATCAATGTCATTGATGAAGATGTTGAACAGGACTGGCCCCAGCACTGATCCCTGGGGGACACCACTGGTTACAGCTCTTCAGCTGGACCTAGTACCATTGATCACCAGTTTTTGAACTCTATCCTGCAACCAGTTTCTAGCCCACCTCACTGCCTGCTCTTCCATCCCATACTTCCTGAGCTTGCTCACTAGAATATCATGGGAGACAGTGTTGAAGGCCTTCCTAAAGTCAAGGCAGACTACATGGTCCCCAGAATGGTTCTGGTCACCACAGCTGAGCCCTGGGACTCCACATCCTCTCTTGATTTTTAATTGCTTTACTCTACCCTTTCACCTTGTAGACCAAGTGCTGCTCCCCTGTGCCCCAGAGGAAGGAACAGCTTCCCCCAGCTATTTTTATGAAAGGAACAGCCTTTGAAAGAAGGGAAAAAAGACAAACAGTTCTTCATACACACTGAAGAAAGCCTTTCTGACAGAACTTTAAACTCTTTGCAAACAGTCTCCAACACAGGCTGCGACAACAGACCTTTCTTACTCCTTTCCCTGTGATTCAGTTCCCCAAACTGTTTCATCCTGTCACAACCAAGGCTGGCAGCTATAATGCCTCTTTATAGTATGTCTGTACAATAAGAGTTCAAGAAGGCCTGCAGGCACAACAGCAAGATAAATAACAGAAGACAATCACAGCTGTTATTAAAATAATTTACAGGAGAGCAGTTCCATCAGCTCCCTGCAGTCCTGCAGTTTGAGGCTTTAATAATCCTTATGTATTTTGAACCTAGACACTGTAAAGCCCCTGAAATTGTCTTAGTGAATTTATATAAATTACTCAGTGGCCTTTCCCTTTCTCTTTTCTGTTTTTTTTTTAAAGACTGCTTAGATTCCAGTTTTAAGATAGTATAAACACATTTTTTTCCCAAGTGTTTCTGAAGGCACACCATGTTGACAACACTGACCCCTGAGTAACAGTGGACAATTTCTTTAGCTTCTTATAGACCTGTGGAAGGTCTGCAGTTTTGGTTAATTCCACTGATGCACTGCATCTGGAGTGGAAAGAAAACGTAGAAGTTATTAACCCCTGTAACAGAAGAGAGTTGTTCAGGCCATTCCTCTTGTGTGTAGTTACATAAACCCACACGAACAGCACTGGAATCGCTCACGTACACAAAGCCTGATTGTACCTACTTATTAGGAACCAGGGCAACAACAAGTGGAGCAAAGACCTAGGCAAAACTTCGACTGTTGTTGCACTACTTCTGCACATACACAAAGCCTGGTTGTAACTACTTATAAGGAACCAGTGCAACAGCAAATGGAGCAAAGACCTAGGCAAAACTTTGCTCTGACTGTTGCTGCACTACTTCTGCACGTACACAAAGCCTGGTTGTACCAACTTACTAGGAACCAGTGCAACAACAAATGGAGTAAAGACCTAGGCAAAACTTTGCTCTGACTGTTGTTGTGCTACTTCTGCAGGCAGCCAATCAAGAAATGAGACTAGGAAATGCATGATCAGCTTCTTAGGGAGGCAGTCAGTCACACTGCCAGTGAAGGAATCCCTTCTTTCACAAAACATTCATCTTGTTAGAGAAGGCATTGCTCTTTCATTAACTGCAGTATTCTGTAGCATAGTGCAGGGTCCAACCACTTGTCTTCATGACCCATATGGACTATGGCTGTTCCTGATTCTCCTGGATTCTACTGGTGCCGCTACCCGTGCAAGAAAAACAAGCCTCTGAGAACATTCTCTAACACCTCCCCTCATCTGACCTTGAAATTGTCCTTTTCTGCATTGACAGTAACAATGGTGGCTAGGTAACCAGTGTGCCAAGCCCAACTGGTGCAATCTCATCTTTCCTGGGAATTCACTTTTACCTACACCTTTCTGATCTCCCATCCCTTAACACTGCAGTTTCACCAAGCAAATGCTGTCCTTCATTCTGATTGCACAGTGCCCAGACTAGTGGCATGCTAGGCCAAGGCTATCATTACTTGCCTACTTGGCAAGCAAATCATCATATTCAGTGTCTGTAAAGCACTGGCTGAAGTTCTCATTTGTGCTTATTTGTGCATGGCAGCTCCTTGCCACAGAGGCATTTTCACTGGCACAGGTGCTGTGCCAACCAAGATGCCATCCCACTCAAGAGAGAATGCCAAAACATAGTACCCCAGGTCCTGTCTTGCCTTGGTACAGATGCTTCTTGCCCTGAACAGATGCTAAGCTTTTAGTTGCCCTATGATCTGAGTGTTCAGGGTTTTTTAATCCATGCACTGAAGAATTGCAGATTCAGAAGCTAAGGATGATGTTTCATTTCTAGACTATTTTGAAGCATGCACAAATATACTAAGCTTGCCAAATTTCAAAATGTCTTAATTAATGAAGACTGATGTTCAACAATGTCAGCAAATGACCAAACTTGAGGTAGCAATGTGACTTGAAACACTTTTTAGAAACAACAATGGCAAAAGCTTTCCTGGATAGGAGGGATATGAGCAAAAAGAAGATGTGAGACACCAGCAAGCAAACTGAAACGTGCCAAAACCTACATTTAGATGTGTTACTTCATACCTTTTGTGTTTGTCTGCCATTAGGCTTCAAATTATTCAAGTACCTAATAACTGACAATAGCAGCCATTCTGCTTTTGAGTTTAATAATACAACAGGCTTTCAAAACTAACTGATTCATTTGATTTTCTGGAGCTATTCATATGGACATGGAAAGGAGAATCTACACGGACATGGAAAGTAGAATCTACATGGATATGGAAAGGAGAATCTACACGGACATGGAAAGGAGAATCTACACGGACATGGAAAGGAGAATCTACATGGACATGGAAAGGAGAGTCTACATGGACATGGAAAGGAGAATCTACACGGACATGGAAAGGAGAATCTACACGGACATGGAAAGGAGAATCTACACGGACATGGAAAGGAGAACCTACACGGACATGGAAAGGAGAATCTACACGGACGTGGAAAGGAGAATCTACACGGACGTGGAAAGGAGAATCTACACGGACGTGGAAAGGAGAATCTACATGGACATGGAAAGGAGAATCTACACGGACATGGAAAGGAGAATCTACATGGACATGGAAAGGAGAACCTACACGGACATGGAAAGGAGAATCTACACGGACATGGAAAGGAGAATCTACACGGACGTGGAAAGGAGAATCTACACGGACGTGGAAAGGAGAATCTACACGGACGTGGAAAGGAGAATCTACACGGACGTGGAAAGGAGAATCTACACGGACGTGGAAAGGAGAATCTACACGGACGTGGAAAGGAGAATCTACATGGACATGGAAAGGAGAATCTACACGGACATGGAAAGGAGAATCTACATGGACATGGAAAGGAGAATCTACATACAGACATTAGAAATTCCTGCTTGTTTCCTTCTTTATTCCTCAGGATGATATGAACACTGTCTGCTCAAAGAGCTATTGTTAAAACAGGGCATTTCACATTGCCACTTCTTAACCACGTAGCTTTAAGCTATTGTACTTAGAGAAATGGGGGGGGATCTTCAGCTTTCTGATTCTGTGTGGAAGAGCAATAAAAGGCAATTTCCTCTCAAACCCTGAGCAGCCTGACTTCGGTACTTGCAGCTTCCACAAAAGAACTATGTGGCCTCGTCCAGTGATCCTATAACTTGTTAAAACCATCGAACACCTTGTGTAGTCAAAAGAAGAAGAATTCCAAAGCAAGAACAATTCCACCAGCACCAGCACCTCCCATTACTGACAAAGTATCAGCTCAGCACAGGAAAGCTCCTGGCACAGCTTCACAGATGGTGCTGCCTGAGCACTGGGATGCAAGAGCAGCATGCGAAGGAGGCGTTTGTGACGGCTAGCTGCACAAGCAGGCAGGAATGCTATTTAAACACACTACCACCTTAGCACAGTTCCTGCGTACAGGACACGTTCTGCATTTTCTAAGCATGCAAGTAGTGCTTTGCTGTATAACAGCTGACATTTTTCTGTGAGCAGGGATGGGGCTTGAAAAGAAATAAACTGCCAGCACCTCGTCAGAGGATTAATCTTAGGGGATGGTGGCAGCAGCACAAGAGCAGTGGGACACACAGCCAGCTCTCAGAATGAGAAAGGTTATCCCATCTTCCCAAGAGAATATACTGACTCCAGGTTATTGACTAGGAAGGCTTTGTTTCTTCTAGAATAGCAAATAAAATAACAAACATAGAAGATTTCCACAGATGTTGAATGGAAATTAGATGCTATCTCCATTTTCCTCCTCATGAGTTCAGGTGCTCATCACCCAGGTTTCTGACTGCAGAGACAAAGCCCCCTAGTTGCTATAGTAATACTTTGTTTTTACCCCACTGAAGAGTTTTGGGAAACCCTTCTGCCATCATTTCTATCTGTGAATGTTTATGGGTGCACCTTCACACAGGTTGAAAGGAAACATGGGTTTGGCTCTTCAAGGGACCATTTAGAGACCCAGAGAGAAATTGTAGAGCAACAATGTGGCCTCATTGCCCTCATCAGCTTCACTCTAGGCCTGATATTTGGAAAAGAAAAACAAACAAACAAAAAGTGCTGCACTGGAAATGCTTCTCATGTCTCTTTTAGAGGCAGTCTTCATCCCATTCACAGGTAAGTGTTTTTCCTTCCCTCTACAGGAAGCAGAAAGAAGAGCAGAAGCCCAGGTAAATTCTGCCTCATCATCACAGAAGAGCTCAGAGTGAGAATCCGAAGATGCATGATTTGTGGATAGAACAGAGGATGGTTTAGAATCCTCTCCTTACTATTATTATCCTCACTGCAGGACGGGTTGGCCTAGATGACCTTCAAAGATTCTTCCAACCCAAACTATTCTATGACTCTCTTTACTTTTAGATGTATTTTCCTCTTGCTCCCTGGTGAACAGATTTTTATGCTAAATTTCACTGCTGTATTTTGTGAACTGTAGATAGGTTTCTTTTTCTTTGTGGGTGACATTTACTCCTTACAGTGCCTTAGCTCTACACTGTGAATTACATCTCATTTAAAGCCTCAAAATACATGGCACATATGTGGCATGCATTAGATTGTCCTCATATTGACACTTTCCATTGGGAACGAAACTCAAAGAGCATTTTGGAAGTAATATAGAGTCAATCTAGTAGAGAAGATAAAACTCAGCTAGGCTTTTACAAGACAGCAAAATGAAAATGTACTTCAGAGAAAGCTAAGAGCATGAGTCTTACCAGGAATAATGCAGTCCTCAACTGATTGAAACTGGTATTGTTGTGGAGCTATCATTTGTTTCCAGTTTCTCAGCTCTGAACTTGCACATTCCCAACGCATCTTGGGGTGCATGGCTTAAAAGTAAGATGTCAAATGGTATAATTTGATAATCAAGGACACACATACTAATAGGAAAGAGTAACAGCCATGACAAAAAAGTAGCCCAGAGATCTCCTGCTGGCAGCCTTCTCCTTCAGACTACCCTGACTGAAACATGACTCAATACTCTTGAGCTGTTCCTCTCTTGACTTGCAGAATTTATTTTCTCTATGAACAGCTCACTGTTCACAAGCAAATGTGATTTACTTATTCAAAACATCTTCTCCAAGCTATCTAAACCCTACCAAATTCAGTTTCACTTGCTTTCCCTCAGATTCCCTTGGGGTTTCTTTAATTTTAGAATATGAAAGTTTTCACCTTACAAAATAAAATACCAAGAAGAAGCCCTCACATTCCAAATGTATTCATTTCAGAGAGAGAATCAATATGAGCTTCAGTGAAGAAGCAGCTGTTCAGAAAATCTGGGGTTTGCTAAAACAGGACTATCTTAATTGCAGACACTCATGGAGACATAATATCTGCAGAACAGACTTTTTTAGTTGCAACAGTAATGAACCTTCAAAACCAATTAGCCTGCTTTTGGACTGAAATAGCTCAGTGCTGATGACACACCAGTTCCCACAGTGGCCAAGAACTGAGCTGAAACACTCACTTGTCTTTGGTGCAGGTCTGGCTTCCCCTCTTCTCATGGATGTAATTATCAAGACATCTGAACTGGCTCGTTGTGGCTGGATTTCTTGCTAACAGAGGACGTGAATTGCTAACCATGAGCAGCCTGTGCTGCAAAGTGTCCTTGAGTCCATCCTGGAGGCAG
Organism: Pogoniulus pusillus; assembly: GCF_015220805.1. NCBI lineage: Eukaryota > Metazoa > Chordata > Aves > Piciformes > Lybiidae > Pogoniulus > Pogoniulus pusillus. The sequence goes on from NC_087268.1 coordinate 1,373,336, forward strand.
GAACTAAGGTGGTGAAGCAAACCCCCCACATGCAGGAGGCAGGATCTGCTCGCTACAGGAGGCTGACCCTGCAAGTTGTTTATATAAGCTTAACCTATCTGTACCTCACACATAGCCTTAAGCCTATCTGTGCCTTCCACATGTCCCAGTCTTAAGTAAGCTAGCTAGGCATGCCTCTTCCAAGTTGGCATATAAGCTGCTGTATCACTGCAATAAAGAGGTCATTGGAGAAGAATCATCTAACCATATTGGTGCTTGAGCTGTTACTCTGGGGTGCAACACTGGCAGCTCTTAACCTTCAGTCTTCTAAATTTCTATTGCTGATCTTTAAAAACAGGTTAAGACCTGTGCTCTTCAGTGGCAAGTACCACAGGTTTTAGGCAAAACTCAAAATGCAAACAGCATGTCCTAGTGGGCTGTGAGGGAGTTTCTTTCCATAAGCTAATATCAGACACATAGTTGGAGAGCTGAAAAAAGAAATCCCTTCTAATAGGGCTGCCTGTCAGTGCACTGTCTCGATATTTCGTACGTGAAAACAACTTTCAACACACAGCCAGACATTAACACCAGGGAATCGTTATACAAAGGGGAAACAACCCTTCCATTGGCTGCATTTCCTGGGTATAGCTGCTTATCATTTCAAAACCACCAAAACAAAAACCTTCCCTGGGAAGAAGTATGTTTTCAATCAGCTTTGGTACTACCATGAAAACAGTGCAGCAAATATTCTGCTCCACACCCTCTGAGGTAACCCAGAGACTGGTAGTGTCTGCTTTGTAGTACTTCAAAGACAACATCCTTGAAGAGCCAAAGGAAAAAAAAACAAAGAAGGGAATAACATTTCCAAACTCCAGGCAAGAGTAACTTTGAGCTGACCAAAATGCAACACCTTTTGCTCCAGACATGAGAACTATCTAGAACACAAATTTCCACAGAAACAACCTTCCTTTGCACCAGAAGTTGTATGACTTTTTCACCACATCAGTTTTGTAAGGCAAGCTCAAGCAGCTCTCAAATTCAGCCTCAATCAATTTTGATGGGGTTCTTTGCTTGTTTGTTGGTGTAGTTTTGTTGGGTTTTTGTTTTTTTTTTTAAATGGTCTTCACACAGATCACTGAGTCACTCCTCCCCTGTGGCAGCAGAGGCAGCAGAGCTGGCAGAGAGAAGGCAGCAAGAGCAGACAGCTTGGGTGGAGGAGATGTAAAAGGCAAGGGCTGTCCCTTTCCACCAATGATGCACTTTTAGAGGCCAGCTAGCCCTGCTTCTGATCACCTGTTGTGGTTGCTGCTCCCCTCTCACATCTTTGCCCCCCTACTCCACTCACACAGGTCTGGTGGTGCAACTACTTCTCCTGTCTCACAACAGTCACTACCTCAGACATCAGCTAGAGTATAGCAAAGAGTACCGATGCTGTCATTCCTTTTCACTCTTCCAACAATCAGAATGCATAGGTTGACTTTTTGTTTTTCTCCAGATCTGGCATTAATCTGCTTCTCTTTCATGCTTAAGCAAGCTTAGGTCTGTGGAGGGCTTCTAAGATATGATTCATCTGACTCGTTTCACAAAACTAGTTTAGGATGAGATGAATCATGTCCTACAACTGTTTGTTCCCCTCCACAGACTGCAAAAGGAGCTTGGGGACACTGACTCAGATCTAAACCTCTGCATTATAAAGCTCAAAAATTAGATCATTTGAATCCCAGTGTTCAGTTCCAACTAATAAGGAATAGAAGGAGAGAAAAACCAGAGAAGTAGGCATGCGTGCGGATGACTCGGTGTTCTTCACCACACTTAGGGTTAGGCAGAAGAAAACAACCCAAGAGTGAGAACTTCCAAGAGGATCTTGCCAAAGGCTTGCAGCTAGCTGGGTAACACAAGGAAAATCCACGCTGGAAAAAGATAAGGAGTCTTGCAGGGAGTGTTTAAATTCTGTTCATGTTGTGAATATCTCTGAAATAACTGTGACCTCTTGACAGAAAAACTGAAGTGGTGTTGCACACTCTAAATGATGCACACCTGAGAGTCAAAGGAGGCAAAGATAACTGTAGTGGTTGGGTTTAGTGTCACTATGTACATACAAGCACATAACCAAGACTAAGCTCAAGCAGACTGCAAAACATTATAATTTCTAAAATAACAACATCATAACTACACATCCCAGGTGAGAACTGGCAGTGTTGGTGCCGCTCTAGAAATCACACAGCTCTCACAGATGCTAATCTGCTGCAGCTATCTTACAAGCTAGCAAGGGGATAGGAGAAAGGTGTGCAGAAGTATGAAATACCAAGAACAGAATCAGTCTCCTGATTGCTGATTTGCCCTGCACACTGGATTTCACCTCCTTTCTCTCTTCAACACAAATAAGTATTTCTGATCTTTTTAGGGATGTATTCACGTAAGAATATGCATTTGTAATTGATTTTGTATCTACTGAAATGCAAAAATTGATCTGTGACAAATAATTATTAAGAACTCTTAAGAGGGAAAACACAATGACAATTTGCTAAATTGATTTAATGGCTGACTTAACTTTAATTAATGGTAAATTATTTATTCCAAGTTCCTTAATCATTTTCTATTAACACAAGAGAGCATCAATCTTGGTTGAGCTACTGAAATCACTGCCATAATAAACAATAAAAGCTGTTATCTCATCTATATGATTTTGTCTGGCTTTGTGGAAGAGAAAGCAAAAGCAACAGAAGACTCTGGTTTTGACTTTACTGTACAAGCAATCTATCTTAGTTAGGAAACATGGAGTGAGCAGACTGTCACAAACCATGAGTACATCTGCATGCAGCATGTCACATCCCTTCATAACTCTATCAATTTCTACTTTAGAAATAGTTTTTTTTTCTCTTATGAGAACCATGACTTCTGACCTAAATTATTAATGGCTACTTTATGGATCTTATTTTAGTAGTAGTAGTAGTAGTACTGTCTTCTACTATAATCAATAGAATCATAGAATCAACCAGGTTGGAAGAGACCTCCAAGATCAGCCAGTCCACCCTAGCACCCAGCCCTGGCCAGGTAAGTTTATTCAGTCTTTTTTTGTTGAAGTACACTCTCTGTTTACCTCTGACAGCCTTATCTACTTCAGCTTGCATTCCCCTTTGTGAAAACACAGAGTAGGAGAGCATCCTGTATTTTACATGGAATTCAACATGAGCTGGTGCTGATATTTCCTAATTTCTCTTGGGTACAGAACACCAAATAACTCTTAGGATCATTTATGTTTTTTGCAGATCTATGCAAGCCTATGTCACTACAGCAGTGACTTATCTTTGTCACCTTTAGTCATTCTAATAACACTGAATCCCCTCATGTCCTCCTTTTCCTTGTTTTTTTTTTTTAAGAGATGAGTTTTGTGTTTGTAGCTGAAAACTTATTTTATGTTATGGACCAGGAAAGTCTTTTGATACCAGACAGACAAAAAAAGCATCTTAGCATTAACAGTTTGCAGCTTCATAGCATACTTTTGCTGAATTTCATTGCACCACACAGAGCTTCATTGGAGATGATTAAAATTTAATATTGAGGCATTCTGCTAAGCCATGATCTGCCCTTAAAATTCTTTTGTGTCTCACCATACCAACCCAGGGAAAGATCAAGTATGACAGGACTGGAAAAGTTCACATTTAAGTCATGCTCTTTGTCTTCCATACAAGGCATGTAGAAAAAGTTAACACCAAATACCACAGCAGCTCTTTAGCATGCTACCCTTTCTTCTTTGCTAGATATTTGGGGAAATATAGGAAGCAAAATAAGAGCACAGAAGGGCATTCTTTGGAAGGAAAGGTTACCAATCTCACAAAATTGCAAACCCCAAAACACATCTCAAACCAACCAACCGACCAACCAAAGCACAACCACCCAACAAGCAAAAGCAGAAAACATATGGCAAGCTATAGTTATGCAAGGGATGCAGCAGCAACAATTAATTGGACTTGAATTAGTTGGAAACAAATTAGAGTAGAAAATATTGAACTTTGTCTCAGGAATTCTTCAGTGGCCATGAGAAATTACGAGAACAGATACACAAAAAGAGGGTTGGGGTTTGGGTGGGGTTTTATGTTCTGGGTTTGTGTGCAACATGGATTTCCTTCTTTGGGTTTGATCTATGTTCAGGTAGTTCCTGCACTGATCCTCTACCAGCTTGCTTGACTTTACGAGCAGTGGGTAACTGAAATCCATATGCCCGTGACCGATGGCTGCATTTGCACCCAATGTTTGCCAGCTTGTATCCTATTTCCTCCAGTCACCCGAGGAGCCAGACTGACCCTCTGCAATCCTTACTGCTGTCCTACTATTTAAACATACATCTTGCTACAGATTCCTTCTCCAGGTTCTGCTGGACAGGGCTGGATCTCACAACAGTCAGTAGAGCATTAAAGAGGTAACTACTAACCCACCACATTTGGTGGAACAGATGAGTTTGCTTTGCCTCTCTCTACTCACATCTCCTTGAGTCCAAGTATGATGTCTTAACAGGATTCATTAGACACCAGTGATGCCGCTTGTGAACATATTCTCACTCCAGTATAATGCTTATTGATTTAAAAATGCAGGACATGTCTAAATAAATGAACAGCAAGTAGGTTCTAGGTCTTTTTTGTTTTCTGCTTTTCCATTAACAGAATTCTGCTATGTTAGAAAGCACTTCAGTGAAATGCATACAGAGAACAAGCAGGAAATGCTTTAAAAGAAGAGTTAATGATGCATTAACTGCAAGTCTTGTATGCAATCATCTGAATACAGTTCTTAACATGTTCATCATGGGAAACTTTGTGATTAAAAGAAAACAAAATGCTTTACTCCTTACTGTTGCATTAAGCCATTAATTAATTGGGTTATTAATAGTTGGAAAGTTAGTGAGGCATTATTAGCATTTGGGTATTCTTTCTGTCTTCCACTTTGATTCATTTGGAGTATTCCTGACACACAAAGGGCTATCACAGCTTTATTCCTACTGAACTGAACAGATATTTCACCTGGGACATGGACAGGATATGAAGAACAGCAGTGAAATCTGGGGGAAAAAAAGTCCCACTTGGTTCCCTAAAGAGAATCCTGTAGCACAAACCCTACGCATTTAAGTTGAGTGCTTTGGAGAGTTACCCAGCTCTGCATTTCTCAGATGTAGTAGCTACTGATGTTACTGATTCCTGTAAATATGGGTGTCCAGATATCATGAAAATTATCCATGGCAGACTGCATTCTTTGTGCCTGTCATTCTACTATGATGCTGAAAACTTACATGGATTTACCTGCTCATCCACCCTAGCTTTTGTTCTTCCCTAAGAACCCACTGACCCATCAAGCTATTCTATTCTACAGGTGTTCCTACTCGCATCCTAACAGTTCTGTCTGTGACTCAGCTCATTGATTTATAGTTCAGAACTTGAAGCAAGTCTTTCAGACAGGTAGGCTTACTTTGATCGAAGCCTAGACAAGATGAAAAATCAATCTCTTCTGGAAATTTTAATCCTAGATATTTTACTTTGCATTTTATCACTCTTGTTATTAAAGCTGATTCCTCATTTGACCTTCTCTGCCTTCAACTGAGGGACATGGGTCAGAAAATAACCTCCTCATCCTGAATCTTCAAATCTAGTTCCAGTCTTGACAGGAGACTACACATGATACCATCATCTTTGTAACTATTAGAAATGTGGTATTATAGATAGTTTTCAGTTCCCTCTAAGATGTTTTGTTGGTTTTGCTATGCCTTTTTTCCCCCTGCTCCCACTGCTGTTAGCAGCCCTTTAGTTTGAGTAGATTTTGCTTAAAATTTATGACAACAGCCTGTGCTATCCCAGGAAAAATCTACAGGGTCCAACAGAAACTGAACACAGATTTTTTGCCTTCGGCATAAACTGTCAGGATACAAGCTGGCTCTGGCCTGGAATTTGATGTAGGGCTCTGCATAAGCAAATACACTTGGCAAATACTTAGACACCACCTAAGTTTCCCTCTAAGGCACTTTCTCCAGTTGTTCTGTCATTTCCTTGATCCACCCTTGCACTTTCCCCAGTTTTTCCAATAACTCCTGTGTGTGTATGCATGCATTTTGATACTCAGAGTCTGACTTTCAGAGTGCCATCAAAGAGGTATGTATATTCACAGGTAAGTATGTTCTAACCTGCTGCTCATTCCTTGGATTTCACACAGCAGGGCACTGCGTTCTCAGTTCCCTTAATCCTAGGGTCATATTTTCTTTTATTCAATTTCAATTTAGGTTTAGGATGGGATTTTTTAGGGGAAAAAAAGGAGTTGAGGCATACTATTAATGGGAGTACACAGAAGAAGTTACAGCAAGTCTTTGCCTTGCCTACTCACTTTTGTGAGACCTATGGGCTATCCCAACGTTTTAGCAGTGAAATTATTCCAATGCAAGGCAAGCAATTTAAGAGGTATGTAATTCAGAGGGTAGATTCCTTTCTTTTTCCAGCCCAAACTGTAGCTCTGCCAACTACAGCCACCTCCTTCTCCCACCAGAAGGCAACCTCTTCTAATAAAACATCAGAAGAGACCATTTTCTAGCCAGCACTTTGCTTCAACACCACTCATGCAGCTCAGAAGCAGCTGACCAGATTTTTATTAAGCTCTTCTGAGTAATGAACCTTGGCATGGGATCAAGGACAAAAAAGATATGAAGCAACTGAAAACGAGAGAAGGTTACAATGATTTCTATCATTCTAGGACAGAGGTTCAGATAGCAAACAAATCAGCATTAGCTGCTGGTGGGAGGTGTCTCACAGAGCTGCAGTAAATTTGAGTTTGGAGTGTCTGGATGATACCTCCTTCCACACCCTTTACCTACTGACTTTACAGGTACTATTTATTGACAGCCTTCTCCCTAGGATGTATTTTCCACCCACACTGAAGATGCTTGCTGCCTGCTTGGGCACCTGTGCCGCCCAGTATCACTGCACCCCATGCTGCCCACTGGCTTGCCAGGTGCTGCATGAGCCAAGCACCTTGCTGCTGCTGTGAAGGACCCTTTGCTCCTTATGTCTGCTGGTATAAACCAGGTTGACAGCCTCCTTTGCCCTTAAGACACTAAAAGCATCAAAGATAACGGAGGCTGTCCTGCAATGCTTTTTGGAACCCCTGTGCTGCTACAAAACAGGGTGAGAATCTTGTTTTCTAGGAAAATGAATCCTCATTAGATGATAAGCACAAGGAAATGGCTATGAAAAATATGTCAGAGCTATACTGCAGGGTTTCACTGGCATTTTCTTCACACTCATTACTGAAATGAATTCACAAGGCTTGCCACAATATGTTCATGGGATATAGCTGTAATACTTTAAGTGGTTGTTAAGAATCCAAAACATGGCAATCAAAATAGTTCTCCTTCTATATGATTAGAACATTCATTTTGCCTGTTTGATGCAAAATTAAGTAGTAAAAGCAACCAGGAGCTGGGAAGGCAGCCAAGAAATAAACCAGATTGATTTTACAAATACATAAAAATCATATCCACAGCTTTCAAACATTCCCTCAAAAGCAGAGAATCATCTTTTCAAGGTTACCAAACAACCTGGTTAGACAGGATGGTGAAGCTGCTGTTAAACAGAAGACACAGTTTGTCTAGGAGGTGCAGCTCATACAATTACCAGTTGCCCAAAATAGCATGCACCTCCATAAATCTGTCTCTCTTTGAGGTAATTACCTGAAATTACTCAGCAATGTCATTTTTCTTGGTTCTTTGATTACACTGGATACAGAGTTGTGTGTTCAGAGAAACCATAGCTGTCAGGTAGCCCATGCTTTGTTCCAGAAACGATGCACTCTTGGACTTTGGGTTGCTCTTCAAGTGTTTGTTTCATAAGATTAGAGATCATGACAGCATGTCACGTTTCTTTTGTTCGTACAATACAAGCAACCACAAAAGGATTCAGCTTGCAAATTGCATCTGTTTTTCCTACACTGTCATCATTCTCTGGAAGTCAACACTGTCCAAACCAAGTATTAAATGAGTACTTATAGCAACAGCAGAGTACCAATCGCGTAAAAGGCATCGAGTGTGGTATAGTCACAGGCAGACTTTCCAGTGGAAGGCTGATTTACTCCAGGGGAGTAAGAACAACTAAATAATATATCACAAACAAAACTGTTTTAATTGAGCAAAGGAACTGCTTTTCCACTGAAAGAAATCCCAACTAAGAAATCTAAATTCAGCCTCATAATGGGAGCTGAGTATAACACTCTGTGTTCCAGCCAGACATGGGTCAAAAACTACTTCTTAACCTTAGAATCACAGAATTAACCAGGTTGGAAAAGACCTCTGAGATCACTGAGTCCAACCTACCACCTAACCCTTCTAATTAACTAACCCATGGCACTAAGTGCCTCATCCAGCCTCCTCTTAAACACCTCCAGGGATGGGGACTCCACCCCATTGACACCCCCACAGTTGTGCATGCAAAATTCACGTTGCTCCTCACCATTATTATGTCTGATGCCTTTAATCAATATGAAGAATCAGAATTCATGGCACATGGAGTTCAGAGGGACTCACTGTCTTGTTCTGGCAGTAGCTATTGAAAATTAAAGTAACAAATCTGCCTTTGCAGGATCTAATCAAGAAAGAAAGCACTGCTGACAGGTCAAAAAAGTTGTTGAAACATTTTTCATAAGAGAATCATAGAATCATAGAATCAACCAGGTTGGAAGAGACCTCCAAGATCATCCAGTCCAACCTAGCACCCAGCCCTGGCCAGTCAACTAGACCATGGCACTAAGTGCCTCATCCAGTCTTTTCTTGAAGACCCCCAGGGACGGTGCCTCCACCACCTCCCTGGGCAGCCCATTCCAATGGGAAATCACTCTCTCTGTAAAGAACTTCTTCCTAATATCCAGCCTATACCTACCCTGGCACAACTTGAGACTGTGTCCCCTTGTTCTATTGCTGGTTGCCTGGGAGAAGAGGCCACCCCCCACCTGGCTACAATGCCCCTTCAGGTAGTTGTAGACAGTAATAAGATCACCCCTGAGCCTCCAGAAGATGCTTATGAGACAAAAGGAGGTTGCTCCTCACCCTGTATGAATAAAATCTAACAACTATATGGCAATATAAGTATCTTCAAAGGTTTTTGTAACTATTAACTAGCCAAAATCAATTCAGCTAATACTTCTACTTGACGTTTAAGTGGTCAGTTAAACCAAACAGCCAAATAAACCTTTGACTTACATGCTTAAACTAGAGAATGGCTTCTGAAATAGATTTGATCCACATTAATTACTTAATAAAGCACCATGAATTTAACCTGCATATATTGAATGGACACTACTCAGCAATCTGTGAACTGTAAGAGTTGCAGCAGTCCTTTTGGTTTTCAAATTGTGGTTCAGCTTTCCATATCATCGTAATTACTGCAGCTGCACTGCTGCCATCAAACTCCCAGACTCAAAGCTCTTGGCTATGACAGTACATCTAAGCAATCACCATGGGATACTAAGCTAAACTCAAACAGGTTTCTTTTTTATGAGCTATATACATGAGCAAAAGCTAGAGCATGTTTAAACAAAGCAAATCAATTCAAGTCAAGTCTTCCTACTTATTAGATTCACACAGCTTATTGCAATGAGTAAACATGTCTTAATGAAGAACAGCCATCTTCCAAATGAGAGAAATAAAGCCTTGGTTGTGCTGTTTAGGTTGGGCAGAGCACAGTCCCAGTTTCTGGCTGTCTCAGTGTTCAGAGGAGCATACCACTACAAAATGAGTTCACTGTGGAACTCCTCTGCCCATTACTTGTACTCCCACTTTGCTACCAAGTAGAGTTTTCATGGTTATCTGATGACTCTCAAGTGGGCACACATCACCCTTTTCAGGACAGCAAGAGTCATGTCTGTAGTGACTTCATGTTCAGCTGAGTTTTTCAAATGACAAGATGCCTTTTTTCACTTCCTCTGCTAGAAAATCACCAAATACTTCAGAAGCTCCTAAGCTGTAAACAGACACCAGCTCTAAAAGAAGATTTAGAGTAATATCATTAGTCAGTGGAAACTTCCACCACCGTTTCCTATAATGAAAACTCTTCACTTTGTGTATTTTCTTCCCAGCCCAGTACAACCTGGATAAGCTCTCATGTAAAGCTGTTCAACAATTGTGTCACTCTGGGATTGTGCCATCTCAGACACTACAGGATTTTTCCACTGACTTGTCAGCTGCATAAAACAACTGCATAGGCTTGAATTTGTCTGTGAGGCAAACACTGCCTCAGTAGAGCCTGTGAGTGGTCCGTGATGCTTAATACCACAAAAGATATTTTTTAATTAACTCAAAAAGCACAGATTTGGAGTTAAGAGCTTCAAACTCAGAAATTAATTGCTCTCCTTAGATTATAACATACTTGGGTATGAATGTAGTCAGGGTGCTCGCACTACATCTTTGAAGAGACAGGGTCAGTTCAGGTTACACTGTATTTTCATCACAGTAGTTGTGAGTATGGAAAGCACATGCCACAGAAGTGAAAAAATGCTATCATTTTAATTTGAGCACTTAGCAACCTCTTAACCATAGTAATTTTGTCCAAATGATTGACTAGAGATGGACTCCAGAAGAGGAACTGATTAGCTGAGAGCTTCTTGTTATGGGCACTGGTCTGCAGTTCACACACATGGACACACACCATCATATTAATAAATTAACTACTTAATTCATTATGCACATTTTTACAGTTAATTATAAAATACCTGCCCGTGAGTGCTATGCTAAGGAATGCTTCATATTCCAAGGACTCTCCCTGGAGGTGTTCAGGAAAAGCCTGGCTGAGGCACTTAGTGCCATGGTCTGGTTGACTGGCTAGGGCTGGGTGCTAGGTTGGACTGGAGGTCTCTTCCAACCTGGTTGATTCTATGATTCTATGACTTTGACCTCCATGAAAATGATTAAATATGGAGTTAGTAACTAGATTTGTTGTTTAAAATTAAAAAGGAAGATATAGGAAAATTGTTGAACTATAACACTGTGGCTTCTTGGAGAGTAGACTTAGAATTTCAGATGGAAACTGCAGCTCACCCTGAGGTTTTCCTTCTTACTGCCCTTCAAAAAAGCTACAATCTGTCATCGTCATTTATTGTGCACACTGCATTCTCCATTCATATTCTCTCTCTACTTCTCTCACCCCTCTGACCAAACAATCTGGAAATATATAATTATGTATGGAGAGAATTGGAATTAATATAATGCAAATATAAAATGACATCAAAAGGCATTACAAAGCTCACCAACATCACTGAATAGATCAAATTAGAATCACAGAATCAATCAGGTTGGAAGAGACCTCCAAGATCATCCAGGCCAACCTAGCACCCAGCTAGGCACTAAGTGCCTCAGCCAGGCTTTGCTTGAACACCTCCAGGGATGGTGACTCACCACATTTCTATCTGTAGTGGTAGAGGGTTCTCACAGAAGAATTGTTTCAATACAGTACAACACTTGTGTCATATCTAAAGCACAAATCCCTTCATCTCTAGCATCGTGGAATTTATTTCTTCCATAACAGACTCAAGCTCTCACTAACATTTCATTTTTTTCACCATGATGCTTTATAGCAGAAAAAAAACATAAATTCAAAGTTCTGCATCATACATTTTCATTCTATTACAAATTTTCACTGAAATCAAGTGATCTACCCTGGTGGTACTGAGTTTCCACGAGTGAACTCAGGAGAGAAGTAGTCTTCATGATCAGAAGTAGTTACGATACAAAACACAAACTAGTTTGGTATCACGTAAGCAACAGTCCTGCAGTGACACATGCAGAGTTTGACATTGTTTGTACTGAAGCCAATAACTAAAAGCACATTTACTTCAGTGGCAGGTTGTGGAGAAACAAAATTGTAAAAGGATAAGCATTAAAAGCACTGAAGTCACAGGGGAGGTTGTAAACATCAGCCTAGACTAAGGCCAGGTAATATTACGTGATATAATAAAGTAGGGCTTACGAAGAGAGAGTTGGATAGGAGGAGATATAGCAGGCAGATGCAAGAAGAGATCATTGATAGGAATTATCAGAAGAATTTATATTGCAAAGCTTAAAGTAGAGGCAAGTATGATCAGAAGCTTGGGAAAAAAAAATGACAGTGATTGGCACTGATGGTGACAATTTAGATGAGCAGAAAGCTAGATAAAGCATAACGCCTGGAGAGAGAATGACTGAGAGACATGAAGCAGGTGAAAAAAAAAATAGGGAGGGGGTGGAGTGTGTGTGGAACAACCAAAAAAAATCCAAACCACAGAAGAGAGATTTCTAAGCAGAGTATTTCTGAATCTCTTGGGTATCACAGAGTGTTGAGTACCTGTGCACACTTAAGGAATCTATGTTTGTTTTGAGATACAACTACACCTCCTGGATATAGAAATAAGAAAGAAACCGAATTTTGTTTTTAAAAAGTAAAAAATAAGATAGAAAAAAATTAATTTGGAAGAGCTTTTGGAGCAAAGGCTTCTGCTGAAAGACAGAAGCATGAAGAACCATTTAGCAGATAATGTTTCTGCGGGTTTCCGATCATCTGTTTCAGAGCAGCCAAGATGTTTTGCCTCTCTCTCTCGTCAGTCAGTCATGTGAGACTGAGAATGAGGAATTGGACCAACTGGAAGCACAACAAAGGACCAGCAGGAACTTTACTGACAGCCACAAAAAATGAGATTAGAGGAGCTTAACAACTGCATGAAGTGCCTTCTTCAGAACTGTAACAGGGGAATAAAAGCTGCCGGAGAAAGAAGAGAGAAACAGAAGCTTTCTGTTCTAGACTAGCAAAGACAGAGAAATTAGGAATGCACTCAGACCAATGTCATATCAGGAAGTACCACAAATTTACTGCACTTGGTTTCATCTAAAGGAAGCATCAGCACTGATCACCACTTCCCTTAGGAAAGGAAAATAAAAGTATCTCCTTTGTGCTAAGGGGAGAAGCATTAGCAACTTCAATGAGAAGTTTGCTTTGCTGTCTTCCTTTGGAGAGCTGAAAAGACAAAGCATTGTAAAGGAATCTGTTAGCTGGAAGCTAAGAGTTACACAGAGGCAGACTGGGGAAGCCACACAAGTAGTATCTATAGGACTGTCCCACCCATTGATAAGGCACAAGACATAATTCAGTGGCTATAAAGCAGAAGCATGCATACTGCTTTAGATTTTAAATGGAGATGCCTTTAGTAGCTCTGAAAACTCTGTTGGGTTACAGTTGACCTTTCCATGTCATTTCTGCATTTTCCTAGAGCTCTCAGATGGATTCTGTACTGTTTCTGCAGGCACAATCAATAATTCTTGAGGGGTGAAATAGGAGTGGGACTCAAAGATGTGTCACAATCACCTCCGTTTTATCTGCAGGTAATTCTTCAAGAAAACAGAAGGCACACCTAGGCCACCATTTGCTCCACAAAGGCTGTACATGATACGTGAGAGATTTCTGCATGTGTGATTTTTCAGGATCCATGTGTTAAGAGAAGAGAAAGAAGCTAGAGGCATTGGAAGAGCATGACAGCTCAGAGAAATAGTCTGCAGACAATCTATATGACACAGCTAGAATAAGTCCAGGAGTGCTCACCCAGCTGCAGCCTAAGGGATCTGCCATGCAGCCAGCTGCTGTTGCTATTTGACATCTGGGATCCGTAGCTGTGGAACTGGCATTGAAAAGTATTGAAGAGTTACGTGAGGTTAACAACAACAAAATGGCATCTGTCCCCCAACACCAGAGGTACTCCTAAAGAAAGGAATTCTGTTGCAAATAAAAATGAAGACAGAGGCACAGTGTGCAAATGAAAGGTGAAATGAGACCTGGCCAATAAATGTAACACAGTTAAACTATTAGAGAAAGACATTAATATTGCTAAGAAGCAGCACCTTAGGTCCACATCTGACTAGCAGGTTTTGTACTTGCTGCTCCACTTGGAAAGATTACCATGGCTAACTTGTGCTGTGGTGATGAGCACACTTAGTTCTAAAGGCTGAGTCAGTGGTCCCAAGCAGTGTACCAAGGGAATCCAATTCTCTACCTGCAGAAAACCTCTCCCTGATTTCCCCTGCCTACTCATCCACGTTTACTGAGCATAGACAGAAGTGCAAGGAGGAAAGTGACTTGCCTGAGAATAAGCAGTGTGCTAGCAGCAGAGCTAGGGAAGACGAAACCAGCCTGCCATTGGGCATCCATGTAGTAAAGCAAACTCATATTTGATGTGTTTTGGTGGTTTGCAAATCTCTGTGAAACACAATAAACTCCTAAAAATCTCTATGAAACACAACAAAACCCTAAGTCAGCACTTCCAGATTGCTGCACAGAGCTGCTGACAGGTTCTCTTTCTATGGCTGATACACTTGAATGGTTAGTCTGTGTGTCTAGATAGTGTTTCATTCTCACATGACACCCTCTTCCTCTCATGACTGAGATCTAAATGATTCAGATATGCCTGACACAAACTCCAAAAGCTTTGCTACTTGTAGTTTTAGAGACTCACAGAATATCAGGGGTTGGGAAGAACCTGTAGACATCATCGAGTGCAATCCCCCTGCCAAAGCAGCATCACCTAAGGCAGGCTACACGGGAAGACATCCAGGCAGGCTTTGAGAGTTTCTGGAGAAGAAGACTCCACAATGTCTCTGGGCAGCCTGTTCCAGTGCTCAGTCCACTTCACAGTAAAGAAGTTCCTCCCTGTGTTGAGGTGGAACTTTCCAGATTCTAGCTTGTACCCATTGTCCTTTGTCATATCACTCAGCACCAAAGCAAAGCACCTTCTTCTCTGAGCTGGATTAGCAATGTTTCCCCTTGCCGACTGGCAATGCTAGTGAGGCTTTGAACTCCTGCAGTCGTTCTCTGAGAGAGGGACCTCTCCGGAAAAGATCATGGGTAGAAAAAAAGACTACTGTGCCCCTGCATGTGTTTTTGTTGCAGTTTCTATATTTACCTTTTTGGGGAACTAGCTCTGGGCCATATTTTGTCATTCTTATTCAGAGTGAAGAGTATTTCACTGCACGGATAGTCCCAAGGGGCTACACTGAGGCAATCTGGATCACGCTGAAGAGCTCTTTCCACTGTGAGTTGTTTTTCTGTCTGGCTTGAAGACAGCTTCAGCTGAACTATTCATAGATGAAGGCAGTGTTCATGGTGGTGGCAGACTGTGACCTTTACACAGGAAAGAACATTTCTTCAAAGGGTTCTCTGCTTGTAGAAGGGGCAGATGGCACTGCTGTGAGCTTGGGGGTGTGAGAAAGGTGAGGCATGTCTGCATTACACTGATGTTGCTCATAGGCACCCCAGCAGTAAGTGCAGACAAACACAGCACTGTGCACATCTCAGTAGAACAGACGACATTTACACTTTGGGAAATGAAGACACAACCACAAAACATAAAATGCTGGAGCTTCAGTGTGATTCTTCACTCTCAGATCATGCACCCCAGCACATTTATGCCAAGCAAGAGCATACAGAAAAGCTCCTTTGCTAGCTCATTTAAGAAGTCACATAAGGAACTAAAACTTCACCAGAAACACAGAGAAGTACAAACCACACTGCACAACTACAGCACACTCAGGAAGGGAATTCCAGAACTCACTAATGTGTTCCTGTTACACAGACTTAAACCTGGCAAAGCTATAGAAAAACTCTGGTGGGCCCTTATCTAAATGACTTACTCTGCAAATAGCACAGCTGGTTTTGTGCCCTTTACTGATTCTGTCAATGATTCAAGTTCCCTTCACCCCTGTGGTAAAACAGAAATCCAAAAAGAAAAAGGAAAAAAATCTTAATAGTACAAGCATTAAGGCTGCTCCTCTGTGCCTGTGATGAGCAATGTTCATGTTCTGGAGCATCCAGCAGTGTCACTACTAGAAAAACTTAACCACCTCCCTTGTGAATAATGACTGTGTCCAGTTTGGGCTCAAATCCTGGCTGAGTCCTTACAGATTTCATCCAATCCCAGAGGACAAAGGACTGGATGAGAGCTAGCATCTAACATATAGAAACTGTAGAATAGAACAATTCTTTGGATTTGAGAAGGGAAAAAAGCTTGCCTGTCTGTTTCTGGTTCACACAAAGAGGCTGTTAAACACAACCTTGAATGACACTGTGCCCTTTCCCTTTTGGGTCCTCAAATATTCCAACCCAATAGGCTAAATGTATCAACGCACAGGATCAATGCCTTAAAAAGCATAAGGAGGGGCAGCTAAGAGGATTTCTTTTTGTTAGAGTTACCCATGGTTAATGGCTTTGCTGGACTGATGCCAGCTACAATAACATATATATCTCCTGAGTTTGTCTTAAAGTAGTAGTTGTGTTATTCATTAAATTACTCTGTCCCTTATCTCATGTGAAAATATATATATACACATAAATGTTCTTCTCTTACAAACATATATATATATACACACACACACAAACCTTCTTCTCTTACAGACATATATATATATACACACACACAAAAATGTTCTTAATCATAGTATCATAATCATAGAATCAACCAGGTTGGAAGAGACCTCCCAGCTCATCCAGTCCAACCTAGCACCCAGCCCTGGCCAATCAACTAGACCATGGCACTAAGTGCCTCAGCCAGTCTTGAATGCTTCCATGGACAGTGACTCCACCACCTCCCTGGGCAGCCCTTACAAACATATATATATACACACACACAAATGTTCTTCTCTTACAAACATATATATATATATATATATATATATACACACACACACAAATGTTCTTCTCTTACAAACATATATATATACACACACACACACAAATGTTCTTCTCTTACAAACATACACAAATTGCTTTGCAGCAGGCTGAAATACTTCAATACTTCCTGGGAGCCTTTAAATTGGTTTCATTAATTCCAACAAACTTTTCCCTTTCAGGTAAGGAAAGCAGCAAAGGAACAGATAGAAGGGAGACGATTTCAGTTAACTATGGCTGTCTAGATAGGTTGTTTGTTGCCTAGCCCCAGCTGTCATCAAAGCATGTGTCTTGGTGGACAAAACTGCCTTTCAGATGTGCTGGTCTCCCTCCTGTCACCAGTGAAAGTGTTCAGTAGAAGACCTTGAAGAATCTGACTGTGGAGGTACAGCCTCCCTGTCAGTCAAGGCCTGAGGTGATTTCCAACCTTCCTGGGCCACACACCAGCCTAGGGCATGTCAGGCAAAAACTGCAAAAGATGGCAAACCAGAACACTAAGGTGATTCCTTGGTGTGCTGGGCTCCTGCTCTCCCAAGCCTCGCACCACTCTCCGTATCACTTGGGAGTTAACCACCGCCTGGCAGCCTGGTACAGTTGTATCTGGGTCATGACAACCCAGCACATTTTTACCTGGGTCACAGCCAACAGCAGGGGAATTGAAACTTCAAAAGTCAGCAAGTTCTGGGTCTGTGTGACTGGCAGAAAACAAGAGAATCTTTCAGTATCTAAGTTGTACCTGTTGGTCTTCTATGCCATCTGTTTCTACGTTGCTCAATACCCTGTAATGATTTATTCCTATTCATTAGGTACCGATGAGTGCGAAAGTAGCAAAACTGTAGTTAAATCTCCACTTCTGTCATTATATAGTTTAGCTTCTCATAGCTTATTATGCCTGATCTATTACTACTGCACCATTTGAAAGTCTCCACTTAGAAATTACCTTTGAGTTAAAAATCAGACCATTACTTAGGTAAGTACCTGGACTTTTCCCCCTGAGCATGACATCGGAAGGTGCATACATAAAGACATAAAAGCTCTAAAGCATGTTAAAGATTCTCCCATTTCCATCAGACCTCTGTCTGCAAACCTGAAGGAAACAAGGCAAGAAAGAGTATTTTTTTTTCTGAGCATGTGGCCTGCACAGAAAAATAGTGCCTTTGTTCTGAAACTACACCATGAAGACGTGGGTATTGTTCAAGCATGGCAAAGATGCTGCTTAACATGCTGCAACATTTAGGCATCAGAGCTTATCCTACAGGTGAATCAAGAAGTCCAGGTGTTTGGGAAGCTGTTCCCTGGCTCCTCCAAAGATTCCCAAACCACATGCTATTTTTGGAGCTTTTTCAAACCAATGCATTAAAACACCTGGGCTCTCTCAGCTCCTACTGCTAGGTATTGCTACAGGGGAGGATTACATCTTCCATGTGTATGCTTTGGTATAATGCACAGAAATAGGTGATCAATGAAAATGGGAGAATGAGGCATTCTCAATTAAGATCATATCAGCTCAGAAACAATCAATTTTAATTTTTTTTATGCCTGACAATTCTTAATTAAAACAGGTAAGTAAACAATACTGATAAAATAGAGTTTGGAAAGGCTGAAATTCCCAAAGACAAGCTGTTATTTAGATGTTACTGAAGAAACAAAACATTACTTGCCTTATGAATCTTTCTTTTTGTCTTACATAAGAGATTAATTTCTAGCCAAAATAAATCTTGATATACAGTTTTCCCCGAGTTACTGAGTGAAACGAAGCCTTCAGATCTTCACTGCAACAATAAATACTGCATTAAAAAAAGAAAAGTCCAAAGCACAAAGCATACTCATGAATTCAGAGGCTGAGCTGGCTGTAATTCAGAAGTCCAACTTTCATTCATCTTTAGAAGCTCTTCCTGTATCTCATCCATTATTTCTCCTCTGCTTTCTAGGATTTGCACAAAAGGCACCAGGATACTGAGGTGCCCTCATAGTCAACAATTTACATTACTCTTGAGACTGATTATGAAGATTTAATACAAACTACCACTTATTTATCACACTAAAACTCGTGAAGGAACTGTGTTTATACAGGTAATGTGTCCAATACAGCCAGCAGCACTCCAGCTGCAGCTGGCATCACAGTCAGCTGTCGGTTATTGCCAGCTCTTCCATCATTCCCCTTCCTCAAGGCTTGGATCTCTTTTTGAAACTCTTCCTTGTGAGATAAAAATCAATTTTTTTGTAAAATCATGCATTGATTAGCATTCTACTTTCATTCTGGTACCTGCATCCCCTCCAGTTCTATATGCCTGGTTACAGGTTAAAGGCACATACCACAGTATTTACAAATGCCTTTCAGATCTGCTCACTGGCAACTGTTCCCCCAACCTTTTCTCTCTTAAGGAAAACAATCACTTTCCAAACAAGGTTTCTGATCAGCCAACACAGTTCTCTCCCTAAACACTTGCTCCTCCACCTTCTCATAGAACTTGGCAGCCACACATTGAGGTAGGCAATACACAGGAGGGCTCCTGGACAAAACTCCCTGCACTCACAGCTGCTACACAGCTGCAGCACCCATCCCAGCATGCTGCCCTCTTGGGCCTTCAGCACCTTGCTTGTGCAAAGTGCAAGCTTCATTCTCCAGTTCCAAGAAGGTCAGTGCAACTGAGGCAAAGACACTGGCCATTTCCAGATCATACTAGGTTGTTTGCTTTGATCATTTGCTGTTCTATACTCCACTGGAAAAAAACAACCATAAACACACCAGCCAAGTTTTTCAGTGTCAGGTTTGTCTGGGCCCTAGTGGGAATGCCTTCCAATATACTTGAGCCTAAAGGCTGAGAAATGTCCCAGCTCATCAGAAGCAGAGTTGTTGCCGCTGCCTGCTGACAGGTCAGAGCACTCTCCAGAGAACCATAGTGGTTCATTTACTTCATACCCAAACAAGTGGTAGGTGCCAGGTGCTACAATTTCCCTTCTGTAAAAGAGGCTGAGTAGACAGGCAGTGAAATCTGCTGACAACACAGAAACATTTAGCTTACCCAGAGCTTAGGAGGAGTGTTAGGAATCTCCCAAAAGACCAAGCAAAAGTACACAATTAGGCAACACTTAACAGAGGAATGATTGCAGATAAGTGCAAGGTGGTGCATGGCAGAGGAGGAAAATAAACAGTGTTTTAGATGAGTGTGACCTCTTTGAAAGAAGAAGCTCGTTAAAAGACTGTCGTGATTTACGCCCAGATGGCAACTAAGCCCCATGCAGCTGCTCAGGCACTCCTCCCCTCCCACGGTGGGATGAGGACAGCTGTGGGGGTGAAACTGTGGATTGAGATAAAGACAGTTTAATAGGACAGAAAAGGAAGAAAATAATATCAATAGTGGTGATAAGAAGGAGATGAAAAAGAATTGGAATATAGAAAAGAAGTGGTGCACAATGCAATTGCTCACTCCTCGCTGACTGATGACCATTCTGCTCTTGAGCAGTGGCCTCCAGCCCCCAACTTGGTATAAACACTACTTAGTGATAACTGACAACACTGGTGTGTTACCAACGTTATTCTCACACTAAATTCAAGACACAGCACTGTACCAATGACCAGGACAAAGACAATCTCAGATGAAAACAAGGAAAGGTTGCAAAATGCTTGCAACTCGGTGAGGGGTACAGTATAAAGCAACTAAGGTTCTTTGACTTACTGTCTTCAAATACCATGCCTAAAAGATAACAGCAAATACAGAGATTGGTTTTGGCTTGGATTCATCCTTACTACAGAAAAGCCTGGCTCAGACTCATTGTGTGGGTAATGCAAGATTCCAGCTCCAGTCAGGCAATGTATAGACAAAATACAACTGGATTCAGCTAGAGGCCAACCTTTAACAGCCTACTATCGATGCAAATTGCAGCCCAGTGCTAAGCAGCATTTGCTAAGCAGTCAGACCACTTAGCATATGTGAACTCTAGCACACACAGAAATCACACCACTATCCAGCACTGTGCAGGCTAAAAAAGACTTTAGAAGGCTTCAGAAAAAAATCCTTGCAATTAACTGTGAATGCAGTGAAAACAAAACTAATACAAGGCACACGTTTTAAAATGTATAGCTGAATTACAGTGCTTTAACTGGAGAAATGTAGTCTGGGGGGGCCTTGGTAGGTGCACATATGGCTGGGATGACCACCTGCATGCACTGCTATTTTGATTCAGATTTGAAGAGCCAGGAGACTCGATGCCTCCCAGCACAAAGTGACAGCCAACTGCGACCAAAGTTCTGACCTGCCTGAGCTACCTCTGAGTAATTGTCCAGGTGAACTGTTGAAATTGTCACTTTACTGATAAATTTGTGGCAAGCCTCTAATTAAGGCAGAACACTGAAAAAAAACCCAACCCTGAAATACATTGTACTGTTCAAATTATAAGGTAGAATGATTGCATTCAAGCCAACAGAAAGTTTACCACCGATTTTGGGAAGGAAATTACAGCCCAAAGTTCATTCTTCGGAAGGCTACAGTTCTCCCCCTAAAAAAGGCTGGAAATACTCAGATGCAATAACCAAGTAGCTTTGTAATTCATGTTCATTGAATGTAATTACACAAAACATTGGGTGCAGAATCCTTGCTATTTCTTCTCAGTCCTGTATAAATACCAAGTTCTGCTCTGAACATTATTACATATAACTTTTTTTAATGCTCAGTTTTTAAGGAGGTGCTTTTGAGCTGTTTGGCCCCTAACAGGGTGGGATGCAGGTTAACTGGAGGGGGGGGAAAAGTCAAGAAAGGAATTGTAATACTTCTTATTCCACCTTTCTAAAGCATCAGTGTTGTTTCACTGGTTTTCATCTGCTTGCTGTTCATGTTCACTACAAACATAAAGCCACTTTGCAAGTTTGAATAACGCTTGAGAACTTGGTCAATGTATGTTGATAGAAGCACTGCATATGTATGCACCACCTCTGACCACAAAAGAGGAGGAGAAGAAAGAACAGAGCTTCAGTATTGGTGATCTGTAATGCCCTTTCAACTCTGGATTTTGCAATATACATGGAGTGCAGCGAGCCTCCACTTCCTAGACAGCAGGGGGGAGCCTCTGGTCTCCATGCTGTGGCATGGAGCCATGATACTCTTCAGAGGTCTTTCTAGCTTAAGCAAGGCTCGTATGCCCTCTCCTGACATTTCTTTGCTCTTTGAAGATGCTTTTTGCAAGCTGGGAGACTCTAACTGAACAGATGGCTTGTATGGTTAGCTGTTAGGCTACCCCTCCTCACTTGGAGCAGGCACTGCTTCACATCAGCACTTCCTCCGCAGCTGGCAGAGTGCAGGTGCATGCTCTCACAGAGCCCTTCCTGCAAAGTGCTGCTCTCTGAACACAGGCAGCACATGCAGGACTCAGTGGCTTCAAAACACAAGGCCCTCCAACCAGGCCAGCCTTTCTGCCAGTTTTCTTGCAGTGTAACAAAAGGACTCTCTTTTCTAACCTAGAGAAGGTCACAATGCCTCAATGCCTGAGTATAGCACTGCTGGTCCAGGTGCTTTGTAAGGAGTGAGCAAAGAGCTCTCACACCAAAGTCAAAAGAGATACACATTGCCAAGAAACTGGTTGGAGGCAGTGATGAAAAGGCATAGATGGGTAACCTGAGGTCGTGTTCACACCTTTAGATTTCCCAGTCTACACTACATTTATTTCTGCCCTGAATCTCAGAACTTGCAGTTTTAAGATACAAAAAAATGAAGCTAGAGGCAGTTAGAAACACATAGAATTAGGACTTGAGAAGAATGGTTTGGGGAAAGGGCAAAGGGACAGCTCAGTGGGAACAGAGAAGCCAGGGAGCCACTAGGACACAGAGGGCAGGAAGAGGAGCAAAGGAACAGAGGGAAAAAAACCTCAGGAGTTATTTCATCCCATTCAGAGAAAATCAGCTTAATGATTCAACCAGTCTTTTCCTGGGTTTCAGCTGAATAATAATGGTTATCTTTCAGGCTTTTCCTAAGGCCAGTATGATACCTCTTCCCAGGACACAAACACCCACTGGACACAACATGTCACTCTTACTTGGTGTTTCTTAATTTGACAGCTTTGAAACTAATGTAACAGGATAGTTGCCAGAGAAAAGAGATGCAATCCAGAGCATCCATGTCTTCTTTTCCATTCCACCATAAAATCAGTAAAGGACCTTGTTTGTCCTGGTTGGGCACTAGTTTGACAGTAGTCAGGCACTCTCCACCTGAGAAGCCAGCTGAAGAGAGGTTAAACAAAACTTAGCATACTGCATGGAAGGTTCAGAATAGCAAATCACACTGTTCTTCCTAAAACTGCCCACTTTTTCTGACTCTGCAAGCACCATTAGCTTGGCATAAGTTCTGGACTTTAAAATTAAAAGGTATAGTAAAAGAAGTCTGTTCCTGTTGATACTTGCCCACAGTATGCAAACCAGAGAATGTAAAGTGACTTCTAGGAGAACACAAATGCCATCTTGAACAGACTGAAACAGCAAGATGTGTGCTACAAAGCTGTAGTTCCCACTCCTTAAGAAAACTGAGAAGGACAGAGGTGGAGAAGGAGAGAATAAAGAAGAGTGGGAAAGGGAGAGAGGACAAAAAGGTGGGGAGAGAAAGAGAAATAAAATTGTGCCAGGAATGCTGAACACTTTGGAATACTCCTCAGAGAAGATGAAGTACCCACAACAAAAATACAGTTTTCCTTGATGGAATGGTAGGGGGAAATACATAAGCTGAGAGCTAGAACAAAGGAAATACCCTCTTGCATAGTGCCCAGGGCACCTGAAGGGTGGTTGTGGATAGGAGGAGGTTGCTCTCTTCTCTCAGGCGGCCAGCACCAGAACAAGAGGACACAGCCTCAGGCTGCACCAGGGGAAATTTAGGCTGGAGGTGAGGAGAAAGTTCTTCACTGAGAGAGTCATTGGACACTGGAATGGGCTGCCTGGGGAGGTGGTGGAGTCGCCGTTCCTGGAGCTGTTCAAGGCAGAATTGGACGTGGCACTTGGTGCCATGATCTAGCCTTGAGCTCTGTGGTAACAGGTTGGACTTGATGATCTGTGAGGTCTCTTCCAACCTTGGTGATACTGTGATACTGTGAGACTGAAAACCTCATCCAAACTGTAAGCCAAGCTTGCGCCTTGTAAGCAGGCATGGCTGTGAAAGCTGTGTCACTGTTAACTGAGATGTGACTCTCACACAGTTTCTCTGCTGTGCTAGTGAATGAATGCAACCCTCAACAATGAAACCCTGAAATATGGAGTTAATCCAGTTCTTTCCTCAGGGATTCATCTACTCAGAGTATACTTAGCATATATGCTAAACAACCAGCCAGTCCCTTTGCATCCTATTATCTTAACACTCCTTCAAACTTCCGCGGCCATAACATTGTTCCAGCCTCTTCTTTCTCTCTATCTTCATATGTTTATTCAACATTTTACACTTCTTGTGGTTTTTTTCTCCTTATCTCCCCTTCCTCTCACTCTTTAGTACCTCTCTGTTTCATTGCACTTGAATTTGTATCTGAGTGTCTCACCTGTCAATTTTGGAATACATTTAAAAGTAAATTAAGAAAATATGATATTCAAGAAGAAAGTGGGAACGTGGAATGTGGTATTTATGTTGTGATCTTTTTTTCCACCATAATTCTATCTTCTCTTTCTCTCTCCATTTCCTCCCATTTTAGCTGTCCAATTCAGCTGCCCTTTGAACACACACAAGTATATTAGGTTTTAGAACATCCTTTGCAGGAGGACGCTGATTTTCAACTCAAAAAGAAAATGATATAGGAAAATTATAATTTGAAATTAATCTGAAATGAATTTGCACAGCAAGGAATTGTCATATTGTTTAAAAATTAAAAAGAAGCAAGAAAAAAAACCCTCTGTTGTTCAAGGGAAAAAAGTAATTTATTGCTGGTGGTGTAAATTTATACAGTGTCACTGAGGCTGAATTCTCTATACACCATCAGGTACAATTAATCTCACTTGGTGATAAAGAGACACTGAAGGAAAAACAGCACTATTTGTTATCCTCTGTGACCCCTAGGAGGTGGTGTGTTTTAAAAGGTCTCTCTGGGATGTTGTGATGGTGTCTTGTGGAATGTGTTCATGAAGCCAGGCAGCAGGGTGAGCACTGCTCAGGTCCATTCCCTGCCAAGTTGCACAGAGATAGCAGGTGGGGGCAGACCTGCAACTGCTCTCTCTCAGCTCCACTCATTACAGAACTGTCCCTCATGCACCACCATGCTGCACTGAATTCAAACTCCTCATGGTATGTGTCTCTTACTGTGAGCTGAAGGAAATTAATTTCTTCATCCTGGCTTCATTATGCTGCCTTAGATATACCTAAACGTGGGGCTGCTGAGTAGTGCTCTTCCAGCTGAAGGGAGGGATTAGCCCTTTTGAATCCAGGTTATGAAAATAACTCTCATTACTTACAAATGCAACAAAAATATTTAAAGTACAACATTAACAAAGTACCAAAAAGTTTATTTAAAAACATTATCTTCAAAGAAGAGACACTTAAGAGACTAAGGATGTAAGTGCTAGATTTTCACACAGCCTAACAACAGCACTTCTGGGCTACCCTTGAGAGGCAAACTTTGGCGCCAGCAATTTACTACACTCAATGAGTTCTCCTTCATTGCAACAGAAAAATTACTAGGTAAGACCTGTACCACAGACACCCACCAAAGGCTGGGCATTTACAGCACAAGGATGAGACCTCAGGCTCTGCTCCAAGCTGCTGCCTGGACAGCTGGTTTGCAAGGAGACAGGAGGCAGACCTGAGAGCTCAGAGGCAGTGAATGACATCTCAAGTCAGCTCCAGTCAGCCCCCTAGAGCTGCTGTCTCTACACTGTCCTGCCCATTTCCACATAGAGATGCTGCCAAAGTAGTCACCGGGAGCCAGAAGAGTCACCAAGTCCCTAATGCAACTTAAGGCCCAAATTCCCACCTTCTGAGGAGAGGCTGAGGGAGCTGGGGGGGTGCAGCCTGCAGAAAAGGAGGCTCAGGGCAGAGTTCATTGCTGTCTACAACCACCTGAAGGGAGGCTGTAGCCAGGTGGGGGTTGGGCTCTTCTGCCAGACAAACAGCAACAGAACAAGGGGACACAGTCTCAAGTTGTGCCAGGGGAGGTTTAGGCTGGATGTTAGGAGGAAGTTGTTGGCAGAGAGAGTGATTGGCATTGGAATGGGCTGCCCAGGGAGGTGGTGGAGTCACTGTGCCTGGAGGTGTTGAATCAAAGCCTGGCTGAGGCACTTAGTGCCATGGTCTGGTTGACTGGCTAGGGCTGGGTGCTAGGTTGGACTGGATGATCTTGGAGGTGTCTTCCAACCCCTTTGATGATATGATTCTATGATTCTCAGGGAACTGCTCCCTACATCAGCCTTGTAAGAGATGCATTGGTCCTATTGCAAATAAGCACACATCTTTTTTGGTATCTCTCTCTTTTGTCTGTGGCCTATGGTTTCAAAGCTTCGTGGCTCTGGAGGTGTGCTTTACCTTCTGCATTCAGAAACAGAATCTTGAAAGAATCTAATTTGAAGACTTCACTTAGCCCAGGATTGAGCAATTAGTTTTGTATCACCTCAAGGCAAAACAAAACAAAACTAGATTGATGGAAAGTAGGCTCAAAGTCCCATGAAAGGAGTATTTTCCCACACTTCCATTTCATGGCAATTTTCAAACAATGTCTTGTTTTAAACAAAATTTGCTTCAAAACAAACAAAAATCACATTCCTCTGTAATCAGCACAAAGTGCTGATGAGCAACAGTTTATTAATTCAAGCAGATTTTAAGGTCTGGAATCTAACCCAAAGATTGTCTTCGATAGCACAGTAGTGTGGGACATAAGAAATCCAGAATGAGTCGGGACAAAAAGCCTGTGGTCTGGATTAACCTGAATGCAAACTACAACATTTCAAGTTAATCCCTTCTACAGCCAGGGGCACTTTTCCTGATTTATTTTGCAGACATAAGTGCAAAAAAAAATGTTTGTCTCTCTTTTACCAATAAACATGTTCAGCAAAGCAGACATTTCTAGGAAACATTGTGTCTTGGTGAAAAACTGTTGTCATAACAGCCATGGGATTTTTGTATGAGCTGACTTCCAAGTCAGGGGAAATCCTGCAAGATTTTAGGTAGGAAAATAAACTTTTCACAAACCTTCATTTCAGAAGCTCCTAACTGCCATGACAAAGCTGTGAACAGGACAAATTGGGTTCTTTTTTCCTTATATTGTCATGCTGGGCTTAGTTTTCCTCCTCACGAATATATACATTTCTTAAACTTCCACCAATATACCAAATTCCTAAAGAAAAAGCACTCCAGACCATTTAGACAAAATCCAAGTTCCAGGAAGTTTAGTAGCTGTAAATGATTCAAAAACAGAAGTGTGTGAGCCTGAGTGAGACTGGAGTAGGATGAGCAGAAACACAGAATTGCAAACCTTGCCCAGAGCCTTGGGATCTTTCTCCCACCACAGGCCCACACAATTTTTCCATGCTTGGAGGTAAAACACTGGCAAGGGTTGGTTTTCAACTAGGTCAAACAAAATTCTGAAAAGATGATTTGATTTGTTTTGTCTCCTCAAGTCACATCAGTTGTGAAGAGCTACTCCTTCCAAGCAGCCTGAAGCCAACAGTAATCTTGGTAAGAGAAGCTAGTAACAGATACAATGCTAAGAGGAAATAAGGAAGAAAACAGAGCTGACCATCCTCTTGGGGAAATTAATCAGGTCCTGGTAACAGTTCACAGTCATAGAATCATAGAATCAACCAGGTTGGAAGAGACCTCCAAGATCAGCCAGTCCAACCTAGCACCCAGCCCTAGCCAGTCAACCAGACCATGGCACTAAGTGCCTCAGCCAGGCTTTTCTTGAACACCTCCAGGGATGGTGACTCCACCACCTCCCTGGGCAGCCCATTCCAATGGCAAATCACATTATCTAGTCCAGAAGCATTGTCTCAATATAAGAAGAAGAATGCAAATCCAGATATGATTATAAGACATTTAATGATTTTCATGTTAGATGTTTTGCTTAATTCAAGAGTTCACCAGCCTCCTTAAGAGTATTTATCTTTCTTCTTACAAGCAAGATTTTCTAGAACCAAGCACCAGAAAAGACTACAAGATGTGCTCTGGCATTACACATTTCCTGCACTCCTTTAAATAGGCTAAGAAGGGTTCTGAAGCACACAGCAGGATGTTCATTTACACCCAGATCATGAAAATGTGGCAGAGATGTCATGCACCACACAATCCTGAGCACATTTTATTTGAATCTTAGCTTTCAAAATTTAACTCTTAAAATAAAATATATTAGTCTATGCCTTGCACAGAAAGAACTACCAAGGTGGGCAAGGTACTCCAGATCCCCAAGAAATATTTCTCAGGCTTCTCACACAAGTGGTTGCTCTCAGCATCAGTGTTCCCTCTGCTTCTGTAGAACAGGCTTCTTAGCTGCACAGAGCAAATATTTTCACACTGCTCTGAAGTTCTTCCCAAATATCCATTTCCTAAGACTGCACTATGGTTCAATTATTGCTGCTTTTACCACTGCCTGTGTCTGAGAGTTATTATAGCCACTTTAAGAACACTGATGCAATTTCTTGAAGACCCTGTGGTCCAAAAATCTGGGTATGTTACAGTATTCTTAGTCAGGGCTGGACAAACAAAGGGGATAGGGTTTCCTGTAGTTTTGATAACTGAGGCTGGAAGGCAGCTCTGAAGATTATCCAGTCCCAGTCCCTATGCTCAAGCAGGCCCACCCTAAAGCCAGGTTCCAAGGACTGTATCCAGATGGCTTTTGAATATCTCCCAGGATGGAGATTCCCAACTCCCTGGGCAGCCTGAGCCAGTATGCAGCAGCCCTTATGTTAAACAGGAGAAAGTTCTCCTATGTTTAAATGGAATTTCTCACAGTCTTGTCACTGGGCACCACTGCCCCTGGTCCTGTCACTGGGCGCCATTGGGAAGTCTGGCTTATAACTCATCTAAGAACTGGGAGGTCTGTTCAGCACTTTGATTCTTTCCCTTTGAAAAATGGCTCTTGAAACACAAGTTAAGCATGAGCACATCAGTGTTGGCCCTCCAGGGGTGCAGAGGCTCCTGCTTGGCTGTGCTGTGTCTGGAGTCTGACCGTACTGCTGCAGGGATGTAGCTGACAAAGACAGACCAGTGCTGCCCACACCCTCTGGCAGACCACAATCTGTTGGTTCACGTGTGGTTCACACCTGGAAAGTTACACACACAGCCCCTAAGTGCTTCAAAGACAGGCTCTGCTTTTTCTTGTGCTTAATTCAAGCCACATGCTCTCCATGCTACTGGCAGCTGGATCCTTAGCACAGAAGCCAATAGCATTTGCACAGAAAATACTCTACTTGCTACAAGAAAACTAACTTCTAAAGCCCTACACATAACCCAGAGAAGCTAGGATTATCTAAAGACTTTAAGGAGAGATATGAAAGCATTCCAGAGAGAAGATAAATTGCCTTTTTTCTGGCTTTGTCTTTCAGTATTTGCCAGCAATTTTCTTGAGAACAGACAAGGCCTGGAAATAGCTCAACCTGCCTGCAACTACTACTTGAGTCAGAAAAAAGAATGACGTGCTATGGGAGGTGTTAAAGCCAGGAGTACCTCTATCCAGCCCCTGCTTGACATCATGGCTCTACAGGTACATAAGAGGATAAAAATCTTGCAAAAGGGTGAAATGGGAGTTTTTTTCAGTTCTTGCAGAGGCAATTTCCTCTTGAAATTCCCTTTCTCTGGATTGCCTCAGAAGGGCAGCGCAATCAGCAAGATCCTAACCTCAGAGCTCCAGTCCCATTAGTCACACAAAGCTTCAGTGATTTCCAGGCAGAAAATTATTTCAAGGCACCTGAGAGGACTTTGTTATTCTGCCTACAGCTACACTTGTGCTCTTCTCTGTCTCTGAGTTTCAATTAGAAACAATTTAAATAACAGAAAGCCATGTTTTCCAGTGGCAGAGCCTGTTAATGAAATATGCTTCACATTTCCAATGGAAATGGGAATCTAGGAAACTAACAGGCAGAGCTTGTGCCTGCATCATGAATACATTTCATATTTGAAAGACCTTATCTCCATTTCACTATCCAGATATGCATCTTATCTTTAGCTCTGTGAACCATATTCATATTGCTCTTAATATGTGAACAGGACAACTCAATTTCTAATGAGTCTTAAAAACCAGGGGATTCTCTACAGCTTTAAATGTTGGTAAGAATTGAGGGGAAAAAATCCAGTAGCATTTTACAGTGGAAGTCAAAAGCAGAGCAAGGAAAATATATATGAGCAAGCAGGCTTAAATGAATTCAACTGGGTTTGCATCCAAGTCTTGTGTAAGACTCAAAGAAAATCAGGAGAACTGATTTGCAAATACCCTCTAAATTATTTTATCAAAGAGTGCTGGAGATACCTATCTGTGGATTAAAGCCTTCCCTGCGTAATACTGAGCAAAAAGTCACCAACTTTACTGGGCAAGGGACACTTGGTGCCATGGTCTAGCCTTGAGCTCTGTGGCAAAGGGTTGGACTTGATGATCTGTGAGGTCTCTTCCACCCTTGGGGATACTGTGAAGTCCTATGAGTATACAGAAAGTGCATTAGCCTCTGCATGACTTTCTTAAACTCTAGAAAAGGGTCTTCTGTCCCTTGACTGTGTGGAAGATCTAATCCTTATAGACTTAGTTCAACACACTCACTCTTTTCTAAGATTCAGACATTTTCATGTGGCTTGAATATACCTGATATGAACTTAGGTGAGTCTAAAGAAAGAAAAGAAATCTTAATGATATTTTTTTTGGTCAAGGTTCTTCTACACATCACCAAGTGACGAAGAAGAGCCCTACACTTTCATGAAAGCTTTTGCAAAGTGGCATACTGTCAGGTTAAGGCTTCTTTACTTCTCACTCATTATTAGCTGTCTGTCATGATGTCTTCCTGAGCCTGGTGATCAATTGTAAAACTCAAACCGGGGCCAACCCTTGACCTGGTGAAACTAAGTACTGGAGATAAGCTACCAGCATGATAGAAACTACACTGTTATTGCTAGAAAACTCTTTAAACCAATTCTAGAGGTCTTTCAGCAGCAGCGGTAGGCAAAGGATATGGTTGAAGAGACAGTAGCCACAGCAGCTCAGGGTGCTACACTTTTACACCTCAGAAGTACACCACGAAATGCAAATCTGACACAAGCAGGCATAAACTCAGACATCCTCATGCACACTTCCAGAAAATACATCTCAACCATAAATATTTTTTTCTGTTTTGACCACCTGGGTGATCACTTCCATAAAGACATATTTGATGTGGTATGCTAAAGTCCTGAGTGATAGCTTTGCACATCTTATCAAGGCATCAGTCTTTGCTGAACTGGCTTACACAGCTCTGGTCCACCTGCTGTGAGTACTGTCACTGACCCCTGGGCAAAAACAAATCTGAAAGGTCTGGGAATGCTTAGCTGCTGACTTCTTACAGCCTGCAGGGGAAACCAAGAACACACAATCTGGAGGAGAGCAGAAAAATATGGACTGCTTTATTAAAAAGTGTGCTTGGCAAACAGTATCCATGGAGTAAGCACCCAGGAGTTACTCTGCCATTATGTTTAGTACCCCTTCTTATTTTGGGCAAACTCTTTGATCTCAGATCAGTAACAGCAAGAAAAAAGTCTCCTTGCTCCTTACTGCAACAGAAAGGACGAGACCTTGCCATCTCCCCAGCTGAGCCATACACAGCACAAACATCCCAAGAGGAAGCTCTGGGAAAAGCCAGGCTTGCTGAATGCACGTGGACTGCAGCATTTGTAGAGTGGCATCATTCCTCCTAGTGCTTGGCCCATGCTGCCTTGACGTGGGTCAGACTGTACCTGACATGATTTGGTTGCCACTCTGCTAACCTCTGCATTCCTCTGACTCCAAGGGAGAAAGTCACTTCTTCCTTTCTCACCTGGCTTCAAATGGAAGCCTCATGAACGCTGTGGATTTAGTGCCTGGTTCTATAGTTGTGGTTTTATTTGACTTGCCACAAAAGCATTGGGTAAGATTAAACACAGGTTTTTCCTTTTGAAGAGGTCTGTGCTTAATATGACTTTTACACCCTGTTTTCTCACTACCTCTTAATGATTTTTTTCTCCTTTGAGTCTAGTTGCAACTCCAGCTCCTACACTGCAGTTGTGAGAGCCTTTCCTTGGTACTATGCTAAGTGATATTTATGCATAAACTTTTGCTCGTTGCTGATTTCAGTGGCATTCATGAACCTATGCTGGAATGAACAAAGCTTTCATTCATGTTTATATATTAGTTTGCAACATTTGTATGTCTGTAATCATGCTAAAAACAGCTCTCATTTGCAGAGCTGTAAGCTGTGGGTAACTGAGTCAGGAGATAGACTCTTTTATGGACATGGAAAGACCTTTTCTAGTATCATTAAGAGTTGAGTTTATCACAGGAATTTCCTGATTCCATAACTCAATGTAATTTGCTCAGAACTGGTAACAATGGTTAAGACTACATTAACAGTGGTTTGGATAAACAGAAGTCAATCTTTAGAGTTCATTTCATGCTGTGGATGTAACATAGGCACTTCCAGAGGTCACTGGGACTCCCGTACACTGATGCTTTGTTACAGATGCAGCAATACCCAAGCTCCCAGGCTAGTTCTGTCCAAAGGGAATCCAGGTCAGGACCTGCAGTGCCCTTCCTAATGCAAACCTGTGCTCAGCAAATGGGCAAGGGTTGAGGGTTGCCTGAAGAGCACTCTCCCGAGCTAACAAACACACTCTAACACAGACACACCCTATGTGTAACTACAGAGACTTAGATAATTAGAATATCTCTGTGGTAATCCCTAGCCATCAACAATTTTCCCAGCCATATAATTGCTACTATTACCAACACAAGTTCCCAATTTAACAAATGGAAACAACATAAATGCCCACATCATTCTGGCTTCTCCCAGCTTTATGATTCAGAGTGTAGCAATCTGTTGCCCTTGGTCTTTTGGAAATAGAGCCCATAAGATAATTTTAATGACAATGCAGCACCTCTGGTCTATCTGGGATATCTGAGGGCTCTGATTGCTTTATCATAGAGGAGATTCTGAAGGTCAATTGAATTGGGTCTATCACCCTCCACAGACCTGTACATTATTCTCTTCCACTCAGCTGCTTATGTCCTTCTTCATTCTTTTCACTTAGAATTAGATAACTCAGCATGGAGTCCCAAAACTGAGACGGATACTTAAACAGTCTGGAATCAGTAGGAAGAGGAACCACAGAGGGTTCTGGTGTGGCACAATGGGAGAGGATAGCTGATAGGAAGAGGTGATGTGATACACTGCTTAGTGTTCTTTAGAGTTGCTGCCCTGTAAGAGCACAGATGCAACTGCATTTCTCTCCAGGGCTCTACCATCTTTCAGCATTGTCTCTGGTTTGAATGCCTCCAGCACAGGCCACCAGGCTTCCTGACTCCTTGTATTCAGAAATTTTGTCATCTCTTTCTTCATGTCTTGCCTTGGTGTTGCAAAGAAAAAAAATCATCTGTGTGCATAGCCTTTTTCTTGTTATTATCCTTTATCGCCATCTGCAACTGCTATCATGTTTTTGTTCATCATAGGAATCACTTATGTACATGCTTTGAATCTCACTTGTCCCTGAAGTGTAGATTATATCTAATAAAACTACTTATGCTTAGAAAGCAGACAGAGCTCCAGACAAACAGTGGGCCAAAGCCACTGTAATTACATGCATTCCACAAGCCTGGCCTTTGCCCAGAGCTGTCTCTGGAGATGTTTGTGCTATGTATGGATCATCCAGGCAAGGAGAGGACAGGGTCTCTCACTCCCATTTACTCTCTAACCTGCTAATAAACAAGGAGATGTTCCTTGCCGTTATTGTTCTGAGATCTGGATAGCAAAGGGAGGTTGACAGTTGGACCTGATGGTCTTAGAGGTCTTCTCCAACTGAAACAACTCTATAATAATGAGTCTATGATGAGATCCACTCCTATAGTTTGTCCACAGCAAAAGAAAGACAGCTGTATCGTTTCAGCCCTTGATCATACTGGCTACCAGGTGAGAAGTTTCTGTAAGAATTCTCATATGTGCCATAAAAAATGCTCAAAAGGTTGAGGCAAAAAAAGAGGCCAAGATAACTGATAAGGTTTTTATGCAGCAACTAAACAAATACTGAACTGCAGCTTGGGAAAATATCTGTTTGCACAGCCTAGTCATAGTCACAGCATCTGCTCACACACATCCCATGACAAAGCAAAGTATAAATGCACTAACAAGCAGTAAGACAGTACTGCTGCTCAGGCACAGCAGTCCTTTGCAGGGTAACAAACTTGTGAATGCAACCATATACAAGCAGTGGGAAATTCTGAAAAGGGAATACTCTTCCAGCTTCTTCTTAGGCCAACTCTACCTAAATCTTTGGTGAGTGTAATTACAAAGAGAAATAAGTTCAGCCTACTCATTTTTAGCTTCCTCAGACTGCCAGCAGTTTCTTGACAAAGTTTAGAGTGTAAGGGTAGAACTTACTTCGTTCACAAAAGCCAAGAAAGAGGAAGGTGATAGAAAACCCAGTGATGACATAGATAGGAGCAAAGACAGATCCCAGTTTGCTCTACTCCACGCAGTTCACGTGATGAAATTCCAAATGCTTGTGGTCTCTGTGCAGAAACTTCCAGCTAAAGATCTAAACAATGTAATAATTATCTTTTTCCTTTCATGATCCTTCTGACTACACTTTAATTTATGATGCTTTTGACTAGCATACATGTATCCCGAGGCTATGATAGGTGCACATTTAAGTCAAAAGATAAATCTTAATGAAAGGGGGTTTTAACACAATAATTACTGTATTTTGATCATCATAACAGTAATTATTAGAGGCATAAAAACAAAATCAGATCCCAGAAGCAGCCATGAAGATCCTAAATAGGGTGGAGTAGCATTGCTGCCCTATTATTTTGCCAAGAAATGATACATCAAAGTGGCAGCAGTGAATCATCACACACTACTAGGAACTACACCCAGTGAATCCAAGAGATGCAAACATTAGATGCACTAACCTCTATCAGAACTTGGAAACTACATTTGCACAGTAGATGGTGCACGATATGCCTCTCTCATCATTAGCAACCCATACTCTCCTTATGCCTCATTATTGCTCATCAGAGTGAAAGAAAAAGGCATAACAAGAACAGAGGGATTTTGGCTTGGTATGAAAGGTGCATCTAGTTTTAAGAAAACAGTTTTGTTTTGTGAAGGAGTATAGGATCCCAACTTGCATAACAGCAGCCTTGTTCTTTTAGAGACCTGTTACCCCCAAATATATGTATATATCTGTACATATATATGATGGGAGACAAGACCAGCAATGGGAAAGAGCACACCCACTCTCACCTGCTGTCATCCTCCCCTTGGCAGAAATGACTAGTGTGCTGATTTTTTGCCCAGCCATTAAATCATTATGCCCTACACATGCACAGGCGGACTGCAACTTGCAGGCAGCCCTTTTGCAATGGCATGGCAAAGAAGCCAAGCAAAACTGAAAACATTTCAAACCCAAAAACTTTCCTACCCATTTTAGCCATATCAGACTCACTTTAAGAATTTGTCTCCTCAAAGTAAAAAAACAGAACCAAAAAACCAATACTCAAGGGGTATCATATAAAAGAAGATACAGTAAAAAGAGAGGAATGAAGAGTTCCTTAAAGAGAAGAAAATAGTGTGATACCTTTTTGAGTCAAAGTTTCTTCTTGTATTTTCCTCACTGCTTCTTGGCCCTCGCTCTCACTGTTTCCAGCTGTTATAATACAGAAAACAGAAATTTAGCAATGCAATCAACTTAAGGAGAGTGAATACAGGCTTGCCACTATGAAGTCCTAGCCACAGTGTAAAGCCAGTAAGAGGTTTTAGATGAAAAGTGGCTCTTCATTACTCTCAGGCTGTACGGGTTTTCAAAGAGGGCTGTACAAATGCACTGCTGTTCAGGTGGCTTCTGCCCTGTTTATCTCATTTATTCATATGCAATAGGACCATCTGCTGGCTGGACCAGTAGAAGTGAGATGTGAATGTGTGAGCCAAGTGAACTATATCACATCCAGATTCAACAAAAGACTCACTGTAGATTAGAGCAGACCCCTCCTTGCTCTGTTTCCAAAACGATGGTTTGCACAGGTGGAGGAAACTCCCCAGCACCCTGGCCCAAACGCTCAGAAAAAGCTCTGCTAGCACTAACATAAAATGTGATTAAGCCTTAAATAAATGCCTTCTGTGCCATGCAACTTGAGCTGACAGTTAGCAATCTTCTAACATTTCTCTGGCATTTTTTAATGATAACTTGTACCAAAGGGAAAAAAACCACAAGCACAAACAAAATACTCTGCTTGGTCATACAAGTTATTTCTTTATTACTATTTTAGCTCTCTATTTATATGCCCACAAGAATTCTCGATAGCATAACACACCAAAATGCCTATTGTTTATTACCTACATTTTACATAAGTACTGATACCTCCTATGCACTTCATGAAATTGCTACCTTCTCTTCCTCATTATGTAAACCTCTGCCTTGGTTTCTATGTGAACTTTAAGATGCTAAAACGTACTTATAGTGCTATTAAACGGCTTTAAGTAGGTCTCGCAGAGAATCTATTCACAAAGTGGGAGTGAGCCCTTTGAGACAGATCATTGTCATCCACCAGTTTCACTGGCTGAAGACTCAAAGCACTGAATGGAGATTTCTGGGCCAACCTGGCCACTTTGAGGAGATAGGCTAATGTAGTATTCTGAGAACAGATCTGTGCTGCTGCTGCTGCCTTGTTGAAGCAAAACACGATGAGATGCAACACAGCTTTGTTTCCACATTATGTCAAAAGACTCAGTATTTACATAAATGTAGCAAACATAAAGACATTTAGCATTCCAGATAACAAAAATACAATCAATCTTACATAAAACCTGAAGATTTATTGGTCTATAACCATTCTCTATAAATCCCATCAACTGTGGAACTAGATTGCTCTGACTAACCAAGAAAGAAAAAACAACAGAGAGAAGAAAGAAAAACAAACCAAGGCCAAGGCAGACATCTGCAATATTTTCATTTTACTGTTGTGGGGTTTTCTTCCCCTTTAAAACCATCCACCCTTGTAAGGAGAAAAAACATTCAGCTTGATGCTAATTTCCAGATACAGATGCAGCATCAACAAGCAAAGCCTCCAGTGAAACTGCCATTGCTATGGAAATCTGCGCACAGGGTTTATGGCCAAGAGATTCTGCTCACTGTTTCACCTCCAGCCATGTACTAGAGTTAAATTTCAAACTCAGTGCTTTATTACCACAGAGTTAGGCTAGAAACAAAAATACTGTGGTGTCCATTCTGTGAACAAGACCTTCTGTGAAAGCTGTATTTGATTCCTCTTTCATTCAGCACTTCTCAAGCTTATTAAAGCCTCCAGTGTCAGTATTTTATTCTCAGTACGTTCACTTCATTTGTTCTTTTAAAAGAGCTTGTGTTCACAACAAATTCTAATTTGTTTGATTTTGCTATTATATAAATAGTTCATTAGTTCATTTGGAAGGCACTCAGCTTTAATTTTAGTCATATTTGCATATTTTTCATTGTAGACCACTGGGGAAAAAATAATTATTTTGCTAAACAGTCACTTCAGATGTCTGTTTCCAGCCTGATTCAACAAGGAGATTAAACAAGGCCAAGTGCAGGGTCCTGCACTTTGACCACAACAACCCCAAGCAACGCTACAGGCTGGGGACAGAGTGGCTGGAGAGCAGACAGGCAGAAAGGGACCTGGGGGTACTGGTAGAGAGGAGCTGAAGATGAGCCAGCAGTGTGCCCGCGTGGCCAAGAAAGCCAATGGCATCCTGGCCTGGATCAGGAGCAGTGTGGCCAGTAGGACGAGGGAGGTTATTCTGCCCCTGTACTTGGCACTGGTCAGGCCACACCTTGAGTGCTTGAGTGCTTGATCTTGATATAACCCAAGATCTCCTCCAATTGGTATTTTGCAAAACCAGGTATTTGTCACATTGACACCAGAAGGGAATACACTGCAGGGCATCATAAAGAAACTTAGAATAGTCTATGAGCAATGACACAGCCTGCAAAGCTAAAGGTTGTCTGGAGAGAACAGATCCACAAATACCACAATTCCTTGCTTATTGAAGTTAACTGGGGGAGAATTTCCCAACTTACTGCAAGATAACACAAAGCCAAAGTACAAATAACAACTTTTTGCAATGAACACCAAGATGCAAACCACTCAGGATGTGGCGGCCCAGAGAAAAACCTGACCCCTCCAGCCTGGGGCCCAAGATCCACCCTGTGCGCTAAGGCAACCCCCCAGTCTGCAACAAACCCTGGGAGGAGAGGCAGGGGTGAGCCTCATCATCTCCGAGCCCTCCTCACACATCTCAGCCTCTGACAAGTGTGATTTCCTCATTCACTAATGCCTGGGGAACTTGTCTACCTGAGATAAATGTGCATCCTTTGACTTGTTTAGCCACAGTTATGTATCAGTTAATCCCTGGAACCATGACCATCCTTCCACAGATTGCAGCCTGCTCCATGGCCCTCTCAGCTCCCATCGATCAATTCAAGCAACCCAAGCTTAGAAGTGGTGCCCATAAACCCTAATATCTATGTGTGATACCAGGAGGAGCTTGGTGGCATAGTCATAAATTCTGTGTAAGTGTACACCAGCTGATTAAGGAGTTGCAGAGGGTGATGGTTATGTGCCTTTGTGCAACAGAATATAAAAAGGATTCCAACTAAAATTTTAATTAAGATGCCTCTGCAGACTAGCATAATCCTCATTATGATTGAAAAGGAACTGATTTTATTGGAGTACCAGCCTGAAGACAGGGCTTGCAAGGACACTCAAAGCCTCAAGAGAAAAACAAAGTCTATCAGCTGGTGTTATGAAGATTATGATTTTGTGAGGGTGCACAGCACTGCACAACGAATAGCAAATGCCTAAGAGAGAGGAATGACTGACTCCAAAAAGCTCTGAGGAGGACAAACCTGAACTCAGTAGAATATGAGTGTTTTTAAAGGAATTGATAACATCTTCAGTTAAAGAAAGTATACTAAAAAGCAATAAAAATCTTGTTTAGGAAAAAAGGAATACAGACCTTGAGTCTCACTCACAAATCTTGAAAGACACAAAAATTATTCAATAAGGCTAGATATAAGGATGTGACCTGGTATTAAAAACCAAACAAACCAAGCCAAACACTGACAAAATGGTAAAAAGCATCTCTCTAGGTAAAACACACATCTGTTGTCATTCAGTTCATCATACAGCAGACACAATTAAATACATGCCTTTTTGATCTGAAAGGCAAAATTATCATCCTAAGTGTTCCTTTGAGAAAAGAAGCAAAACTCAATCATGAATGTGTGAGAAAAGAAATCATCATCCTTGCCCTAGGTTCCAGTCACCCAGCTGTTCCAGCTGAGAAGTCAAGAACCCTGATTAGCAAACCAAAGATACACCTGGACAAGTGCCCTGTTCCCAACAAAAACCTGCAGCAGGTGCATAAGGAAAAAGCCTAACTGACAACATTAAGTCTAGGAATGTCATTTTCCAATGCACCCTCCCTGAAGTAAGAAGTTTCAGGGATTTCCTCAACCAAAGGTCACACATAGCTTCTCAAAGAGCATATCCTCCTCTACTACATCTACTTGCACTATCAATTCCTGTGTGGCCTGCCCTAAGTGATCCTACTTTTAACAAGGGGGTTGGACTCAATGATCTTTAGAGGTCACTTACAATCCCTAGCATTCTGTGATTCTGTAATGCTGTGAATTCAGACTCACAAAAGTGAACCAAAGCTGAACCTACTGGGTTTTAGAACTGTGAGGTCACAAAAATGACTGGGATGGCTTGATTTTAAATATCCTTACTGTTAAGGGCACAGTTATTTGCAAGTGGACACAAAATAGCATCTTCACTTCAAATCATTCCTCAGTAGGCACCAAAAATGGTGTGTCACCTACCTTCTCTTTTTGAAAATGGAGTTGCAAGCTTATTTATCAAGTAGTAAACTGCACAGGAGGGAAGAGGAGCTCCTTGTGTGGCTTTGCTCTGACAAATCACCACAAGCAGTAGCTTTCCCTATCGCCTGTCATAAGACATTCTTGAAGCAAAAGCCCTGCTGGCTGTGAGTAATACTACCACAGCCTGGCAAAGAGCCTTCATGAAACCTATCAAACAAACCCATAGTAAATTAATTCCATCATTTCAGCATTCAAGTCAACCTTCTTCCCAGTGAGAGGTTTAGGGTAGGGGGAGCAGCATCTGCAGAGGGAGATCAGTGGTGAGAGAAATTATTCTTCTGCACCTGTGCTGTGTGGGACTGAAAAGAAGCTGTAAAAGCACTGTGCAGCTGCTTGCTGAAAACACGTAAGGTGAGCACACTGCCCTTCATACAGTACCTATGCATGTTCCATAAGGTAACAGACTTCCCATGTCTTTGTTTTCCTCATTCCATTGGTAAACTGGATTTAATAGTAAGTTACTTTAAACATTTACTCTTCTAAAATGTAAAATGATCACATTCATTGCAAATAGTGAATCATCTTCACATCAGACACTGAGGTTTGACTCACTTGCCTGCTGCAGGGCTATCATTCTTCATTGCTAAAGTCCCTGTAATGGGAAATAAGCATTCAGCGAATGGCCAAGACTGCCTGTGAGCTACACACAGCTCTGCCTTGCAAGCCCAAATTCACTTAAGGTCCACAATTCTTTCATGTCAGTTTACACCTACATACAAACACAGAACGAAAACATCTATAGACTAGAATGCTTGAGCACATTTGCTGTTGCATCTTAGCCTTAAATCTTTGCTTGTGTGGCCTAAAGCTGAATGCGATAACACATGACAATGTGCCAGCAGGTATTTTAAGCATACTCTGGACATTTGTAGGCAACAGTTAGCAAAAAGATGGAAGTAACTGCATTTAATATGCTTTTGAGACTGTTTTAATCTTGCAGCTGGAAGAAAGCCTGAGACTACGCATTCTCCTAGCAGGGCTTCTTGGCTCTGAAGAATTTCACAGGCAAAGAAGATCACTGTGACTCAGTTCAGTGTTTAGGTCAGAGTTTGCCTGAAAGAATTGAATCAGCTGAAAATCTTACTCATCAAATGTGTCCTATAATTAATCTCATTCATTTACCTTTGTAGAGATTCATAAAACAAATATTAAGGTTGGTACAACTGAAGAGCGAATGGAAGTGTGTGTCTGTAAGCACCAGAATAAAGAGCAGAACACAGTTAAGAGAATGCCCCTTGCTGAGAATAAAGGACGTTTCCAGGACATTGTTTCTGTGTTGTTTATATCAAGGCCACAGCACAAAGGACCTTTCAGCAGATAGCCATGCACTCTGCCACCAGGAGGGTTAACAGCCAGGTTGCAGCATATCACTCATACCTTCACTTCTCCAGTTAGCCCACACACTAAAATCATTATAGACATAGCCTATATACTCCAGAAAAGGAAAAATCTACTAAAAGCTGGCAACCTCTAAAAGGTATGAAAGATCTGCTCATAAACTAGGCTGTCATTCCAATCAAGAACAGCAGAGACAGGGTAAGGACTCAGTAGCTGGTGTGCATTTTCCCATAGTAGACACAAGTAGTGTTCACCACACCATATGAGCACACTCAGTGCTTGTGAGAGTATGGGTGTGAGAAAGGAGATCTACAAAATGCCAGCTGTGAGTTGAATAAAATCAACCTATTGAGATATTTTATAAGTAAATAACCTTTCCCAAAGGTTGCACACTGAATTTTGTTACACAAACATATCTTAAACATTAAAGGGCATGAAATACATCTCCAAAAATAAACAGCAATGTCTATGCTTCCACAACTCAATGCAAAGAGAGGAGAATTGGCCATTTTGTTTTCCTGCTGAATAGATTTCTGCAGTCCACCTTAAATATGAAAAGGAACTCATTTAGTGTAATATTAACACTGACATAATTTGCTTCAGCTAGCTACATCAGCTACACCTACAGCATCTAGGTATACAGAGCAGCAGCACAGGCTTACATTTTGCAGATGCTTGGTTTGGGCATCTCAACCAAAACATGTATGACTAAGTGGTACTCCACATTACACCTGTACAGTCCCAGACCAACTCCATTAGTGATTGTACCAGACTAAAAATAAATGGCTGCTGTGCAACCATTTAGTGTTTAGTGTGCAGAGAGTTCTCTTCAAAGATGTGTATACAAATCCTTAGGAGACTTTCTGTATAAAAGCCCAACAAAATGACATCACCAGTATGCTACTGTATTATGAAATACCAACCTTCAGTGACCTTACAGAATCATAGAATCAACCAGGCTGAAAGAGACCTCCAAGATCATCCAGTCCAACCTAGCACCCAGCCCTGTCCATTCAACTAGACCATAGTGTAAAAGTTGCAGTGTTTTCTGTAAAAATCAAGCTAAAGAAGGATAAAGGGAACAAAATGTAACATTTTAAACATGATATTCATGGTGCTGCATGCAAACTTAACAGGCAGGTAGGAAGGTAGGTGGGTGGATAGGTACATAGGTAGGTAGGTAGACAGATAGATAGATAGATAGGTAGATAGATAGATAGAACAAGAAGCTTTAAAAAAATCCATCCAAAAGGTCTCACTAATGCTGCCTGTAGTAGAGACAAGAAAAGGTGCACCAGGACACTTCTGAAGTTCCTAGAGGAATTCACCTATCCTAACTTCAGATGTTTCAGTCTAACACAGTAACCTTAGAAAGTCCTTATTATCAATCAAGAGAAAC
This sequence comes from Pogoniulus pusillus, assembly GCF_015220805.1. NCBI lineage: Eukaryota > Metazoa > Chordata > Aves > Piciformes > Lybiidae > Pogoniulus > Pogoniulus pusillus. The sequence continues at coordinate 1,415,830 of NC_087268.1, forward strand.
AGGCACTTCCAGAAGGTCATGGGTTGCCCAGCACATCTCAAATTGACATGAATGAACTTCTCAGGGTATTTATTTCATTGCCTTGCCTACAAAGGCCACCTACAGTGGTAAACTGAGAAGTAAACATGCAATTTTTGGATGAAGTTATTAGAGTTTCCTCTGCCCCTATAACAGAGGTCATCTCCTGCTGCACACTGGAATATTCCTTCAAGGCTGTTATTAGTTTTCTTCTCGATGGTCAGAAGCACTTCAATGTCCATCCTCAGTAACAAGATGAAATCTTTTTGTAATAAGCACCTTTTGAGTTTATTTCATTACCTTATTGTTTCTTATGTCAGGTAGTCCAACTCTTCCAAATTTGGCAGAAAAAAATTCCCATACACTTTTTTTTTCTTTACAAACTAAACCACAAACCAAATCTTCATTTGTGCTAAATATTGACAAAAGCCTCTCCTATCTTTCCCTGCCATATATTTACTTACACTGGAAAGAAAATACTCCTCAAAAGAAAAAAAAAAGACTTTCTGAAACAAAAACATACACTAAGGAAATAAAGACTTTACCTATTATTACATGCATGCCAAGTCTTGCCAAATGCTTCACAGTTTGGTAACCAATTCCTTTAGCACCTCCAGTCACTATGGCAACCTTTCCATCTTGTCTAGGGAAAACTAGAGGAAGAAAAAGAAGGAAAGAAAAGTTAGTTCACAATAGTACCACAATTAACAAGTTAAGAGGTATTTCAAGGAGGTGTGTGCTTAGCAAGCCACTCAAGCAAGGCCAGGGAACTATCTCAGAAGTAAACTTTTGTATGGCATCTCCTGTTATTAACTGCTACGCTTCCCCAGCATCAACAATCCATGAAAGAATGAGGTTGATGATGTTGAAGACAAACACTCAGTTCAGAACATTTCTCCTGTCTGGTTGCATGAATTTTGTCATCCTACAGTAATCTGCCCTTTAAATTTTGCACCTTAACTTTGTTACAGAGCAAGGTGAGAGCTGTTACAAGTCACCTCAGAGACTATAGAGAAAAAATCAATTGGCAGCTTGATATTCTGAAAGCTCCTTGAATAGCAAAGGACTAGGCTTCTATGAGTGACGTGGAGGAACAGCAAGCAGCTCAAAGACAACACATGTAAAGGCCAGGAGCTGGCTGACCTGATTTACCTGCAGAACTGAGCACTCTGAGTCCTGGCTCCCAGAGGAAGGAAGGGAAAATTTTTGTCATGAAAACTCTTGCCTGCTTTTATCACTCACTCTCCAGTAGCAGCCAACCTCCTCGATGTCCACAGCCAGTCTCACGCTGCTTCCACCCCAGCGAGTGCTCCTTAACCCAGGGCAACACAACAATACACGATCCCCCACTCTGTTAGTGGCTGCTTAGACCCAGAGCCAATGACTCCTGCATACTCAGGAAGCCCTTCAATCACTGAGTGAGCCAAAAATTGGCTGGGATGGGCCAGGCAGGTTGACCTTAATCATGACTATGAGCTTTCCTGACAGCCAAGCATTGCCCAACGCACAGCTCCAAGGTGGAGGGAGCCATCCTGCCAAAAGCATTGTAATTTACCTGTTTGGGGGAAGCATGAATTAGGTCAAATATTGAACAGGACTTTTTGATAAGGGGAAGAACCTCACATGTGAAGCACTATGTGGCCTTCAGGTGACCAAGATAAATTTGTTTGCTTTCCAGAAGAAGCTCCTGGGTATTTGTAAAGAGAAAACAGCACTGGACACTTAATTTTACCATGGTGAAGTGTCCCTATGCATCTATCAAAGGATTTTCTATTTCATCTATCAAAGGATTTTCTATTTTGATTTCCAGGCTTTTAGGGGATTGCTTTGCTGTACAACACAAGTTTATATTTCATATGGTTATGAAACACAGAACTGGTGCTGATAGAAGTGGCTTTCTTTACATCAACTTCAAAAAGGACAGAGATTTCACCTTTTCTGAAATACATACACAGTTCAACATGAATTTCTGCTCTTGTTGGAGAATGATGTTATTTTTCCAACTATGCAGAGTGAGAATTGTTTGAAAATACTTGAAAGTTAATTCCTATTACAGTGATGGCATCCTGGGCTGGCTCAGGAGCAGTGTGGGCAGCAGGACAAGGGAGGTTATTCTGCCCCTGCACTCAGCACTGCTCAGGCCACACCTTGAGTGCTGTGTCCAGTTTTGGGCTCCTCAATTCAAGAGAGATGTTGAGGTGCTGGAAGGTGTCCAGAGAAGGGCAACAAGGCTGGTGAAGGGCCTGGAACACAAATCCTATGAGGAGAGGCTGAGGGAGCTGGGGGTGTGCAGCCTGCAGAAGAGGAGGCTCAGGGGGGACCTCATTGCTGTCTACAACTACCTGAAGGGAGGCTGTAGCCAGGTGGGAGTTGGTCTCTTCTGCCAGGCAAGCAGCAGCAGAAGAAGGGGACACAGTCTCAAGTTGTGCCAGGGGAAGTCTAGGCTGGATGTTAGGAGGAAGTTGTTGGAAGAGAGAGTGATTGGCATTGGAATGGGCTGCCCAAGGAGGTGGTGGAGTCACCGTCCCTGGAGGTGTTCAAACAAAGCCTGGCTGAGGCACTTGGTGCCATGGTCTAGATGACTGGATAGAGCTGGGTGCTAGGTTGGACTGGATGATCTTGGAAGTCTCTTCCAACCTGGCTGATTCTATGATTCTAACTGCCAAGACCACAGACTAGTGTTAGTGACCACTTCCATACCAATGACTGGTCCCTGCCAGCACAATCTCAGATGTGGGGCTAACTGAACTATCCAAATCAAAACAAAGGCATAAAACTTTCTTCCTTGCAAAAATGTACTACGTGAACACAGACAATGCAAAACCTCAGAAGAGTTCCATGTAAGAGTTGCTTGCTTCAGTATTGTGCAATCATTACAACACAGTCTGCATGAAGCCAAAACAAAACAAAACAGGAGGAAAAAAATATTTAAAATGTATTAAAAACAAATAGCATCAAATTTTTACAAGGTTCCTCCTCCTACCCTATTAACCCAGCATCTGCATTGCTGAACACTAAGAGTCACATGGACGTTAAAATACAGTATCTTTATATTAATCTCTTCATTAATTACTCTTTTTAAGACATTGAAGGCCAAAGGCAGAATTCAGATTGAAGAAATCAGCATGCAGTCCATAGCAGGCCAGAAAGATGACCACCACTGCAGGCATCCAAAGAGCTGGTCAGAGGGGCCACCCAAGAGGTGGTAGTCTGGGAGCTGTCTGCACTTCCAGAGCCAAGCACTCAGCACTCAGACTGTGGTGGCATTTGTGCTGAAGAGACCCCCATAGACAAACTGCAACAGCTACTTTTTTTCCTTCCTCCTACAACTGAATACTTTACATGCAAATATTTTGCCTGAAGATAACTAGCAGAATCACAGATAGGAGAGGAGGGGAAAAGCATGGGAAGAAGTAAAAAACAATATTTAGTTAAATTTGATGATAGAAAAACAAGAGCTAAGTTTGGAGATGTTTCTGTATCACATCATATGTGAGAAATAGATGGGAAAGTGCAATTGTCAGTCATCATGCAATGAGACAGAGCAAGACACAATTGAGTTTTTCTAGTGAGCTAAAGAATTGAACTGTTGACAGCTTTTCCTATCCCTAAGCTCTCCCAATATTCTTTGCTGATTTACACTGTGGCAGTGCTGAAATTACAGACATTAAGATCCCTTTTAAAGCAGAAAAATAATTTATTTGCTGCTCCAAGAGCCAATCAGTAGACCACTGAAGAATCCACACAGCTTTCAGCAGTAGCTTTGTGTGAACCTTACAGTAACATCTCTGTAAACTTGTGTTTTGACAGACACCAAGTAAATGGGTTACAGCTTCAAAAAGTAATCCCAGGACTATCACAGGCTCACAGGACGTCAGAGGTTGGAAGAGACCCAAAGAGATCATCCAGTCCAACCCTCCTGCCAGAGCAGGACCATACATCTAGCTCAAGTCAGAGAGGAACACATTCAGACAGGCCTTGAAAGTCTCCAGAGAAGGAGACTCCACAGCCTCTCCAGGGAGCCTGTTTCCAGTGGTGTATGACCCTTACAGCGCAGAATTCTCACCTTGTGAGAATTGCAGCACTCCTGTGATGCAGTTTACATCCAACTCTCCTTGTCCTATCATGGGGAGCAAGTGAGCAGAGCCTGTCCCCTCCCTTCTGACCCCCAGCCCTCAGATACTTATAAACATTCAGTAAATTCCCTCCCAGTCTTCTCTTTTCCAGATTAAAAATATCCTGTATATCCCACCTATCTATCCTAACAGAAGACAATTTCAGGTACTCATGACCAGAGGAATAAACCAGAGAATCTTTTAGTATTCTATAGTATGACACCAGCTTTCACCAGCAGAAAATCTATCAGTCCCAAGCCTGTCCTAAACCTCTGCAGATCATCTTTCAAATGCAAATGGTTTTCCCAAATTTGCACACTAAAATCTTTTCTGTCTCTGATGTTTCCTATCACTTTGCTAAGGAACATCAATATGCAATCAAGATGGAAGGCTTTTAAGACTGGAAATCAGGTAGGTGGCAACCAGCCTGACTAGTTTTGTAAAAAGGTATCCTGCATTTGAGGCCATCAGACTTTCTGTTGATCAACAACTGCCATGCACACATGCAGATATGCTGGCACACAACCAGCAGGTCTGATGCACTGCAAATCAATGAAGGCATTGTGTGGGGGTGATTTATTTGCCTGTGGAGGGTACTTGTTTCCAAACACAACTGAAATTTTGCACCAGCTAGGTGTCAAGCCTCCCAGGTTTTGTCTTGCTTTACTTCTGCAGAAGAAAGTCAGAAATCACAAAGAAGTGGAGATACCAGAGACAGGCTGGCCCTGGAGTTACTCATGGGAACAGAAAGTTGTTGAAGAACCAGAACAGCAGGAGAAGCCAAATCATGGAAACATCCCCACAGAGTATCTCAAGGTGCTATTAATGGAACAGCAGCATCCAGATAGCTGCAAGAACTTCAGCAGCCTCCCACACGACCCCTGATAGGGCAGAAGAACTGTTAATACTTGCTCCCAAAACCACAGCAACCCCCCTGGCATCCATAAGTCCAGGTTTCTTGATTAACCACTCCTCAGGGTGCACAGGGGTCCTAAAGTGCTGCATGACAACAAACCAACAAACAAATCCCATAATTCACAGAACCACAGAATGTTAGGGGCTAGAAGGGAGCTCGAAAGATCATCTAGTCCCACTGCTTTGCCAGAGTAGGATCACCAAGAGTAGATCACACAGGAACACATCCATGTGGGTTTTGAATATCTCCACAGAAGAAGACTCCACACCTGCCCTGAGCAGCCTCTCCCAGTGTTCTGTCATCCTCACAGGGAAAATATTTTTCCTCATGTTTACATGAAACTTCCTATGCCTCAACCTCCACCCATTCCCCTTGTCCTGTCATTGGGCATCACCAAGAGCCTCACTCCATCCTCTTGGCACTTGCCCTTCACATACTTTTAAACATTACTGAGGTCACCCCTCAGTCTCCTCCGCGCTAAAGAGACTCAGCTCCCTCAGCCTCTCCTTGTAATGATGTTGCACTCCCTTAGTCACTTTTGTGGCTTTGTGATGGACTCTCTCAAGCAGTTCCCTGTCCTTCTTGAACTGAGGCATCCACAACTAGACACAACACTTGAGATGTGGCATCACCAGGGCAGAGTAGAGAAGGAGGAGAGCCTCCCTCAACCTACCAACCACAGCCTTTCGAATACACTCCTGAATGGCACTGGTCTTTTCAGCCACAAGAGCACATTGCTGGCTCATGGTCATCCTTCCATCCATCAGGAAACCCATGTCCTTTTCCCCTCCACTGGACTCCAACAGCTCAGTCCCCAACCTATACTGGTCCATGGGGTTGTTCTTTCCCAGGTGCAAGACTCTACACTTGCCCTTGTGGAATTTCGTTCCATTTCTCCCTGCCCAAGTCTGCAGCCTAACTCTGGCTGAATGTCAGCACAACCCTGCAGTGTGTCAGCCACTCCACCCAGTTTTGTGTCACTGGCAAACTTGCTGACAGTGCACTTTGCTCCCTCATCCAGGTCATTGATGAATATACTGAGTAGTACCAGTCCCAGTACCAAGCCGTGAAAGACTCCACTAGATACAGGCCTCCACCTAGACTCCATCCCACTGACCACAACTCCCTGACTTCTTTTCTTCAACCAGTTCACAATCCACCTCACTGCCTGATCATACAGACCACAGAGTTTAGCTGTGTGGATGCTGTGGGAGACGGTGTCAGATGCTTTACTGGAGACAAAATAAACCATATCCACAGCTCTACCACCATCTACCCATCTGGTTATGTCCTTATAACAGGCTATCAGGTTGGTCAGTTCCCAGAGTTTGAAATTAGAGAAGCACCATCCCCTGTATTTCAAGCTGAGATATCTGAGACAGGACATGCACAGCATGGGCAGTCATGGGACCAGTGGCAGCAGTTTGTCTGGGCTGCCTGGACACCTGAGAACTCAAACAGTACTGTAGCTCAAGACAAAGCACAGCTTGTCTAGCAAGCCTGGACAAGTGGCCAGAAGGTAACAAGGCAGCAAATAACACAACAGCAGAGGAGGCAGCAGCTAGAGCAGTTATAAAAGCAGTGTACTCACCAAGTTAAGGAGCTAATGTATATCCCCATCTCTTCCCAGTCTTGTCAGCATGGGGACAAATTATATCTCTTCAGAGAGCACAAGGAACATCGGCTGAGCCATACTAATTAATTTCCTTTAATTGCCAATGAAAACAACTAATAAAAAAACACTCCAAATTCAATCCTGTTGCAAGTTTATAGCATTTGTTCAGCTTTTCAACAACGATGCCAGCTTTCATATGGGGACAAAGGGATAAGATCTGCAAGCAAGATGACAAGCCCCTCAGAGATGTCTGAGACACATGTTCCCAAAATTAGTTCCAGGCCTCATCCCTAGATACATCTTTTAACACATGGGAAAGTTATACCACAAAGAATTAAAAGAGAGAATAGTTCCTCCTTATTTTTCATATCATGAAAGGAGGCTGTAGCCAAGTGGGGTTGGTCTCTTCTCCCAGGCAACCAGCAACAGGACAAGGGGACACAGTCTCAAGCTGTGCCAGGGGAAGTCTAGGCTGGATGTTAGGAGGAAGTTGTTGGCAGAGAGAGTGATTGGCATTGGAATGGGCTGCCCAGGGAGGTGGTGGAGTCACCATCCCTGGAGGTGTTCAAGCAAAGCCTGGCTGAGGCACTTAGTGCCATGGTCTAGATGACTGGCTAGGGCTGATCTTGGAGGTCTCCTCCAACCTGGTTCATTTTATGATTCTAACACTCCTTTCTGCTTCCCCTTACACACCCTGCCTTCCACATGTGCTTCTTGTATCTGCATTTATCTTGTCTTTCCAAGAATGACTAGAAGAAATGCAGATAGGTGTGTCATGCAAATTAACTTCTGTAGTGCAGCTTTCCACTCCCTTTGATATTGTTGACACAGAGCTCTCTTGTCACATGATTTGTATTTTTGAGTGCCAAAACCTGTGGCTCTGAAAAGTGCTTTATTTAAGGTATCATTATTTTTGTTTTGCAAAGCCATATTTTTTTCAGTACCTTAATGCTGACATCACAACTTTCTTCTTACTACTGAGTTTATCTTCTGTCTTTTCTAACATGTGGATCTTTCTTATGACAGCTAGGTCTTGCTGTGGATACTAGTGCTCCAGAGTTGTGATCTTGAAGTTTAATAATGCTTATTGTTATGTAATACATCCCAATATTCCCTGGTGTGTTCACAGAATCAACCAGGTTGGAAAAGACCTCCAAGATCATCCAGTCCTACCTAGCACCCAGCCCTAGCCAATCAACCAGACCGTGGCACTAAGTGCCTCAGCCAGGCTTGGCTTCAACACCTCCAGCCACAGCCACTCCACCACCTCCCTGGGCAGCCCATTCCAATGCCAGTCACTCTCTCTGACAACAACTTCCTCCTAACATCCAGCCTAGACCTTCCCCGGCACAACTTGAGACTGTGTCCTCTTCTTCTGCTGCTGCTTGCCTGGCAGAAGAGACCAACCCTCACCTGGCTACAACCTCCCTTCAGGTAGTTGTAGACAGCAATGAGGTCCCCCCTGAGCCTCCTCTTCTGCAGGCTGCACACCCCCAGCTCCCTCAGCCTCTCCTCATAGGGTTTGTGTTCCAGGCCTTTCACCAGCCTTGTTGTCCTTCTTTGGACATGTCCCAGCACCTCAACATCTCTCTTGAATTGAGTGGCCCAGAACTGGACACAATACTCAAGGTGTGGCCTGACCACAGTTAAACTCTCAAATACACAGGAAAAAGTATTTTTGGTGAAGTAGAGATGATTTTTCAAGTACCCCCTTTCCTTTCTCTTCACCTTTCCCCTTCTTCAAGTATTTAGCTGAAAGAGACACACATCTAGGCAAATTAATACACCTGCCCTTTTGGCAAAAAAAGGTCCAGCAAGGAGATCTTGCAGAGACAGCTTGGCCCCCTACTACTTACACAGGCAAATCAATCATGGTGTGTTGGAGGGGAGGACAGTGTAAGTCGAGGCACTGTAACCACAGACTGTCAGAAAGGTAAGCTACAGCTATCACCAAAGTCACTTAAATATTTCCTCTGCACTTGTACATGCATTTTCAGACTCTCGTTTTCTGTAGTGTAAGATCAGACTCAGCAAGTGAAGAAATCCCATTTGGTTACAAGCCAAGAGAAGCTGCATTTGCACACATCTTTCAACTGAGGTCTGAGTGCTCCTGGTCTGTTTGTCAAATAGGATACTCACTAATACTGATTCTGGACTTGGTGATACTTCTAGACTTGGCAGAAGGACTGCACAGAGGAAAAACAGTAATTGCCATCTTCAAAAAGCATAGAGATGGTAATTCTCTGAACTGCTTTTTGCTGTCTTCACTCTGACTGTGAGGAACCTCATCCTCCAATAAAGCCTATGCAGCACCAAGCTGAAAACAGGTGAATATTGATTGATGTCTCAAGAAGGAAGGAGAAAACTAAACAGGATGGTTAATACAGGAAGTTTTCTGGTCATTTCTGGATTGGTTTTCTCTAAGATAAAGGGAAACAAAGCTGCACTGAAAAAAAAGCAGTTTGATGAAGTATATATTTGAGCTTTTTACAACACAGGTCCAGGCTGATTTTGACAAAGAGATACTAGGATATTTGATCCCAGCCAACATGGAGCTGCCCTAAGGTAAAGGAAAACAAAAGCAAAAGGGAGGGTGCAGCTCCTGAGCCCTAAATCTCACTTCTGACCATGTTTGTCATTCTCAGGTACTTTGTTCCCTTAGCCAAAACTCATTTAAAGATAAGAAAATGTAATCTCATTTTTATGAGTGCCAAACAGATCGACTGAACATTATACAAATCAGATAGGTGGGAAACACCACAATGCACTATTCAAATATTTGGCTAAAAACTCTTCAGGAATCCAGGCTTGCCCACAGTCTGCTCTGGGAGTGAAGTTCCCAACTGCATGTGTAGGAACAGGATAGTACTTGATCCCTGCAAGAGGATGGATGGTGTGGGCAGAGAGAGTGTGAGATATAAACAGGAGATGTTAACATTGCCTTAGATCTACAGGTACAAAGTTTATTGGTGAAATTACAAATCTGCAAGTTCCAAATAGGCATGGAGCAACTTCTGCTATCATACACTACTCTTTATCTTAAAATATCCTTGCTATTCCTGGCTTGAGACTTTTTCTGGAGGTTTTGGTTGTTTGTTTTCTTGCCAGAGAGACACTAGTCTCAAGAAGCAAGGATATTTCAGACAAAGGCTGATACTACCTCTTGACAAACTTGTGCAAGAATATTTGGCACTGGACTAGCTACTGGAGTTACACCACACATGACACATTTTCCTCCACTATGCAATCATTTTGTCTTGGGGACAGATGCCAACTGGAGACATGGTCATGAAACACCACTCTCACTTGGAAGAAAAGAGAGGGCTTTGATGCCATGCAGCCCAAAAGGAGAGGCATGTGGGGCACCACCACGCACTGACAAAAGCAGCAGCTGAAGGACACTGCACTAACGAAGCAAAGCAAAGGACAGGTGAGCAGACCCAGCTTCGCCCATAAAAGGCACCTGACAAAAATCTATCACGGGGTTTTGTGAAATAAGGGCAAGATGTTTTTGTAATAAGATGAAGAAATCCTGATAGTTACTTGCAGTACAGAGGACAGCCACAGTCTACATGTCAAAGATTACTAGGTTTGTTAAAAATACCAGAAGAAACTCAACAGTACCTCCAAGAAGAAACTAACCAATTCCTACATGTGCACATATTTAAAGGATCTATTTACCCACATTATTGCTTACATGGGAAAATACTACCACAAGAAAAGAAAAGGACATATTTCCATTTGCCATGTATTCTCTGCCTTGCTTATCTTTCACTCTCTTTATATATTTACCTATTAAATCTTACTTTTGGCTTTCTTCTCCTTTACTCCAGTCACACTAAAGATATGGAAGTTTTATACAGGTGTATCTTTCAATCAAGAAAGAGCATCTGGTTATCTTTTGAACAGATTTACTGATGCTTATTCTCATACTCCCTCCCTCTGGGCAAATGTAACTGTGCAATACCTTGGGCAATTGTCATTTTATGTAAAACTTCCCAAAGCTCTTCAAGTCATGTCATCTTCTAATTATACTTTTTTCCTGTTGTGAAATAAGAGATGAAAAAGAGGAGCTCAGCCCAAGAGATTTAAATAGAGGGAATGGAAATAGCTCTGCATAGTCTAGTACCTGCAGAATGAATTTTCCCATCCTGCAAACGTTCAAGACATGGGAAGTCTTTTTATTGTTGTTGTTCAGTATAAGGTACTGAAGACTGTCCAGACATCAAGCCTTCACCAACAGCTAAGACGTAGCTGCAGCTTCATCTATGAATGCCTTAGATCAGTACATAGGAAACCATTTCAAGTCCTTGCTCTCAGTCATATCCCAAGCATACAAAAGCTTTCCCAGCATAACTTCCAACCCAAAGTGGAGGTTTCAGTTTCAGCAATCATTTGTGATTTAAAGACACTTCTGACTCCTGCAAAAACCCACAATAAATGTACTATTTCTTCATGTCATGCTTTGAAAGAAGCTCCTTAAGAATCCATACATAGAAAATAAAATGAAATGTCAGAAACACCAGAAAACATCTTCTCTCCAAAAAGTTGACAAACAGTTTGTATCTAACTGTAATAACTTAGCATTTAGATCATAATTTTGACCTTAAAAGCAGGGTGTTGGTAGTCAGTTTGAAATGCTACAGAAAAATGAACAGCCAGAGTAAGGGGTCTGTTACTCCACCACAAACTGAGTAAATGACACAACTGGCTGCAACGCAGAAATCTCATATCAGAAGGTTATAAATGCCGGGGTGGTTGTTTTGCAACAAAGGAAGCAGTTGCTACTTATGATTTAGTCCTAAATAAAGTAGAAATCAACCTGTGAAAGGCAAAGCACCACAACTTGCATGGAAGAAAGGTTCTGCCATAAACCTTCAGACCTGGAGAGCATTTACAGTACTCAAAGCTCTGAGAATTATGAAACTCAGCTATTTACAGAACTTCCACATGCAGAAACTGAAGCAAAGAGGGATCTCCTTAATCAGGGTCAAACTGCAAAGACTGATCTACTAATTTATGGTCAACTTGGAAATTCAAGCCAAAAAAATAAATATTGCTACCTGCTTTTCAGCATGGCATCACAGCAATTTAAAAGGCAACAGGAAATCATTTCTATTTTGCACTACAAGGCATACTTTAAAAAACAAAACCAAATAACTTTAAATTTTCCAGACAGCATTGACAGCATTATGGTATCCCTAGACAGTAAAGGATATTGTATTACAACTCTCAATATTATCTTTACAGCATCTACTTTTACTGCTTGTGAATTCCACCACTTCTTACTCTGATCACATGCTATTAAAAGATTGCATTAATCATTCCATCACTTCTTGCTCAGAGAGCAGATGGAGAGATACAACTGGGCAGCCAATATGTCAGAAAAGTTGATTCTTTCCATATTTCCTTACTATGTTCAATTCAAGGGAGGTGGGAGGAGGGAAAAGAAAAAAAATAGATCATTAAGAGTAGTTTAAACTGCATCTCCTCTCTTCCCAGACACAGAGAATGTCATTTCCATATCCTAATCAAGCTTAAGAGCATCCAGCTGAAGGTCACATTGAGATCTGCCTCTTCCAGCTGACACTACGTTCCGCTGCCACTTACACAGTCCCCTTTGTTTCCCCCAGCTTCAGCACGCCAGTATTTCCATCACACATAAATAAGTAAGCAGAAATCACGAGCTGGTATACAGTCCTTAAAAGGTAATTGAAAGTTTCTGAAGTACTTCACTTTGGAAAAGTGTGCAATCACTTGGAAACTGAAGTGCTTGTTATCATAGACAAAGCTCCTGCAATTAGAATCAGGAGGTGATTAGAGATTATTGGGAATATCTAGCTAACAGGAAGCACAGCACATAGACCAATCCATACTTAAGATTACCCTAAGATACCTGAAATTAATTAAAATACAAAATGTTAAAAAGAGTATTTCCATATTATTAAAATCTTTAGAAGTGGCTAAGGATCAGAAGTCATCACAGCACCAATACTAACATAACTCTCAGGTGCTACTGACTTAACAAAAAGATGGGAAATAGCCTCAACATTCCTTCTTCTCCTTTCTTGCACTAATTCCACACCCTCCAATCTAGCCCCTGGCTAATACATTTATTTCTTTGGCTGGCCAGTGCCTGATGAAGAGCCCAGACAGTGTCAAATGCTGTTTGCAGACCATCATTCATATGGTGCCCATTTGCCCCTCAATGTATGCACCCACAGCCGTGGCTCCAAGGAGAGCAAGGCTTACCTTGCTGGTGTGGGGCAGGGGTTGTCGAAAGAAGCAGATGTTCTTGGGGCTGCAAAGCTTCAGAGGGAGCTGCCTTGCATGGAGCTGTGCCTGATCTTGATGCCCCAGCTGCTCACTGCACTGAGTTGTTCAATCTTCTGCTGCTACGTGCCACCTCCCACCCTCCAAAAGCACAAATTCAGTATAGAAGATGGCTTTGGGTTGGTTTGGGGTTTTTTTAGTTCTTTATTTTACAGATGGGAGTTTCACTGAAGCCCTGTGAGTCTCTTGCCAGACCTGTTTTCTCTACACAAATCCGCTTTACAATCCACTCTGCCTTGGAATGTGAAAGTACAAAGGGTATGCATATGTTCTGACTTCAAGACAGCTACAACATTTGTTTCCCAAAGATGGGATTCTATTCATTTTTTCTCTTCTTTAATAACAAGAGCAGGTCAAGGCCCTAAAATGGAGTATGAAAGTGCAAGCACAAAATGGTCCTGAGCATTCTATACATAATTCCTAGCTCTCTCACACTAATCATTTCCTAGGAAAAGACTGATTGCCTTTCAGACTTCTCTTTCTTAACACATGCTAAAGTGAACTCATACTCACTATGAGCCCCTCACTACAAGAAAGACATTATGTTGCTGGATCGTGTTCAGAGAAGGGCAACAAAGGTGCTGAAGAGTCTAGAGAACAATTCCCATGTGGAGCAGCTGAAGAACTGGGATTGTTTAGTCTGGAGAAGGGGAGGCTGAGAGGAGACTTCATTGATCTCTACAGCTCCCCAAAAGGAGGTTGGAGTAAGGTGGGGGTCTTTTCTTCTCCCTATTATCAGATGATGTAATGAGAGGAAATGACCTGAAATTGTACCAGAGAAGATATTGATTGGATATTTGGAAAATATGTCTTTATGGAAAGAGTAGTCAGGCACCAGAACAGGCTGCCCAGGGAGGTGGTGGAGTCTTCGCTCCTGAAGGTGCTCAAGAAATGTGTGAAGAAGGCACTTCAGGACACGGTTCAATGGGTGTGATAGTGTTAGGTTGACAGTTGAGTGCAGGGGCAGAAGAACCTCCCTTGTCCTATTGGCCTCACTATTCCTGATCCAGGCCAGGATGCCATTGGCTCTCTTGGCCACCTGGGCACACTGCTAGCTCATCTTCAGCTACTCTATACCAGTATCCCCAGCTCCCTTTCCTCCTGGCTGCTCTAAGCCACTCTGGCCCCAGCCTGTAGTGCTGCTTGGGGTTGTTGTAGCCAAAGTGTAGAACCCTGCACTTGGCCTTGTTCAGTCTCACTCCATTGGCCTCTGCCCATCCATCCAGCCTGTCTAGGTCCCTCTGCAGGGCTCTCCTACTCTCCAACAGCTCCACACCTGCTCCTAGCTTGGTGTCATCTGCAAACTTACTGATGCTGGACTCAGTCCCCTCATCCAGATCATCAATAAAGATGTTGAACAGGACTGGGCCCAGCACTGATCCTTGAGGAACACCACTAGAGACTGGGTGTGAGTTGGACTCAGTGACCTTAGAGATCTTTTCCAACAGAAGCAACTCTATGATTCACAGCTTTTCTTCCATTTTTCACATTTCTTGCTCCTCATAAAACATGCACCCAAGTTTTCACAAAGAACGTAGCTACTCTGCAAGGGAGACAGATAATTGTTTTGAAGGATTTCCTTTTTTAAAATTATGTGGGGTTATTGCTCTGTGGAAACCTTGGTTTTGAATAAAATTTTAGGGGTCATTAATTTGATGCAGACTCATAGGACTTGGGGAATTAGTTAACTTAAAAGAGCAGCTACTGTGCACGCTCTGTAATTGCTCTCCACCAAAACTGTCAGAGATTGCTAATATGCAGAGTTACCACACGGAGTAAAAGCTCTTGAAGTATGTCTCCATGTAAGAGACCATCATTCTGCAGTGTCATTATCAGCTATTAATATTTCAACTACAGAGCAGCACAGGCTCCTCTGAAGAAATGTAACTGCTCACAAAAGGAGTCCTATTATCGATAACACTCCAGGAGTAAGACACAAACATCCTATTTTTGTTCCTATATTTAATTACCTCCTACAAATAGCTTTCCACAGTTTTAAGGGAAAAGTTTATTTCATAAAGACATATCTTTGTTGATTGACACCTCAGGAACTACACTGATCCTTCTGCATGGCCAGGCTATGACTCCACTCACCAACAATCTGATCTCACCACAGTTCAAACATGTTGATAAACCACAGTGTACACCACACCCTGTGAAGCCCTTCTAAGGACATCAGACAGAAATACCAGCACTTCTTAGGCATCAGCACTAGCACCAACAGACTTCATGCCTGCTTTCCTGCCTGACCAGCATGCTGTTTGATGCTAAATAATTGAGTGAAACTTTGTTTTAGTTGGTTTGTTTTGTCGAGAGTGATAAAGGAATTCAGCAATTTAAACATATAAAGGGCATCAAAACCAGAACTTGATCAATAGAAGTCTAAAAGCTTGCACTGACATGTTCAGCAGCACTCTTCTGTTTCCAGTATTCCTTTAACTAGAGCTCTCTCCATGAACATGCAAGGCCCTGTGTTGCAAACATACACCTTACACTGCACACTGACTTCTTGGTCATTTGAAAGACGTGCCCCTAAGATACAGTCACTATTCCAGACTCCAGTCCTACATCTCTGTCACACTCCCACAATACAGTCATACAAGTCAGTCCACTCACACTCTGTTCTCCAGTGGGGCTTTAGCACAAGTTAGAACTTCTCTCAATTGCAGTGATACAGAAGGTGAAAGTCTCACAGCTACCTGCAAAGAGAGTAAAGCAAGCCCCTCTCATCTCTGCAAGCTGGGGCAGCAGCTACAAGAGTCCTTACATTAGCACTTAGTTTATTGCATTTGAGGCTTTCAATCTTTCCATACAGAAAATCCAGAAGCATTGAGGGCTACAACACATTCATTTTGGCCACAGTACCACCTCCCCACAGTACCTCCTCTCCCCCTAAGGTGCATTATAACATCTGCCTAACATGTCTGCGTGCTGGTGCAGCCTGTGATCAGCACTGGCTGTTCCAGCAAAAGCTCACACTCTATTAGTTACTGTCTCTACTGTTAACTCTACAGTCGTCTCTCTACTGTGAACTCTACAAAGTTACTGTCTTTCCTGCATCACCTGGAGAAACACACTGTTAATGAATCACTTCAAAAATGGAGGTAGAAGAGATGGCTAGAAGATAGGCTACACTTCATAGAAAAATCCTACTAAAGCTGCTAAATTAGTACATAAACAAGGAAGACTACATGCCACTGTAGTATACACCTAGCGACCACACTCGAGGTGAAACCCAGGCAAAAATGTTGCCCATCCATTTCATTGCTTTACACCCTCTCCCCTGTGTCTTCAGATAGCCCTTTCCTCCCTGCAGTGCTGGAGGATTACACGTCATGACTTTAAACGATCAACTGCAAAATGAACCCAGGAGAAAACAGAGTAGGAATAAAGTTACATGCCTACAACCACGTGAGAACAACTCTTGTAGTGGCTACTGGCACTACTGATGGCACCGTGTCTGCTGCTCTTAAAGCCTGGTTCTGACTCAAGTGAGTTGCTCTTTAAATACCTGTACCATCTAATTACAGCATCATTGAGAGAACATGGATTTTGCACTTCTTGACCTTTTCCCTACTGATGTTCAGCAGGCTACCTAATGCTAAAACTGTACGCTGCGCAATGCAGCAACTCCAGTTATGAATGCAAAAGTAAGATGGCATAGAAGTGGCAGCACTAATTGGCATGAAATCACTCCAACAGGCAGATCAGATGATATCTGTACTCACACTGGATGGCTTTATTCAGTAACAAGATGTTTTGGAAAAATATGTCCAGGAAGTCCTTGTGTATCTGCTGTAAGAAGCACTTCACAGCACAAACGTTTCACTTCCAGTTATCCAGGTTATATCTAACTGCCAAAAACCCTACTTCAGAACAGTCACTCCATTTGCTGGGTTACATTCAGCAAAAAACCTACAAGCTCACTTTTTCACTGTGTCAGTCCTGGTTTGCAAGAAGTGTAGTGGCAATAATATTTTATTTAGAAAGGTGCTTTCATTCTGTGTAATACATCAATTATAAGCCATTTGCAATGGTATCACTGAACATTTTTTTTTAAAGAACTAGGTCTGATGCCAACTTATCTGTAGTTTCCTTAGTCAGGTCTGATGCCAACTTATCTACAGTTTCCTTAGTCAGGACAGGTTGATTATACTTGTTAAAATAAATCTCTTTTCAATATAACCAACCTAGGGCAGAAAGCATCTTCTAGGTTGACGTTGTAAAGCAGTTGGCTTATGGGCCCTAGTATCAGTTGTTTCGGTACAGAAAGCTAACAAGGAGCAGGACCTGCCCACTTTTGCAGAACACCACACCAGGGCAGCCAGAGGTGGCAATCTATCCCTTGCCTGCAGCACTGCAGATTAAAAACTTAATCCCAAATTCATTGAACAGTCACAAAGCTCGTTAACTTCAATCCCTAGTTTGTGTGCACGAGAAACACCAGCATGAGATGTGAGGTCAGAAGGTGACAGAGCTTTGCTTTGCTCTGGCATGACTCTGTTTTCTCAAGCTGGTGAAGTTAACATCACAGAGGATAACTCAGCACAGGGGTTATAGGAGATGAGCATTTCCTTATCAAGTGAAAGGGTGTTTGGTTGTGGCTACAGTTACCAATGAGTCAACAAGAGAAAAGAAAATGAAAGGTTCTAACTCAAGGTCCTTTTTCAGAAACAAGTGCAGTGCATTTTATAGGCCAAACTTTTAACTCTGGGCTTTGTTGCCGTTGTTGTTGCAAAGCACATCCTATTTTGGCTGTTGCTTGGTTGATTGAGACAAAATGGTCAAGAGTTTTATCAGTCTCTCACGCTACAAAAAGTAGAAGCACATCACAGCCAAGTACTCTTATTTAGCCTTACATAACTCAGCAGATGTTTTGGGGTATGATAGGTGATTCAGTTTTCTTCTCCAACTAATTTTCTGTGAAGCATCAAACTTCTCGTAGAAGAGCACAAATATGGTGAAAGGAAAGCAAGTGGCATAATTTTAGCAAATAACTACAGCACTTTCTTTTTCCCTTAAAAGCAATCCTGACATGAAGCAAAACATCACTTTTTTTGTTTATTTGCTTTAGTAATAGCAGCTGTCAAATATTTTCTTTTCTTGATGGTGATAAGATCCATTTTAACCTTGCTCTGTGTCACCACATCTGCAGTTTTAATGCAGTAATTCATACACTATGATAAAGCTACGAACCCCAAATCACCATGTCTGCAATGATATCTGTAATTTAGAAAATGCAAGGATGGAAAGCTTGAAACTGGAAGGCATCACTTTCTGAAAACACCAAGAGGGGGCTGTGGGACTGTATATATAATTATGACACTTCTACTCCTTAACTGAACATGAATCCTGTCCTGTCGGCGAGGCGAGACAAAACTACATAATCTTAGTGACAGACATAGAAATATTTTGTAAGCCTCTATTTGTCCAGAGCACTAAAAGCTGAGTTGAACCAAGAATTACATGTCAGCACCTATGTAACTTGGATGCTTTGAGCGAGGGAGCCCCAGGAAAGCATCTGTGGTGGGACAGTATCCACATGGTCTAAGCAAACTGACATAGTAAGACTCCAGTACACAAAGATCTCTAAAAGTAACACCACCGGACCCACAGCTACTTCCTTCTGCCTCCCAGCCTTGCATAACTTTACAAAGCTACTCCAGCTCTCACATCTAAGCCAAGTGAGATCTCTAATTGTGCAACTTGTCCCACGCAGGCAGCCTCATGGTGGAGTCCATATGAGGTCCTGTGTGACTAAAGACCTCCACCCACCCAACTGCCCTGGCAGTAAAGCTCTATGTTTGTCAGCTGCATTTCTACAACCTACACTGCTCTCAACTGAAGTGTGACTGAATGGCATTTGGAATTTGGTTAAAAAAGACTTTTGAAGATGTAAAGGAACAGTTACATTTTGCAGCTCTTTTTTCCTGAATTTCAGCATCCCTAATGAAAACAGACTTTGCACTATCACCAAAACAAACAGATCCAACTCCAAACGGTCCCTAAAAAGCCCCCACTTGTACAACCAGCTAATGCTAGGGCTGAAGCACCACTTTTATTGGCAAAATGCTGACCTGAAAGCAAAGGCTACATATCCTTTGCAAAATACCATCTGTCCACCCTCAGACACAAAAGCCCAAATGCACAAACACAATCCATCACCCTACTCTGAAATCCATCAGTGCTTCAGATGCATGAGCACTAAGCAAACACCCAACCTTCTGCAATAATATTGGACACCCGTTTGCCTTTTCCCCTTTGTTTTATATTAACAAAGAACAAAAGTTCGTGTTTGTCAAGGATGGAAGGATCAAGCAATAGAAATCTAGGTTCACATCTGCTGATACTGGTGATTTTATGCTTGTTGAGACTAAATAATTTAAACTGAAACACTCTTGCAAGCAGAATACTAAGTAACAAAAGGTTGTTCTTTGGCTTGTACGCTCACTGAAATGCCATGGATCCAGTTCCACGTTGCTACAATGCAAGTAAGAGGGCAAAAAATTGGGTTCCTACACTTAAGCCTTTTATTCTCAGAATTTTGCCTTTAAAAAAGTCATTATTTACATTCTCCTGTATTTTGGCAAAACATAGTTGCAATTGCCCCCTTCATCAACATAATAATTAAGACTTCCATCTTTTGAGTTATGGAGGAAAATACTTATCTTGCTTCTGAAGCCAACTTACATTTGGAAGCTAAAGTGTGGTGATAGCTCACTTTAGACAGACTGATCCTATGGATACTACCCTCCAAAGTAAAACAGAAGACAAAACAGATACACAGAAAATGAAAAGGTGTGCTTTGTGTTCAAAAAGCATCACATACACAGTCCATCTCAAAATACCACTATTTAAAAGAGATACATTTGTGATTGCCTTCACTTCTAACGGTTCTGAAGGTAGTACATGCAAAATAGATAAAATTCTTCAAGCTGTATCTGGACACAACTCAAGGAGTCAGTGCAGAGGGTCTGAAGGCTCCTACTGAGAGTATACTTTGTATCATTTTAATCTTAGCCTAAAAACAAATATAAAATAATGAATAATTCTGTAATCTTGGTTTCTACAAACTTATCACCATCTGCACAATCCTCTTCCCAAAGCGGTCAACCAGCCTGGGGAAGAAGCAAAACCAAATGAAAAGCCCTGGCCCATTTCTTTCCTTCAAGCATGTGCAGACCAGAAAGCACCCCCAGCAACATAAAAACACTGGGAAAACAAATCCAGAGGAATCTGTTTTCTCTCTGCAGAGCACAGCAACCTTTCTAAACAGCCTAGAGAAAGGGAAGAAGTGCAGCCAACAGACCAGTGCGGCAGACCGAGCTGAACTCCTTACTGCAGGAAATTTTACCAGTCTCAGTGCACAACAACCTACTTCAGAGATGTGTGGATCGTGTCTCCGGGTAAAACAACAATCTTATCCTCCACCAGCTCTAATATGCACTCTATTATGCCAAAAAAGGCACAAAAAGCACATGCAATACTCTTAACAAATGGCAAATAGCTTCTTGTGTTACTTGAATTTCTCTCTCCAAAAAGAACTGTGAAATCTTGGCAAACATCTGCCGATGTAATGAAGGGCATGAACAATGTAGTTAGTCTGTTTGCAAAGCTGCAAAACAACTAGCTCCTGTGACCACTTTAAGTTCACCTGAGGATTGCATCATACCTTCAGATACAACATTACCAAGGTTGCTCTCTTCCCACCTAATTTCTCTGACTAGGCATGCAGAAATCTTTTGCTGCACCAGCCTCACATTTGCAACACTATGGGGTAAACTAAGTACCATCCTTGACCTACTGCACATGCAAGCCACATACAGAGCAGGTGAACTTGAAAGCATGTAGGTAACATTACCCTATTCTTATATGCTGAATAAAAGAGAGACACTGCAAATAACACAGCAAAGACCAGCACTAACATACCTGCACAGGAAATAAAATGAGGCTTAAGATTAGAGACAAGAACATATACATACCACACGGAAGGATCCGCTTATCCACAAGACTGGCTCTTTCCCAACACAGAACTTCCCCCTTTGGAACCTGCTAGACTTATGGTAAGTGGCAAAGTCTCGGACTGCATGTGAATGTGCATCTATGGTAGATCAGAGAGGCTGTGTCAAAACATTACTCAGAAACAGCCATTTCAGCCCACGTGCTAGAGGACAGGTTACACGTAGAGCTTGTTTATTCTTTCTTCTCAGTCATCTTACTAGGGAAAACTCCTCTTTGGCCATTTGTGAGCTCACCACTGGCAGCATGCAAACACCAAGAAGCAGAGAAAACATGTTTTACACACAGTTCTGAAATGTCAAAGGAAGCTTAATCATTCAGTATTTTTAAATGCAACCAGGATTTCAGACAGCCATTGCAGACCCCTGTTAAAACTCCATGTTTTTCCTAGATGGACCTACGTCTTACTTTTCTCATCAATGAAGCAAACACACTAACTGCCTTGTTCATGGCCTGCCTGCTCCATCTCACCTCCCCTTCACTAGTTCAGTTGATGTTTGCAGATTTACTTTGAAGTTGCTTCTATTCATTTAAGTTCTGCTCAGTGCATAAGAAACAAATTTGGTAACAAAGACACGGAGTGCATGTCAGAACACAAATCCACAGCAAACTAGACTACTACCCATGATACTGAACTGTGCATTGTTTGCAAAAGCACTTTCTTTTTCTCACACACACATCAGTAAAACATGTCTGAGAAGGTAAATGTTTCCTTTGTAGCACACAGAATGGGATTTCTCTGGCATGAGCTTTTCTGACGCTTACTTGACATCTTCCTTGTTATGACTGTAAATTCCTTTCGTTGTAAACCACACTGATGACTCATGAGGGAAACTCACAAAACAAAAGAAAGAGAGAAGGAAACCCTTTCAATTGCAATGTTTATAAAAACAGTGATACACAGAGACACAGAGTGTGTCAAACTTAAAAGCAAAGTAGCATCCAATGGAGAAACAAAAGGTCCTCAGTCTTGACTTAAAGTATTTGAGGATGATGACGACACATTAAGAACATTTTAAGTAATCAAAGAAACGTCTGTTTTTAAAAGAACCTTATTCTGCACTTGCAGGGGAATCACTGTTGAAGGTGACATCATTCAGGTGTAGCTACAGGCAAATACAGCCATACTTTCAGTGCGCTAAGTAAACCAAACAGATTTTCTCTACAGACGTACCTAGATAAATGTACGATAAACAAATATTTACAGATGCATTTTAATCAGTCCTCTGCCTAACAGCTTTAAAATAAAGACAACATTTCCTACTTTATTTATTTCAGATGAAAACATCCCACCCTGTCTTCAGTACACATAAAACCAGGACTATCCTACTGCTTCTGACAGCTGACTCCACTGGTCATGGTATTTATACCAGTAAAGCCACTGTAAATGTTACCCCCAAAATATCTACCAAATAGGAACTATAGCTTCATCCACTACAGATATTTATTTGAATGATAGAGTTTTCCACATCAGCATTAAATACATAACTATCTGAATATTCACAGCATATCCCAACTTCAGTCTAGAGCACAAGCTAGTGTCATGTTAAGATATTTACCTTAAAAACTCAACCTGAGCAGCATGGATTCTGTTTCTACCTGACATTCAATTAAGAGTTACTATTGCTTATTATTCCTTCGACTTTTGAGTGTATTTTCCCAGCTGTGTCAAGACTGATTCTCCAACATTTTCTCCTTTATGTAGGCAATTTTAGTCCAACTGAGCAATATGTTTAAGTGTACACTGCTCCGAGGGGAGGAATCGCTGACTCTGCCTTTTCACAGCATGACAGAAGCACTGTAACCCCAGCAGAGTGGAATAAAGATCTTGCTTAAACTCATTTTAAAATGAGTTTACCTACTCTCAAAGAAAAATCTCTGTAAACAGAGAAGAAAAACATGCCAGGGAGCAGGGCATCTCCTCCCTGCTGCTTTCACCCAGCACTCTGGCCGGGCAGTGCCAGGGAGGGGAGACAAGATAGAGGAGCTGGACTCTGCAAGTTCACGTCAATGGAAATACGCACGAACTGCAACGCATGGAAGCCAGCACACATATGGAAGCAGTCATTTCACCAGTTCTGAAAACAGATAGATCTCATCATCGCTTCAAAGCACTGCAGATGCCAGCATCATTTTTGTGAACATTAACCTTTACTTCTGGCAGCAAGTGAAATCGATACAGTCCTGCACAGAAAGGTCAGGATGAATGTTCAAAAAATGTAGTATTAGCATTTTGGAGTCTGAGGAACTTGCATTTGAAAACAGCTTCTGCAACAGCCTTTGCATTTATAAAAAGGCATAAATCAAGTTTTATCACTCAAAAGAAGCTTCAAACTACAAAGTAAGCTGAACATCAGTGTTTTGCTGTTCTGCGGTTTGGAGGTTTTCTTGCATTAAACTCAATTCCTCTGTGCCATTTTAACCCAAGTGCAGAGGTACTGAAAATGGCTGTAGAAGCAGCAAAAATCTATTGAATTAATTTTGATTATTCAACCTAAAGGAAATGCTTTTGTATGTAAAAATAACAGCATTACACAGCAACTGCACAGGTGTTTTGAGGTTCCAGTTTGAATAATACCAAGTTATTAGACATACTACTGATCACATATCAGTAGCAGGCAAACGTGAGACCAGGCTGTATCTTTAAATTCTCTCTACAGCACCAAACAATCTTATTAAAACCCACACTTTCTGTAATTTCCCTACTTCCCTTAAAAATAGAATGTCTGAAATATAGTAGACTAGCAATTTCCAGGAAGTATGTCAAGACAGACTACATAGTCTTGTCTGGAGAAACAAGAAGAAACAAAATACCACCACAAAATGTAACAGATCAGGAGCCAAAGGAAGAGAGTCCTCTATGCACAGACAAATGCTAGACTACGTAGTGCTGCACCACCAGAACTGGGATCACATCATCCTCTGAGGACATTCAGACATGGAGATCACTGAAACGAATATGGTATGCAGGCACTAAAATGCAATTTTCCAGCATGAAGTTTCCTTTACACAGTTGTCACAGAATATACAAAACGTTACTACTGTGTTCAAATCTACGTGCTCCCCATCCTTTAAAAACTACACCCTCAGGCAGCTCTTTCAAGTTATCATAAGAAGAGGACAAAATCATGGACTGTGTGACTTTGAAGTTTTCAGAAGTCCCCTAAAATATTAAAAAAAAACCCCAATTATTGGTTTTTTTTTGCTTTTTATATTTCCTGTTTGCACATGATCTGTGAGGTCTCTTCCAACCTTGGTGATACTGTGATACTGTGATAAATGCTCTTGTAAAGCTAATCAGACCAGCAGGACATCAAAGAAAACCCTCTAAATACACTAATGCAACAGAAAATTTAAAAAAACCCCACCAGACAAACATCTTCTCCCCAAATTATCCAAAACTTCATTCCCTTCATTTAATTAGATGCATTTCAGACATAGCTTGCTGGGAAGATTCACCTTTTTAATTTCACTTTGGTTCAGGATTTTTTGTCTTCACAGTAATTCCCAATGGCAGAGAGACAAAACGTGTGCAAGGGTTGGTCAGCCACACAAAACTTCCTTTTGCCATGTTAAGCTTAAGGAAGCTTTCCTAGCCCAGTGAATTGTAATGCTGAATTGGAAATACTTAGCTGGTGGCAAAAGGTAACTATTCTTTTTTGATACAAAGTACATACTTTGGTAGCCTGCTTAAAAATTCACTTTTCCAGTATGAAAGCACTCAAAAGCTGAAGCTCCTCTCTTGCCCCTCCAAAAGATGTCTCAGCTGCATCAGAGAGAAAAGGAAAGATTAGGTTGTGGATTCAAATTACCTGTCACGAAACACACACATAAATCTGACTTAATAGCTTAATTTGGAAATGAGTTTTGGGCCCACCCTTGGCAACAACACGGGCATTTAACTCACATTGTAGCAATATTTAAAACAGCTCTGCAACTTTGTTTCTCCACCCAACTAAAGAATTAATGCCATTAAACGAAAAACACCACGCTTAAGTAAGAGAAACCATCTGAACTGACATTTTTTGGTTTGGTTTGGGTTTTTTTTAATCCAAAAGATTTGTACAGCATTGTTTTTTTGGTTTTCTTTTTTTTTTGGTAAATAATTTACAGGATCAAAAGAAAAATGCATAGCTTCAAAACCTTAGAATGTAACCTCCCCTTGTTGCAGAAGAGTTCAAAGTCATAAAGTGCTGCAGATAGGAACACACATCAGACACATCATCTAGTAACTAAATTCTTTTTCTGGTTTATTTAACAATATTTCAGGCTTAGAACATTAAATAAAAATCTCACAGACAATGGGTAGGACAAACAACGGCTTTGGGTTGGGTTTTTTTTCTTCTTCTTTATTCTTTTTTTTTTTTTTTAAAGAATGCTGAGCTACATCAACAGAACTACAGTTTTATTTTGGATACCAAAAAATAAAAAGCTGGAAGGAAGAGATTAGTGCATTGCACTGAATTCAGAAAAACTGCTTGTAAGCATCACTGCATACATTTAGCCCTAGAAAGATGACAGTGGAAACAGGAGAGGGATGCTATCAAGAGGGATAGGCTGAACTCAGACCAGGGGACTGGTGCTCGGGCCTCCGCCTTGATGGTGAGGTTGAATTCTGCTCAAGTAAGAGAGGATCCACATGCCTCATGCTAGCATTTGTGCAGCTCCTTGAGGGCCAGCAGCAGTGGTGGCAGGTGGAGGTGGTGAAACCAAACACAATCAGCACCAGCTGGCATTCACCGAACGAAAGAGTCAAGAGGTCTTCCTAGCAGACCGCTGGGATGGCACATGAGCTCAGGTAACAGCAAAAAAAGGTCCTGCAGCATAATTTGGGTTTGCTACCTTCAAACACACCTGTGGGAGTTCAGGCCAAGCCTATGTTTGCACCTTGGACAACCACATACACTTCTTCAGTGGACAAGGAAAGTAGCAATATTAAATGGAATTCGCTGCATGTGTACTTTCTACAAGCGGACAGTAATTTTCAGGGGACCAGAGAGTGAAAACTCTGGCCGAGAGCCACACTACCTCCTTTTTTCCCCCCAGGCTTAGTGTGTGCCTGAGTGCCAAGTACCTCACTACTATTTACTTTGCTGCTCCCTTACTTTAACCTCTGTCCCTCCTCATCCACTCACCCACAACCAGTACTCACAAAGAACAGAGGCCTCAAACTTTCAAAACCTATTAAACAAGCAAGCAACTGGACAAAAGACTGAATTCCATCATAATTCTCATTTTGCTATGTTCCTCCTGGCTGGGTCCCTTTTAATACCAAAAGTCCATGGGTACCACTGTGATGAAAAATAACAATTTTTTTTTCTTCTTCTTCCAGCACAGTAACAGCCTCTCTCCTAAAAGATTGTGCTCAACATAGTAGTAGACTAAAAGCCAAGGTGAGAAACAAGACACCAGTTACAAAAATAAAATTCCAAGCAAACCTTGATTGTAACAGGAAAATTCCAAGAGGTGTCTTCTGCAGCTCAGGGGGACATGCTGGCTGTGCCATGCACAAGCTCTAATCTTGTTTATGACCTGCAGAATTTCATAAGAGATGGAAGGTCTGGGGTTGATTTTCTTTCATTTTTCTTTTTTTTGCCAAGTTCTTAAAAGGGCTCAAAACACAGGTGTAGAGACACAAAGGGAGCATATACAATACACAGCCAATCTGAAACAGTACTAAAATAGCAGACTGGGCAGGACTAAAGCCAACTCTAAAAATTGCATCAAGAGACAACAAAAGAAAAGTTCTTAAGCACTAACATAATACAAAGCAATCTTAAAGACTCACTGAATACATGTGTGGAAATAGGGGAGGTGTGTCCCTTCTTTTAAATACATTTACATAATATTAAAGCTCTTTATTTTGCTTTGCTTACTAACAAAAATTTTCTAGCTACCCTGGGCAAATTCCCCATTTAAATTAAGAGGTTAAGGATTTCATAGCATTAAGACAGACTGTTATATCAGCAGCTCATACAGATCTCCCCACTCTCTTCTTCCCTTCCACCCTGTGTTGAGGGGCCTGATGCCTTGTCTGCTTTGCACCAGATGGCACTAGCTATAACATCAGCACAAAGTAAGGGTAACATACTGCTGTCAGACCCCACACACTACCTTGCCACTTTTTAAAAGCACAAGAGACTACAATCAGGGCTTGTCTAGAAACACACACACACACCAAAAAAAAGGAAAAAAAAAAAAAGAAAGAAGTAAACATTTTGCCATTTGGCTGCCGCAGTTAAACTGTAAAACTGGACTACTGTGGACACAGCAATACCAGTTTAGAAGTGTTTATACCATTTATACCACACAGGAAAGGAAAATATCTTATCCCAGTATAAGTGCATCCACACTACAGCCTATGCCAGCACAGTATCAGTTAAAATAATAATAATACATTAGTCCTCTAATCGACAGAATAATACCAGCTGACCTTTTCTAGCACAGACCAGTCCTAAGACATGAGGTAGTGAAAAAGAAAATCAGGCTCAAGATCATTTTCATTCCATAGCATTGATATACTCTAAAAATATTCACTGCTCAGATTAATGGATTTTAAAAATGTTTTAAAATCCAACATTTAAAGCTAACATCCTGAGTCACACAGGATTGCGGAGGCATAACCTTAAAAACTCCTTTGCTCAGGTTCCTAATTCAGGAAAATATTTTTCAGATAGAAGACACATAAGCATGTCTTTGTCTCCCACTGAAGCAAGTGGAAAGGATGCACATGGACAAGTGCTTTCTGCAATCTGGGCCACAGTCAGAAGTCACGGTCTTTATAGAATTTATTTCCTCATTCATTTCAGTGCTGTTTAATCATAACTCATTCATGTTTTAAGACAGTGGGAAAAACATAGACAATGGAAGCTGAATCAAGTTTCTTACAACTGTTCCAATATTTACAGCATTCATAGCATAAAACAGAAGTGTTTTTGGTAACTTAAGACAAATACAATTTTCTCTTTGTTACTAAGTGTACCACAGCAGTCCTGTTAAACAAAGCCACTGTCTCGGATATTAAAGAAATTGTTGTTTACATTTACTGAGTCATTTAAATTAAAAATCTGTTCCTGTTCCAAACCCCACTCTCCTTCGTCTTCATCCTCGGGTTCTGCCTCAGACCCATTCCTACTGTTCTCATACAAAAAGATCTGCTCATCCACATGAGCCGGAGCTAATCGGTTTCTCTTTGCACTTACAACGTTAGCAGAAGAACCAAAAAGGCGTTCAGGGAAGACCCTCGTGGCCATAATACACCAATACTTTTGAAGAACCTTTGGTAAAACTGGAAACAGTGCTAGTCTGTCAGACCACCATTTCAGAGGATCTTCATTCAAACCGAGGACCTTTTGAGACTTGAAGTTGCTCAACTCCTCAACGATTTGAGCGTGCCATTCCTCCTGGTCCTCCACACCTCCTGTCTGGCAAAAGATCTCAGCAAGCATGTTGTTGATGACACTGGTAGGAGGAGGAGTGGAGGAGATTATGATTTTTTTCACAGGTGGCTCTTCTGAAACAGTGAAGAATTTCTCTTCAGTCCTAAAAGTATTTTCTTTTACTTTCTCCAGCAGGCTTTTTGCTTCTTCCACAACTCTGTTTTCAACTTGTTGCCGCTCAAAGGCTGAAAGAAAAGGCAGCTTTTTGTAGCGGGGATCCAAGAACGTTGCAACATTGAGAAACATGTCTATCTCAGGTGCGTGCTGGTAGGTGGTCGACAACTCTTTAGCAATCACTTCCTTTGCCATGCTGATTTCTTTCAAATCATTCTCTTTGATGTTCAGGGTGGTATTCAGAAGCATGTGAAGCAGCGGCTTAACCATACTTATCGTCGGGTACTTCGAAGCAGACATCATCTCTGCAACCTGCTTGAAAGGCTGGAGCAGCTCCACCAGCCCCTCAATTGTATTCCACTCACTGGCTTCCAGCATGAGGTGGTGGTTGTTGCTGTCCTCCACAAGAACAGCTGCAATGACAAACTGTTGCTCCTTGAGGCGCTGCAGCATAGCGAGCGTACTTCCCCACCAGGAAACACGGTCGCTTATCAGCATGCAGTGGAGAATATTCTGCTGCTTCTGCTTCTCACTCAGCATGTACATTGCAACAGTAGATTGCTGAAAATACTCCACCAGTTTTCGGCACCTGGCAAGAAGGCTGCAGAGTTTGGGGAGCTGAAAAGCTTGTTGTATTCCTGCATTAAAAGTGTGCCCCAAACAAGGCATCTGTACGGGAATATCTAGGAGAGAGCAAGCTTTCACAATGTCTTTACTGTAATCTGTTGTAGTACCAAAGACTTTTGTATTGATCCCCCACTCAATGAAAGTTTCATAAAGGACTCGTGTAATAGTCTCTGCAGTGTTATCCTCTGGTACTTCAAATGTTTTTAAGCACCGTGAGTTCACAGTCAGGCAGTTGGCAGGAACGCTGCTGAGAAAGTGAACTGCGATAGTTACATATGACCTGTTCTGGTTTTCACTCCTCCACAAGTCCGTGGATACGCCACACCACAGAACCTCAGTGAGCTCTTTCAGCACAATCTCTCTAATGGCATTGTACTTTTCAGGAATAGCTTTTGTACAGAAGTACTTACGGCTCGGAAGTTCGTATCTGGGGTCTGCTGTTCTCAAGAGGGCCTTGAATGTGGGCTCATCAACGATAGAGGCTGGATACATGCCCTCACAAATTAAGCTGCTGACCGCAGATGTCAGCTCCTGATGCTTTCTGATTTCAAAGTTCTGGTAGGTCTTCATGATGAGGCTATCCTGAACAACCTGCTGCGAGGACTCTGGCTTGATTTTTGAAAATGCAGTGGCAAAGGCTTCCCTCATTTGCTCAGTGTTACTTTTCACAAATTCACAGAATTCGTCAGGGTGATTCTTCTCAAGGTGGTAGGAAAGGTTGGATGTGTTTCCTGAATAGGCAATCTGTGCCATGCAAATACGGCAGTAGATCTTCTTCCACTGTAATATGCATCCTTCTGCATTGGTATCAAACCCAAAGTACTTCCACACTTTACTCTTTGCTCTCGGGTGAGCCACTAACTTTAGGTCTGATGGGGAACCTTCTAAACTTTTATTCTCCATTGCTTCTTGGCCACCGTCCCACTTTTTGATCCTTCACTCATTAATGAGTACCTGATAAAGGCAGTAAGATAAAGATACAATGAGAAAGCACAAGTTTGACCACACAACTATGTGAAATCAGCATTATTGTGAGCATATCAAAAAAACCTACCTTACTAATTACATTTGCAAATTCAAAGATGAGATTTGCAGGAAGTGTGACCTACAGGAGTCCATCAGGATGTCAAAAAATAATTATTTGAATATATCACATTCTGCCATGAAACTGAGCTAGAAGACTTGAATACATCTTATTTCCAGAACTATGTAATTGCAGGTAGACAACACACAACCACCAGCAGAGAGTTGCTGTGTTACTGTCACACAAACTAGTCATCTGCTACAGCACTCTCCTGTCTCTGAAGTTATAGTTAGAGCTAGACCAGCATCATGTTGCCTAAGAGTTACTGAACTTCAATGTTAACATTTATTTCAACTGAAATCTGATACTGGAGTAAAGGTTTTAGTGTTTGCTTATTTTGGGAGAAGTTTTTTTAGCTCAATCTAATTCTTTCAGCATTTTCTTAAAAAAAAACCCAAACAACCAACCCAAAAACTTACAATGCAAATTAGGGCACTAATCTGCTCCTCTGAAATGCTACCATATTTTCTGACTCAAATAAAAGGAAAAGGAGTTTGAACCTAGGTGCTGACCATCAATACACATCTGACAGCTTTCCTGTCCTTTACTTTCTGAAATCAAAGGCATTTCTTGAACTACCAGTTCACAATCACGGTTCCTGGAATAACAGTGCACTATAATTACAGGAAAAGCAGATAGGGAAGTACTAATAAATGTTATTATCTACATCAACTAGAAAATAATTTTGCTGTATTTTCTTCAAGAGGCTACAGAAGCTGGGAAGAGGTGACACTCTAGAGATAAGCATGGTGATAAGGTAAGACTTGGCAATCTGTACTGTGTCTGCACGGGAAAACGCTTCCTGGGGAAGTCACATATAAGAACTACTTGAGGCCTGCAGCCAGCACCCACTGGAGCTGATTGTGCTACACCAGAAACCCAAGCCACAGCACAGCATGACTGCTTACTGACACTTCGTTTATTCCACACCACCAGCAGCAAGGCCTGGGGACCTGGCCAGGACTGGGAAGGAAGCCCACAAATAAATATGGATGCAACCTCCCCAACAAAAATCCAGAAGATGAAGAGCATCAGGAACATCACTGCAGCCAGCCTGAAAGCAACGGTGCTGCTCCTCTGCTAATAAGGGAACAGCACCTGCACCCAAGCCCACAAAACCCTGGGGTGGTAAGACTGGCTTGCTGGGGGAGGAAGAAACCACCTTTGTCAAACTGAGTATCTCCCAAAAACAAATGCATGCAAGCTTCTCTAGTGCGCTTTCTGTTAGCGAACATTCCCAAGAAAAGATGTTTTCTTCTCTGAACTATTACTGGCATTTTGCAGCACTTTCTGAATGTCTTGAATGAAAACCCAAAGACATTATTTACCATGACTAAACATACTTATTTAAACACAGCTGTTGGTTTAGAAGCTGAATGAGAGATAGAAAGCAAGCATTTTATTGGATTTGTTCTGAAGTTTACTCCTGGGTGTAGATGGGGTTTTCTACTATTTTTCCCAAGGGGAGCAACGTTCTGACTACCAGGATGCCCTCTACTACCGTTCATTGTCTTTTAAGTTACCAGGATAAACTAATGAAACATGGTAATGATGCCTAATATGATTCTATGATTCTATGATATGTGCACATTGCTGCATAAATGCACCAAAGTATGCAATCCCACAAAAACTAATAATTTTTAAAGACAAAGTGGTGTACTGTATAATTATGTAACCTTGTCATGGCATCAGATTACACTGAGAAGATACATCACATTACTGCTTTTAGATTCAATCTATGCCATGGTGTCTTAAGGAAGGATAAAGGCTCCTCGTGTTTCATTAAATTTTAGTTTCCTTTGCAGTTCCGTGGCAATTCCTGAAAGCACTGTAATAAAAGAGTTGATGCATTTTTAATAATTAATATGGTACACTTTGATAAAATACAAGTTATTTTAGAGCCAAAGTGTTACAGACTCACTCCACCCTTCATTCATACATGTGTTACAGTTTTGCCACCGTTTTTGTTTGGATCTGGCACTTGGTGATAGTGGCACAGAGTAGCACTGCCACAGTTAAGGATATGCCAGCGTAACACAGTCTTTATTACGCTGGTGTAAACCATACTTCAGCTGTCATAATAGCTCAAGTATAAACTGTTGAACATGCCTGCCTCTCATCAACTGTTACACAGCATACCTGGCACTGTGAAAAAACCACACACCTCTCGTTTTAGTAGAAGAGGTAAATAAATTCTTCCTCTTTTAGCGTAACTCTGTTCATAGTCTGGTCTTGGCAAAAACTAGAGCAGCTTTAACTCTGAGCCAAAGTGAGGACACCAACACATTACAGAATTAAATCCATTAAGAATGAAGCACTTAATTGCCCTTGGGAAGTGCTGTAGTTTATTACAATGGCAGATGATGGAAATGCCGAACTTTGCATGATAAAAAAAAAATAGTACTACTTTGGTTTGCTGAAAACCCTTCCACACACAGAAGCCTTGCGGCTACAAACGTGCCTTTCCCTTTCTGCCTTGAATTCCCACACACATTGTTATAGAACATGCATTTGGAGAAGCTGCTGTTTTTCTCACTCCCTCCATGCAGCTGGCCAATGAAACCAGCTTTAAAGGCTTGCAGAAAGAATCCTCTGCTGGTCTCCCAACAAATTCAGTTGCCACAGGAGGAGAAGGAAAGGCTTAGGTTTCCTTTCCTTAGCATCTCATCGCTGCTCTCCTTGGGGTGGACTGTGCTGCCTCCTCATTCTTCTCGGATCCCTCTCCCTCTCCTAACGCAAATCTGTATCCCTCCTTTCCGGGACACAGCCTGAGTCAAAATATTAAAACACTAGCAATGACATT
This sequence comes from Pogoniulus pusillus, assembly GCF_015220805.1. Taxonomy (NCBI): domain Eukaryota; kingdom Metazoa; phylum Chordata; class Aves; order Piciformes; family Lybiidae; genus Pogoniulus; species Pogoniulus pusillus. The sequence goes on from NC_087268.1 coordinate 1,448,913, forward strand.
GCAGAGGGCAGCAGTGCTACCCTTACACCAGGCAGGGCTCTGTTTCACCAGTGGCAAAGAAAATGGTTCAAAAACCATGACAGTGTCTCAAGATTGTGAAACCAAGCAGAAGGATGTGAAGAAGCGCGGGGTGTGCAGCTATCCTGCAACCTTAGCTCTGCCCCCTTATGCATGCAGAGTGATGGCACCCTCTCTAATTACATGGTAGGCATCGCTGTCGCACAACCCTTGCCTCATTCAGCACAGGGGCAACCATAAAATGAGTGTTTCCTCATTTCTGAAATTACCTAAATAACCCTCTCAGGTGCATGCATGAGGAAGAAGGATTAGTTATTAGATGCAACTTTTATTTTTGTCATCAATCCTTCCTACCTGCTCATTTCTCTACCCACCTCTGGATGTTTTACAACCTGGAGCTCATAAAGCTGTGAGCAGGAAGTGCTCAGTCTGTCATTCTGATTTATTCATACAAAAGTAAAAGCCCTCAATACATGAAACAAAATTAAGAGATGCACATTCTCAAATTAATATTCCATTATTAATGACAAAAAAAATTGGTACAAATCAGGACACCGAATAACTAGAAACTGGGGCAAATTAAAAATATTTATGATACTTCAATCACTTCTAAAAATAGATGCAATCTTGAAGGTCTTCTGAACTTCAGCCCCTTACCACCTTCTTCAGAGCCAGTTTTCTACACATCACAGGTACCAAATTAAACTACGAAGACTTCAAAATTATCAAATGCTCAGCATTTAGTCTTCCCCTACCAAATTTCAATGATGTAGAGTAGAAAAAGCAGAAGGAAAACAGCAAATAAATTCCCTGAGAAGCTTTGTAAACACCAAAAGAAATAATGGCAACAATGATGATTAGATGAACCTTTTTTGTTATCAGTAGTGTGGCTTTCAGTGGCCACATTTCCAATATTAACATCCTGGTGTCTCAGGTTAATATTAGTTTGTCTTTTAACAACCCATTGATTAGATTTTTGTTTCAAGAAAGTTTTATATCAAGATCTTTAGTCACATGGGTTTTTTTCTTTTTCCCTTTCTCTCCAATTAAGCACGGGGGGGGTGGGGGGGCAGAATTCCAAGCAGTAATTCCTAATAAAACTACTGATAGTTTAGAACACTGAACACTAATACAGTCCCTGGTACGTACAGTTACACTATTCAAGAAATTAGGATTTGGAACAATGTTTTCACGCAAGTTAAAGTTCTCCTTTACTTCTGCACACTGATTTTAGCAAGGCAATTACTGACTGCACCCCATTTATCCTCCCAACTCTGCATTTTCCTTCAAGTTCAGAACTTCAGAATGACTTCCCTACTCTGTACTAGGGGAAGTATTCACTTCAACAGAGAATATAACTTTATCTTTCCAGTCTGCAACTCAAAACAATTACCAAGTTTTTACACTGAATCTCTATTTCAGAGCTCAAACTGCCCTCTTTTCAAAAAAGCCTTGAATCCCATCTATAAAATTCACATGAATCCCAGCAGTATGTGACAGAACAGATGGCCATTTTTAAAGAGCCACGTGAAAGCACATGTGCCAAGACCATGCAACTCTGACTACGTTAGTGGAACGCAAGAGAAAACAAAAACCAAACTAATTCGGTTTACTTGGGTTTAAATTCTGAACACTTCCTCCAAGTGCAAGAAAGCAAGCTTTTCTTGGAAGACTCACAAGGAGAGGGCTGCACTACTCACAAGGAGAGGGCTGCACTAACACCAGATCCCTGAGTTCAAGGACATTGTGCACCCCTATGTTCAAAACCTTCCACGGGAGAGCTGCAACACTGCCACATGGAAAGCAGCAAGTGTGATGGCGGAACTGGGGCCAAGATGTGATCAGAGGCATGGCTGACTTTGCTGCCGTGCTCTGCCCAGCCTTCCACCCTCCAGCTTCTCCCTGGGAAGGCACCTTGGCAATAAAGCTTCTGCATTCATGAGAGTTACAGTCACTCCCTCAAAAAGAAATAGGAAATTTCAGACATATGTACCTTTCTAGATTATCATCGGGAAAGCTACTCGGCGGTTTCTGACAGCAAGTGTAGTTCACTGATCCAAGTTTTAATTAGGCACGTTCTAGCCAACGCTCTCAATTTTTGTGGCACTGCCATCACTATTTAGAACTTATTACGCAAACATGGTTAATATGGCTAAAAAAAGTTCCTCCTGACTAGCTGATTCACTTTTCAAGCAATGGCTGGACACAGAGAATCAAAGCAAGGGAGCAGGTAACTGCCAAGAGGCAATTGTGCACAAACAATTACTGAGAAGGAAACTACTTGTCCTTGGAAGAAACCACCTCAAGTTAGAGTTGAAAAAAACAGTTTCCACATCTGTCAAATCTGTCCGTCCTTCTCAGGCAGCTGACATTCCCAAGTCAGATCTCCACTACCTTCCTCTGGCTTTTCCAAATTCACCACTTCGGGGTTTGGGGTTTTTTAATAGCAGTTACAAACAGACAGCAATGAAACACTCAGGCCACATTTTTAACATGCTGCTTCTCTTTGGTACAAAAAAAAAAAAAAAGGAAGAAAGTTTTGGAAAGTGTTACGCACCCTAGGCACAATACCCAGCTGCACTCTGCCAAGAAAAACTAACGCTAGAAAAATGCTCAGATTAATTCAAACTGCGCACACATCTACCCCTTTTTTGTCACCAGGGCTGTCTCACTTGTTTGGGGCTTTTACCTCTGCCTTTTGAGAATCTAGAAAGATGAATGCCAGCCTACTGCAGAAGTATCAGGAACGAATAAAGAGTAGGCAGGTGGTGTGTATGTCACATCTCTTCCCTAGTGCTTTATATATTCTCTATAACAATCTCCTTATCTCTTTATTGAAACGCTATGTCCTCTCAAAACTCCTCTTCTTCCCCTGGTTTTTCTTCCGGTTAAGACTATCAACAGAGCCACAAAGAATGACTTTAAGAAGTCAAAGTTAAAAGGTACTGACTTGCATGAAGTTGTGTGCTCGGCTCTGATGACACACTATGCATCCAGCCGGACTCATAGTTTGCTCTAAGTTTATAAACTCAGAAGCACTTCAAAAGGCTTCAAGAGAAAAAGGAAACTCAAACCTTGGCTTTCTGGCATAGGTATAGTTTCCTCTAGTCAGTATAAACCATGATGTTGACCCAAATCAGAAAAGTGCAAAAATGAAACTTCTCCAAAAAATGACTAATCTGAAGTCCCTTGGAGAAAACTTTAAGTATTACTCACTGTCAACTTAAGGGCAAGCGACTGCCTGTGTCAAAGACTAAGCTATTAGAGCGCGGGAATTGTCCCATCCCGGAGCGGCCAGGGCAGGGAGGCTGTGACCGGCAGTTCCAGCTGCCCCGGCTGGCGGAGGCCGAGGCCGGCAGAGCCAGTGGCGGGGCGGGGGCACGGAGGGCGGCGACGGCTGAAGCTCCCGGGCCAGCGGGAGGCGGCTCGCCGCTACCCGCCTTCTAAGCACCTACCTGGGCTGAGGGAGGCTGCGTCCACGCGGCTCTGAACCGAAGTCTGAGGCGAAATCGCCAGGAAGAAAAAAAAAAGGGGGGGGGGAAGGGGGAGAAGCAGGGACCCCCGGCCCGCGGAGTCCCCACGCCGCCGCCCGACCGAGGCCTCCGTCAGCTCAGCGTGCAGCTAGGCGCCCGTCCCGGGCCCTGCCTCCCGCCCCACCCCACGTCCGGGGCCGAACGGAGCGGCGGAGGCTGGGACCTGCTGCTCGCCAACGGCAGTGAGGGCGGGGCTCGGTGCAGCGGTAGGGGCACCCCGCCAGCCACAGCAACCCCCAGCTCTGCTGCCCTGAGGCAGCCCTGTGGGACTGTGGGACCGGCCCCCGGATCAGAGTGGGGCAGGAGCCCAACGACGGTGGCCGGGCCCAGGCCGGAGCCACCGAGGGCCTCAGCCTCTGTCCTACCGTAGGGAAGCGGCGCGGCCCAGGCGCCCTGCTGCTGCAGCCAAGGTCGCGGCTGTCCTGTCCTGTCCTGTCCGGGCCGTCCGGCCACCCCCCGGCTGGGCCGCCAGTCCGGGCTCCGCGTTCTATGGAGAACCGGCCCTGCCACCCTCCCAGGAGTGGGCGAGAGAAGACGCGACGAACTTTCCCCCTTCCTGCAGGCCTCTGCCGTGCAGCCTCCTCGACTCCGCGGTGCCAGCTGCGGTTCTCACCTGAGGCCGAGGGACAGCGCAGGTGGAGGCGACGGCGCAGCTGGTGCAGGATGACGAGGAAGCCGATGTAGTACACTCGGAGCAAGGGCACTAGTGCAGACAATAGCGACATGGCCGCCCCTCGCCCCGCGGCAGCTGGCTCGGGACGAGCAGGGGAAGGAGCGCGGCGAGCGGCCGGCCTGTGCGCGGAGCGGTGGCTGCTGGCCGCCGGGCCAGGCGCAGGGGGGGATGTGCGCAGGGCGGCCCCCAAAGAACGGAAGGCAAAGCGGCGCTGCTGTCACAGCGGCGCCCGGGCGCGTCGCGCCTCCCGCCCTTCTGGGCATGTGCGGCGGGGGAAGGGCCGCGCCGCGGCCGGCGCGGAGAGGAAAGGGGCGGCGGCGGCCGACCAGCTGCTGGCCGCGGCAGGATGGCACCTCGGCCCATCGCCCAAGCGCCTGGGGAACCGGGGAAGGGACGAGACGCTAGGCGCTCCGTGGCGGCGTTAATCGGCGGCGGAAGAGGAAGATGGCGTGCCAGGCCTCTCGAGGAGGCTGCCGGGTCTTGGGTGCAGCGACTCTTGAGGCCAGGTGTGTGTGGTTACGAGCAATCAGCAGTGCCTCGGCGGGGATGAGGTGCACGGTCCTGCCTCCGGGTCCTGTGGCCGAGCGCTCACTGATTTCCCTTCTTTCTGTATCGGTGAGGGGCTGCAGCTGCCGAATCCCAGGAACGTTGCTTTTGCAGGTGAAAATACTGACATGGTTATGACTTAGCAGCAATTTAAGATTTATTGATTCTGAGAGGTAGATCAAAAGGTTGACTTACAACAGCACTTAATCATTAACCAACGTAAAAGCGATTCAATAAAATATAAGCCAAATAACAAATTAACTACACATTCAATGATGATAAAATTCACACCAACGACTAGGTATCCTCAGTCGAGATATATATATATATGTGTGTGTGTGTGTGTGTGTGCATATGCATAGGAATAACCACAAAGTATACAAACACAGTTACTTGGACCCAGTGGAACATATTGATATCCACACTGATGAAAGCAAGTGTGGATATTCAAACATGGGTGGAGGTGGATGAAAGAGAGGCTGCCTATAGTTAAAATTTCCCTCTTCTTGAGTTTAAATCCAGTGCTTCAGCATTATTAACAGATAACTGAATCTTGAGAAGTCTGATTTTATTCTGGCCTTTCCCACAATTCGTGCCTCAAAGGCATCTCACTCGGGAGATAGTGGATACAGCTCCTTGCCATACATAAGAGCTCAAAGGGTCTTATTTTAGGGACAGTGTTTATAGGGTCCAAGGTAACTGATTCTCATGAGGTGGCTTTCTGTTTTGTGAAAGCATTCTGCTATTTTCTGCCAGTTGCTGACTTTTGAAGTTCGATATCGCCCCCCTGTTGGCTAAAACCCAGATACAAATGTACCAGGTTATCACAACCCAGGTACAGATGTACTGGACTATCAGCAGGTGCTTAATTCAGAGGTGATATGAAGAGCAGTGTAAGATTCAGAAAAGTGGGGGCCCAGCACATCAGGGAGATGCTTTAGTATTCTGGTTTGCTGTCTTTTGCAATCCATGCCTGATTTACCCTATGTTGGTTCATAGCCTAGAAAAAAGGCAGTGGTTCAAACTTCATCAGTTCTGAAGCAAGTTTTGAGTGACAGGCAACTCTACTATCCTAATCACTCAGTCTGGTCATGGCCTCAGCCTCCCTGGGCATCTGTCCTGTCAAGCTTACTCTTCATGGTTGTAGCTCTGGCAGTTACAGGTGCCCATTTCTCCAAAAGCAGCTTTATGTACAACGCCTTCCTACATCAGGGGCTTACATCTTCTGTCAGCTTGAACACATTTTTTACTGCAATATCTAGCATATCACATGACATATTTCTGAAGTTTTGTGTTACCAGTTTTAAATCCTTAGCCTTATTTTTAAGATGGCAAATATTCTGTGTCTGCAGAAAAGCACATTCTGTCTACCCATTCTTGTGGTAGAGGGTTGGGTTTAGCTACAGCAGATGCAGTGTCTAGCCCTGATGATGTGGTGTTTCTTAACTGCAGATCAGCCTAAATATTGATACAAAAAATAGTAACAAAACTGTATTCCATTTCAAATCCTTAGGTATCTTTTTGCCTTTGAATATGGTGTGGAACCAACCACATGAAGTTCAAGAAGTGCATTTGAAATGTAATCTCCTCCTCTCAAAAAAAAACAACCACCATACTTTCGAGGAAAAAAGCCACAGCAAGCAATATGCTTTGTCAATATTAGTTCAGATTGCCCAGCAAATTGACTTTCTGTCTTCTGAAAGAAATACACATAAAGTAAAAGGCACAGTGTAGTTGCTCCAGGACAAAGCCAACCATGTCATTTTGTGTATGGCTGGTGATTTATTTCTTTTAATTTACCCATGGATTATGCAAACATAAATAATAAACAAAACATCAAGAAGTCACATTGGTAAAGGATGCATTTGTAACGTGTATTATTTTCAATCATGCATCACATAAAAAGACATGAAAGAAGAAATGCTCACATTTAGTAAAGCTGAATTATTCCTTCACCGTATCTCAGTAAAAAGCAAATCTCAACTCCTTTATGTTGCTGTATATCTTTTTCTCAGTACTGCAGCATTCATGAAAGCCCTTTGCAACATTAAACTGTGGAATCTGCTACAGTATTTACATGATGTGTATATAAATATACAATGCTTTCTTAGGTTTTCTAGCACAATAAAATAAATTGATGCCTATTCACATTACAAGAATAAATATTCTCTTTTTTTAAAGACAATGCTATCCAAAGAATTCACCTAAGTGGGCACAAACAATGGGTTAACGTGGTCTTACTAGTATCCCTGCTTTTTCTCAGGGTGCTAAAATTACTTTCAATCCTCCATGGTTCAGAAGTGCAGCTTCACAGAAAGGATGAGGAAAATTTATTTCAATACTGCATTAAATTATTTCTTCTAAGGGCTGATGTGGCATGGATAAGAAATTAAAATTTTGACTATAGGCTGTAGGTCTTTGATTCTTTTAAATTACTGTCTTATAATACACCCTAATTTTAATTGATCTTTCCTTTTCCTTGGTCTTTAATAGTCACAATCTTTACTTCTTATTGATACTTTGGGTTTTTTCTTGCAATCATTAACTGCAAAGCCTCAAGTAGTTGAGCTGGAATCTCATCCATCTACTTTAGATAACTCACTGAGACACTCTTACCTCGATGAAATTTTAGATGTCTGAGCCCTGAAGGGACAAAAGGAGCAATCAGCTCCTCAACTTTACTCTACAGTGGGCAGAGAGAGGCACTTCCAAAGAACTGCAGAAGATGACTTGCTTCCTTTGAGGTGCATGCAGTGCTTCCTTCATTCCACTCACTGTGAGTGAACTCAGAGTGCCAGTGGCAAAGTCAGCCTGCAGTTAGACCACATGTGTCTTCCCGGAAAGCCATTGAAAACTGTAGTTACGCTGCATCCACATAGGCTCCAGCCTATCTGCCCCTCCTGCAGGACTGGCACTAGTGAAGCAGTGTGGCATCACAGTAGTTCCACCCACAATTTACATAGAGATGCATAAAGCCATAAGAAAGGAAATGTTTCTAGACTCGAATTAAGTCCTGATCTCAGGCTTCCCAGCAGAACAGCATAATCAGCAACCATCGGGGAGCATGGATAGTAGGTGGTGCAGTTGAGAGCCTGTGCAGCCAGGAAGATAAGAGGCACAGGACCAAACCAAAGCTGACAAAAGCGAACCCAAAGTTAACCTGGCAGTTCAGACACACTGGCACAGGATGGAGGGTTATAAAATTATGCCCTACTTTCCTTGTTTGTTCCATGACAATCTCCTGTATGACACATCTTTACCAGGTACGTGAGTGTGCTCCCCTTGAGAATGGGAGCCAAAAACTCCTCCTATCTATCACATGGCGGTTCAAGTTCAGTAGGAGAGATCAATGCTTTTTGCCCAAGCATGGCATAATAATTGAGGGAGCCTCATAAGGTGTTGACAGTGTCACATCAATCCCTCTCAAACTGTAAAATGTAAACTTCCACTCCCATGGTTAGCTTAAGATGTGCTCTCGGAGTCTTGCACATGCAACAAAGATGATAGCCCACACTGGCAGAAGCCATGCATAATACTGACTGCTGATAATTTCTCAGGCTTCTCAAAGGGATTTACCTCTCTTCCTACGATGGATTGCAGTGGGACTTGAGGCAAGAGATAAGTGTCTATCTTTCCAAAACAGGATCTTCTTAACATGTGTGGGTGAATAGTTAAATGCCTCAGGAACTTTCAGGTTCAGTAGCGAGGTGCTCACACGATTAGACAGTGCTAGGAAACAGTCAGGATTCCATCTGGAATTCATGCGGGGCTTTGAGCACCTGCAGACAATTCTGACAGATTGCATATGCTTTTTTTGATCCCATCTATGCCAAAAGGAAAAAAAGAAAGTAATTATAGGCACCTCCAAACTAGGTACCATGTTGCATAATATTGGGCACTTGAGCACAGCAGGACTGTACGGAGCAGTAAGATCTTAGGCACCCTCTGTAGTATCTTGGAGAGGACTGGTTATGTGGAAGCAGAAATACACTTTGCCAAGGAACAAGTGTCTGCAAGCTATGCAGCAGGAAGTCTCAGACACTGAAATCAGGCTCCTCTACTGTGAGTAATCATTTAATGGAATGCCTTACTTTCTCTTCAGTAATGGTAGGGGAGATAGATAGTAGGTAAGTGTAAGACTGACCTGAGTAACAGAACAGATGCTAAAGCATTTGCCTATGAATGGGGAAGGGATTGAAGTTACAATCTGTATTCCCTGAAGAGCTTATGCTTTTTAGACTAGAGCAGAACAGGAGAAAACATGAACTAATTAAGAGCAAATAGAGTCGTGGAATAGGGAGAAGTTTCCCTCTTCAGCCAAATGCTCAAACCACTCAGCTATTACTCAGGGTGCTTCTTGCTGCCATTGTGTTTTTCGAAGTGACCACCACTGCAGCAATTTTGTATCTGCACATTTGAGCGTTCAGCATGTGTTGCACTTTCAGGATATACATGGTCTGGAAATCCTGCAGCATAACTAATTGTGTCTGGGCTTAATCCTAGCTCCCAGTATACCCCTACTCTGTATCATGTAAGATCTGAGCATCTCCCCTGCAGCACAGTCAAGACCCAGACACCAGAGTGAGAAGGCAGCATGCAGAGGAAAAGCCATTAAAAAGGAACAAAACAAACCCCCAAAACAACAACAACCAAAACAACCCAAGAACAAAAAAAAAACAAACCAAACAAAACAAAAAAAATAAAACAAAATCTCCAAACATGAGGGTTTGCATACAGAACTTTTGCAAGCATCTTAAGTGTAGAGCAGGTGAGCTGATCACAAAAATATACAAGCCTCTGTCATAAAACTCTTGAAAATAGTAAATCTATTTATAGACTAGTAGGGGTGTTAGCAGCCTAGAAGATTGGCAATTGTAGAGGGCCTACAGGAAAGATGGAGAGGGACATTACCAGGGAGTATAATGACAGGACATGGAGTAACAGTTTTACACTTAGATGTTAGGAAGAAATTCTTTACTGTGAGGGTGGTTAAGACACTGTACCAGGTTTCCCAGAGAGATGGTAGATACTCCCTCCTTGGAAGTGTTCAAGGCCAGGCTGAATGGGCCATTGAGCAACCTGATCTAGTGGCAGGTGTCCATCCCTGTGGCAGAGGGAGTGGAACTAATTGATTTTTAAGGTCCCTTCTAACACAAGTCATTCAAAAAACACTTTCAAACCTTGACTTGGTGAACTGACTGCAAAGAATAACGTTGGGGAAATCCTAGGTACACAAAGTCTGGAAATCCCACGTGCAGCAAGAACTAACCAGCATTATTTTTGTAGTGGTAAATCAGTGCTCACACAGTTTCAGGGCTATAAGAACATCTGTTAGTAGATAAATTGATTAACACATGAGTTTTCAAAAGCCCACCATCAGAGGATAAGAGCCAGGCTATTTACAAAACATAAGAAACAAATTCCTACACTAAAATAAAAGCAAAGCACTGGGAAGTTAAAGAAAAATTAGAGTAGGGTGTCAAGCTTTCAAACCACATCCATCCCTGGCGGGATCATTCCTTATTGTCTTGGATGGAGTAGGAGAAAATCTGTGGCACCAAAATGGATTATTATTTCTATTACAGAATCACAAAATCACAGAGGGTTAGGGGCTAGAAGGGACCTCGCAAGATCATCTTGTCCAGTTGCTTTGCCAGAGCAGGATCACCTATACCAGATCGCACAGGAATGCATCCAGACAGGTCTTGAGTGTCTCCACAGAAGGAGACTCCACAACTCCCCTGGCAGCCTGTTCCAGTGTTCTGTCACCCTCATTGGGAAAAAAACTCCTCCCAATGTTTACATGGAAATCCCTATGCTTCAGCTTCCACCCATTGCCCCTTATCCCGTTGTTGGGCATCACCAAGAGCCTGGCTGCATTCTCTTGCTAGTCACCCCTTTTGATTTATAAACATTAATGAGGTCACTCCTGAGTCTCCTCTTCTCCAGGCTAAAGAGACTCAACTTCCTCAGTCTTTCCTCATAAGGAAGATGCTCCATTGCCTCAATCATTTTTGTGGCTCTGCACTGGACTCTTTCAAGCAGCTCCCTGTCCTGTTGAAGGGCCCAGAAGTGGACACAATATTCCAGATGTGGCCTCACCAGGGCAAAGCAGAGGGAGAGGAGAACCTCTCTCAATCTACTAACCACAGCCCTTCTAATACACCCGAGAATGGCACTGCCCTTCTTGGCCACCAGAGAACATGCCTGGCTCATGGCCAACTTTCCATCTACCAGCACACTCAGGTCCTTTTCTCCTTCACTGCTCTCCAGCAGGTCAGTCCACAGCTTATACTGGTACTCAGGGTCGTTCTTTCCCAAGTGCAAGACTCTACACTTGCCCCTGTTGAACTTCATTCCATTTCTCTCTGCCTGTCTAAGTCTGTCTGAATGACAGCACAACCATTAGCCACGATGAGAAAGGAGCAGGAGAATTTCAGGCAGATTTAAACAAGAGATATGGACTGGCAATATTCCAACACTGATCAAATAATAAAAGATTAATCTTGGCCACTGTAGAAATGGATTTCTTGACAGTTTATTTGTGCTAAAAAAATACCTGGTGTCAATAATTGTCTTGTGGTTCTTTCAGTGTTAGTACAGTGACATCTGCAAGCACCTGTGGCATGCCCTGTGCAACACAGCCCAACCCATAGCTAAGAGGATTTTGCTGGGGTTCAGCAAACATCCAAGAAGATGATGATGGTCCAGAGAGTTCTCTACGATGCTGGGTCTCCATGTGGTTTTTGTCACTTCCTTAGCAATACTGTAGGATGAACATGCCTTTCATCAGAGACTTGCTTAGCACCATTCTACTGTGGAAATAAAAAAGCAGCATGACCCCTCAAAAACTGGGTATTATACTGGAGCTGCAGCTGTTCTTTGGTTGTTTTTTCTGGGTTTTAATTATTATCTGCTTGCAGGAGTACTTAGATGCCATATACAACAATATTATGTAAGGCAATGTTTGTGGAGACAACATAGCAGACAAGCTTCCAGGCACACGTAACCCTGCCTATGCCCTCAGCCAAACAGAGCTGTAAGACTGGTACTATTAACATTCAAACTCCAGTAGCAGAGTTCAGTGGTCTCATGCATACTGTCTGTGGGCATTTCCCTGAAGACTGCTCTTGCTGCTGCCATAGCCAGCCTTGGAAAGTGGTGGGATGAAATCCCATGAAGATGTGAGATCCTTTGGTTTGTATATGGTAGCTATATTAGGTCCCACCCATCATAGTTAAACAGGCAATGCCACACCACAAACAGGGCATCCTTACACTGGTGACAGATGGGTGGCCAGGTCAAGGAAGCTGGGAGATGGAATTTGGAGGTCAAGATCTTCAGAGCAGTACAGAAATGGCTAAAGTGGCAAAGACTGTGCCACACAGAAATGTATGTGAGGTCAGGGATGTAGATGATGTTTCAGACAGACAAGAGGCATCTTCTGCCAAGAGAGCAGTTCTTACCTGAAGTCTTCATACAGGTTGAAGTGACCTGGCTTTGTGCCCTGGTCTGTTTGTGTGCACCTTACATCAGTGCAAAGATACTTTTGCTCATGTATTTCCATTTCACCAATTGACTTCTCAGACTGGAGCAAATATGTGTTGTCTTTAAGACTCACACTGCTTTTGTACTGAACTGCACAGATTTCCTGGGCTCCTTGGGGACAGGTCCTGCCTGCAGTGCTCTGTGACCTCAGCATTGTAAGAGCATCTCTTATTTTTGTTGTTGTTAAAGACTGGCTGGGGTGATTCTGACTGCCTGTCTCTAGGCTGCGGCATATGAGAGAGCAAACGCGGTGATGGGTAAAGAGATGCATAGAACAAGCTGGAGGGAAGAAGATCAGGCCAAAACACGATGCAAATGCTAAGCAGAGGAAGACATGCAGATGACAGAAAAGAGAAGCTGTGAGAAGGCTAGAGGTGGGTTGGCTTCGATTTAGCTTTGCTGTAAAAATGGTCCAGCGAGCTGCTAACTCAGGTCATGGCGTGCAGTGGGAAGGATGAAGATGGACAATTTTCTGATCCGTAGGGTCAGGATGTCTGAAAGCAAGTGGAGTTGAAAAGCCTGATGCAGTAAACCCACCCATCCTGTGACAGGGCTGAGGCTGGGGCTAGCTGCCTCACCCTGACCCTAGGCAGGGGTGTTCAAGAAGGGTGGACTGTGCAAGAATCCCACCAACAGAAGAGATGCCTACAGTGACCTGAGCTGGGTGGCACCTGAAGCCCAGCGCTACACTGCTCCATTCCATACCAAATCAGGGGTGACCTCATTGCTGTCTACAACTACCTGAAGGGAGGTTGTAGCCAGGTAGGGGGTGGTCTCTTCTGCCAGGCAACCACCAACAGAACAAGGGGACACAGTCTCAAGTTGTGCTGGGGGAATTACAGGCTGGATGTTAGGAGGAAGTTGTTGCCAGAGAGAGTGATTGGCATTGGAATGGGCTGCCCAGGGAGGTGGTGGAGTCACCATCCCTGGAGGTCTTCAAGAAAAGCCTGGATGAGGCACTTAGTGCCATGGTCTGGTTGACTGGCTAGGGCTGGGTGCTAGGTTGGGCTGGATGATCTTGGAGGTCTCTTCCAAACTGGTTGATTCTATGAAAAATATACTGGGGGATTATTGAGAATCAGAGAGGGTCTGGCAGCTCCTTAAGCTCACTCTGATCTTCTTTTCCTTACTTTTCTGACACAGCTGCTTTGCATTCCTCCTCTTTGTCAATAGGCCCTGGCTCCCAAGTCTCCCTAGACAGTTATTACTGGTTCTTCTTAACCCCACAGAGGTCTCTACACCATTATTTCTCCTTGTCCTGGGACAGCCAACACTCTCCTCCATTTTTCTCAAATCCATCTCACTTTACTTTCTGATCACCTGGACAAACCTGTCTCTTTATCTGCCTACAATCATTGGATTCCCCATTCTCTTGATCACACCTGCCTGTCAGTTGTCCAAAAAGATGACGTACACCTTGAATTTTCCACTTACTTTAATAAATGAATGAATGATTGCAGCGTTACATAACTTGTTTATGTTTGGCTTGTGCACTAATGCTTTGGGTTTTGGCTATTCTATTGCATTACATTAACTTAGGAAGCACAAAGCAACTGTGTAAAAAGATAGCAAGGACAAGAAGTTAACAGATGCAACATTTTTCATTTAAAGGGAAAAGGTTAAAAAAAACAACCCCAACAACATAAAAAATTACAAGGTCCTGCTATTCTTATGGACAAATTCACATGTAACAGAAATGAGGTAACAGGAGTTGTGTGAAACAGCATTTCTCATGCCTTGTCCTTCAGGTAATCCAAGTCTCTGTAAACACTGAGCTCTATTCTGCATTCTTCACCTCATTTCTGTTAGTATAAAAGCAAATCATAGCATGATTGGTGCCGAAGTGCCATAAGAACAACTGCACAGAAGACTCAGCCAGGCTCTGACTTTATGCTTTCTGCTTTAACACCTGTCTGTGAAGCAAAAAATGTTCTGGAATTGTAGTTTCAGTCCCTAGAATATATGCACTAAAAGTTATCCAAGACAATTCATTCTGCTGATAAAAATAATTCCAAGAGTGGAGAAAGCCAAGGGCTTGTCCTGGCAGTTGTTAAGGATCCACTTTCAGAATCACCTCAAGATGTCTGATTCTGATTATACATATGATATTAGCCTTCATACTAGCAGAGGTAATGAACTACTTCAATTATATGTAATATAATTGGGGGATAGGTTGGACTGGATGATCTTGGAGGTCTCTTCCAACCCACTTGATTCTATGATTCTAATATGTTACTTATGACAGTTTAACTTCCAAGTCTATTAAAACAGCAGTTTTGAACTCAACATCATCACATCCCAGTCTGCTGAGACAGTGCAGAGAGAAAGACCAGCCATTTAAAAAAATATTTCACTACAGCCTCTCAAATCCATAAAGTAGGTGTTTCTCAGTCCTTCAGCTGCCCTGAGAGCTGAACTAGCTCGAGTCTCAAGTTGTGCTGGGGGAATTACAGCCTGGATGTTAGGAGTAAGCTGTTGGCAGAGAGAGTGATTGGCATTGGAATGGGCTGCCCAGGGAGGTGGTGGAGTCACCATCCCTGGAGGTGTTCAAGACAAGACTGGATGAGGCACTTGGTGCCATGGTCTGATTGCTTGGCCAGGGCTGGGTGCTAGGTTGGCCTGGATGAGCTTGAAGGTCTCTTCCAACCTGCTTGATTCTGTGACTCTATGAGTCTATGAGTCTAATAGATATCATTCAGATTTCCACAAGGTGCAGTGGTTAGCAATGGTGCATTTCAGATTCTGGGTTAGCCCCGGATTTTTCTTGTTTCCTAAGCTACTGCTGCTCTTTCAGTAACATTAGCCATTTACATTCAGTATTTCTTGACAATAAGCCTAACATAAAGGACTCTTTATAAGTGTATATGTATAAATATACACTGTGTATTTAAAATACAAGAAAAATATCTATAAAGGACTGCAATGCTGTGACTGGGCTATTGCTGCTTGTATATATGTTAGACATGCTTTTAGTTTCTGGAGTTGGCCTGGGGGTTGTTTTGCATAAGAGTTTGCTTTTCAGTAGCAGCACGATGTTATAAAATGACATAGGTAGTTCATATGCATAAGAAGCTTTTAAAATTAAGATTTAAAACTGTTTTATAACAAGTATTTTTCATCTAGGGGAAAAAAAAAGCAATAATCCAAACCAACCAATAATTCAAATGAGGATTTGCAATCTTTAAAGCTACTTTTTAAAACTAGGCTGGCTTTTTTGTCCCTAGAAACTTGCAAAAGACCATCACCCAGTGATCCACTACATGTCACTCTGGCTGTTAACTGATAAGTTTAGGATAAGCTGCTTCAGCGTTGCAGAACATTTTATTCCACAATCCAGGCTACAAGATGTTTTTCTACTCCCTGAGTTCGCTTCAGAGCACATTTATCTAAGGTCTAGATCACTAAGGTGGGTTCAGACAACATCTCACCATAGAGAACAGAGCATACATAAACATATTGTAAGTTTAGAGACACATTTATGTGTACAGACAGATAAGATATTGCAATTTCAGTAAGTATGGGGAAGGGTAGTGGCATTTCCTGCACCCAGGACTTAACAGGCAAGTATTTAAAGGGGTTTAAGTTGTTACTTCTTTCATCAAGAGAGTAGGGATCTTTTTCTATATAAATCACATTACAGCACCATTACTACTTTGAATAAAGTAATTATACTGGCTATAACATGCACTTGTTACACAAAAACTACAGGTGGAGTGCAAATCTTCCTGATAACTTCATGTTCAAATTGCAGGCCCTAGCACACAGAGTTTTACCTGGCAGAAGTGTAAACCCAGGAGACTTGCCTATCGCTCTATATTAAAGCAAGCAACCCAAACCATACATTGCATACAGGATGAGTGGCTTTATGCTTATGATTTCCCTGGCTGGGTTTCTAATTGCAAAACAAGGGGGTTTCCTGCAACTTGCATGTTGGGTCTTGCATCCATCTCGCTCATGGACAGCCTCTTTTGTTGAGGTTTTGCTTCCTAGCAGTGAGATTATTCACAGCCACTTTACTGTATTTATTTTTTTGTTGTTGTTTTCAAGGAGGGATCAAGGTAAAAACTACATCTCATGCCTGGCTTTTTTCTTTTGTTTGTCACAGTATCAATCCTGCCTTTGTTTTGCATTGCCTTGCAACCAGCTGTTTACAATGAGACATCAATAGCAATCAAGGATCTGATTCTCCCTCTCTGGCTGTTGTTTATTAAATAGGAGTACAAACTGAAAGAGAACTTGACTGCTTAATAAAAATACAATCAGTTTACAGAAAAGGGCATAAATTTGTCCACAGTGAGGTTTTTTTTTACCCTCCAGGTTTAGGTTTCCTTCTATTTCACTATTAACTGTCCTGCTCTAATAACAAAGTTCATTTAAATCACAATGTTAGCTTCAGAAATGCATATGGTAGGTCAGGGATGGGATCAAGCACTGAACAGCCACATTGGCTGCAACAGAAGATCAGCATAGATTTGTATGTATCTGCTCAAAATGACCAGGACCAGAGATCTAAGGGAAGTTTCAAATCTTCTCAGCAACCTCCTACATAATAATCTCCACTTTGCTTCTCATCTCTACCTATGTACTAATGTATAGGAATTATTGTTAGAGTACTGTTTTGAAGATTTCATATCCCTCTTTTGTCTTGCTGCCATCATTTGTCTCTTTTAATATATTTGGCATGTAGATGATGTCCCAAATTACTTTCTCATTTCATTGAATCTCTTCTGTTTGTGCTGTGTTCTATGTATGTGATCTTATACGTTTTGTCACAAGTTATTCTAACGTTTTATCATTTACCCTCTTCTGCTTTCATTGCATTGCCCATTAGTTCTGTACTATGAGGCAGGCAAGCATTCCCAGTCTGTCTTTAAATGACTTATTACTTCATTATTTGCTTTTTTGGTTTCCTAATTTCCTGTTTACTGTAAAAGATCTTCTATGTCTCTTCAGCGGGAGTTCACAATACAACACAATCTGTTAACTTGGTCTCTTCTCCCAGGCAACCAGCAACACAACAAGGGGACACAGTCTCAAGGTGTGCTGGGGGAAGTATAGGCTGGATGTTAGGAGGAAGTTGTTGGCAGAGAGAGTGATTGGCATTGGAATGGGCTGCCCAGGGAGGTGGTGGAGTCACCGTGCCTGGAGGTGCTCAAGAAAAGCCTGGCTGAGGCACTTAGTGCCATGGTCTGATTGCCTGGCTAGGGCTGGGTGCTAGGTTGGGCTGGCTGAGCTTGGAGGTCTCTTCCAACCTGGTTGATTCTATGATTCTAACTTTTCAGACACTTCCTGTTCAAAATGTACTATGGAGTGTTTTTAATATAACTGAGACTGATCTATGGAAAAAAGGTGTCAGCATCAAGAGCATTTCTTAGATTCACAGTGAAACTGCAAGTGTAAACTAGGCAGAGATTAAAGTATGAGTATTAAGTCAACCCCAGACAAGAGATGCTCTTGTTAAGGCCTGCACAGAACTGGCTAGTCATACTGTGCTGCTCTCTCCTCTCTTTTTAATTGCAAGATCACATGAAAATACAGATGACAACTGTACTAGATGTCTTCCTAAAATTCTGTTCCCAGGCTCCCTTGGCTGTCTCCAGCACTGGTGCACCTCATTACAGCCCCCCGAGCCCTGCTTTCAGCTGGTGAAATCTCTTCCCGTGCCCAGAGTAACAAGATTAGTTATTGCCAATGGAAGTGAGCCAGAACCTCATCTAATGCCACAAAATGCCTTTGATAGCATCCGACCTCTCCTCGTCAGACAGCACTTCTCTGTGCCTTTCTCCAGCCATGCCCTGGGAGTGCATGTCACCTTCACCAATCCAAACACACTGCTGCTGAGGACAATTAGTAAGGAATTGCTCTTCTTTTTCTGATCACTGCTTTTTGCCATTTGAAACAGAGAGCGAGACACAAGGGGCTAAAAAGAAAAGAGAAGCACTTGCAATTACTTATTGAAACATTTTAAATATGAAGCTTGATCACAACTTTTCCTCTTTAATTAGCTGCTGCTGCTACTTGAAATGTTCAGTGTTAGTTGAGCCCTGTAATAAGTTGGGTTTTAGTCATAATGATTTATTCCTGCTGGGGAGGGAACCATGATGATTAACTCTCTCTGTGTCATTCTCTATGCCCATAGGATGTGTTGCAGGGTTTTTCCCTAAAAAGATTTGAAAGTCAATACAGGTTTCTAAAGCCAAACACAGGCTGCAAACTGTATCCTCTGTGAAAACAAAAACACCTGTTGAGTATCCAGATGCTCCAGAAAAATACCTTTTTCCTTATACCAAGACTTCAACGTGCTGTTATTTCCTTGCTTACATAAAGCAACCTATTGCAATCTGTAATCTTGACTGCTTTTTTTTCCTGCTGTGTTCCAGGCTGATGGTTTCAATGATTTTCCCTCAGTAACCTCAAGCTGTTTTTCTGATCATTGCCCTGGACAATGTCTCCACTTGGTACATATACTTGAGCTTGGGTTGGATGTTTTTTTGCTCCAAGACCAACCAATTTACATTTATACATGCTAAAATGATTCCAGAAGAAAAGCTAGCCAACTCAGTGTTTTTATATGTGGTTGGTTGTATCCTTTCAATAAAATTCATCCACTTCTTTTGACAGGGCCAAGAAGTACATCATTGAGTGTGTTCAGCAGGCATTTTTTCCTGCATTGAGGCCTCCTGCACAAAGAGGAACTTTGTGCTTCAGTATTAGCACTGTGTCTCCAAATAGAAATCATCTCACCTTCAATTAAGCTTGCTTTGCATCAGTGGCACACTACCAACTTCCAGTTTGTTCCACATTGGCAAGAGAATAGGTTTCACATTTCACTACCCTGAAGATCTATTTCCTGATGACCTGTAGCCACTAATCAAAACCTAATCCAGGCTATTAGTGACAAAAACCCACATGCATCTCAAGTGTGGAGTTGATTAATCACTTCTGTCCAGCACTTCCAGAAATCATCATTAATGGTGATAAGAAATACTTGTTAAAGGGGAAAATGAGCCAGCAGGTAGTGAGGGTGCACACAGCCCCCCTCCACCAGCTTCATTCTCTGCTGCTCATTAAGCGATTTTCTTGTCCAGGAACTGCTCCACAGATTTACTGGTTTCATTTAACAGCCTTCCTCAGCAGAGCTTGGGAACATGAAAAAAGTATGGCACCTCATCTACCTAGTCATTCATTATACTGTTTTCTTGCTTCCATCCACTCTGCTTTTGGTTTTCTTCCTAGTTTGCCTCGTACCTGCACTTCCAAGTGTGAGGTTGTTGCCTCTGACACCTGCACAGAGAACCCTGAACCTGTGCTCTCACATCTCCATGCAGGGACTCTTCTGAGGAGCTGTCTAGGGAGGGAAGAGGGTCACTACCAGAAATCAAGTACTCATGACTGCCAGACAGCTCTGGCAGTTATCACTGTCAGTCAGGAAAGCAGAAGAAATCCTCTCATAGTCATTCTGTGATTCTTAGCAGCTTAGCAAAATGTTATCCTTTGCCTATTTGTGTCCTTTTGTGTTCTTTTTACCTTAAAGAAAATACTCAAACTAAGAAATAAGACCTAGTATGCATCTAGAAATAAATATAGACCAGTTAACAATCACGTGGCAAAATGCCTGTGGACTAAACAGTAGAGATGGCAAACGAACACTGTTTTCCTAACAGTGATGTTTTTTTCCTGTTTTTTTTTTCCCCTCTGATAATCCTCTAGTTCCTTGAGCACTTCTTCATCTCCTGATATTCCATAAGGCACTGCTACTGCCTCCTGCATCTTTAGCACTCACCAATTTAAATCAAAACAGCAGCACTGAAGATGGACATCCTCTGTCAGACGTTGCTTTGTGTCTCAGCAGGGCAAGGAGGGTAAAGCCAGCATCATAAATCCCTTTCCTTAGACGGTGTAGTCCAGTGACATGAGAAGTTAAAGGTTCAATGTGAAGTTTCAGCTTCACCTGTCATTGGCTGGCAAAACCCCAGCAGTGGATTCAGTCCAGCTCAAGGAAGGATAAAGAGACTGCACATTCTCACAGCCCATACTGTCAACTATTTCTGTGTAGCCATGATATGGCCTGGCTGCAAACCTTCTGCCAAAAGCTAATTTGCAGCTGTTCATGTCTTTACAAGACACACATAAATTGCTCAAGATGAGAATTTTCTCTGGTAATGCATAAGGGGCAAGCTTTGAAGCCCAGCAGGTCTGTGAAATACATCTCAGCAGGCTTTGGTTCTCTTTGGACACAACATCCAAATGCAAAGAAAGGGCAGAGCTAGGCAGGACATTCAACGATACTGAAGAATGGAGGCTGAGGAGGGAGAACTGTCTGGAAGTAGCCAACAGCCTTTCAGGTCTATAGCAGAGGACAAGAAACCAAAACAGCCAAAATAACCTTCCAACAGAAAAACATTTCTCTTCATTGATCTTAATGAAACAGTCTTGCTCCTCTCCAAGTCTCTCTGAGAAATCTAGGAGCTGATCCTCTACCTTCTAAGTCCCCGGGGGCCTTTTAAGCCCTCAAAGTGGCCAGCCTCCTATTGAGGCAGGTTTCCCAAAACTGAATCAAAAAACCACCAAACCCAGCAATAGCTAAAAGGTAAATGCTGTAAAGGATCTCTTCTCCAAACTGGGAGTGTTCTACTTTATCACTAATCTCTGAGTCTCAGATTTATGTACTGACCATAGTGCAATTAAGCAGTTAAGTAACCTCAGGAGCTAATGATTGAAATAAGAGCAGTGTGTGGTTCTACACAACTGCAGGCCAAGGGATACTGTCAGCTACCCTTGTACAATGCAGCTAGCAGTGGAGTTACAGAGGTATAACTGGAAGGTGGATTTGGCTTGTAGAACCATAAATCCCATGGAACAGCAGTTAGAAAAACACCAGCTGACTTGCATAGCTAGATCTAAGCTGCAGATCTGGCAGGTATGGCTAAATCACATTGTAAAAGTATAAATTGGAGGGGAAAAGTGTTTCAGATGGGATGTTCTTCCCCTTAAATCCTCCCAGTTTTCACCTGGGAATGTGAATATCTCTAGGCATAGTCATACTAAGAAAGGTAATGCTGAAGAAAAAAAAAAGGATTAAAAAATATTTGGCCTCCTACTTGAACAGTTTACTGGAAAGATCTGAAACTTGCCATATATTTTTGTCTTTGAATACCAATAGTCTATTTTTATCTACCTTTATAGTTTAACCAGCAAAGGAACAGGTCAAATACTGGATGATAAAATTACAGATCTTTTATGCTTTCCTAAGGTCCCAGCGCTGAGATGCCTGATGACAGAAACAACAGAGGAAGAGATTCAAATGACTGAAAGCTATTTCAGAATCAATGTGTCTCACACAAGTTGCATACGCAAGAAGAAAACAAAAATTAAGGGAAATTGCTCAAATGAAAAGTATAAGCTACGAATATCAACAGGCTACAGTATGTAAGCCTGCATATTCTAGCTGCCACTGCTTTGTTTGGCTCCAGAAACAAGATTATTTATGGTAATTGTAATTACATCCATTAAGAATGTTCACACTCAGGGAAATGCTAACATTTCAACATTTGTTTTCATACTGAATTTGAATTCCTCTTAGAGAAAAAAAAATCATTAAAAAAATATGATTCTTAGGTATTAAATACCAATACTGTCAAAACATTCTCCTACATATATCAATGTCCACAGCATCTAGGAGGAATACACTGTCATATTTCATTTGGTATTCCAATAAGACTACAAAGTCAAGATGAAAGGAACAGGAAAATTAAAGACTTGCAGTTCACCAAAAGCAGATTATTTTGATGTTGAACAAGGAAGCTGGGGTGAGATTTCATCCACTGTGTGTTTGGTTGTTAACTTTTGACACCTTTCAGCACTTCTCTTCAATGATACCATGATTATGCCATTTACTTTCTTTCCTTCCTTCCTTCCTTCCTTCCTGATTATAAAGCAGCTTTATTACTGTATTTGGATATATTTTTACAGTGCCTACTTATATGGAAACCTTCACATCTCTGGACTACTGTTCAAAACCAAGCCCTCATAAAATCCAAGTGAGGCAAGTTAGCAGATAAAACAACTGACAAAGAGAGGTATGCATTCAAGGGGAGAGCTAGGACTGGGAGCAGGAACCCTGGGTCTTACACTATCCTTCAGTCTGTAGTGCCTCTTGAAAAATAGCCACAGAAGAGATCAACCAGCTGAAGCATGACCCAGATATTACAACGTATTTCTGACAGTGCAATCCACACACATGGGAGTGCAGGTAGCAGATGGTGCACCTTCACAAGCCCTGCCTGAGTGCAGGTAGCAGGACCTTCACAAGTCCTGCCTGCGTGCAGGTAGCAGGACCTTCACAAGCCCTGCCTGAGTGCAGGTAGCAGGACCTTCACAAGTCCTGCCTGCGTGCAGGTAGCAGGACCTTCACAAGTCCTGCCTGAGTGCAGGTAGCAGGACCTTCACAAGTCCTGCCTGAGTGCAGGTAGCAGGACCTTCACAAGTCCTGCCTGTCCAAGCAGCTTGCCTGCCTTGCATCGTCTGGGCTACAGCAGAAGAGGCCCCAGACGGAAAACTGCTCCTAGGATGGTGCAGGCAGGGTTGCAGACCATGCCATCAAACTGAACCTGGTAACAGTAAAACCCCTGGAGTATCAGCTCCTTTTTCCCTCCAGTCTGCTTCTGCCAGGCTACTGCAGATAAAACTGTAACAATCCATGCACCATCCACCGTATCTGGAATATTCCTGCAACTATTAGTTAGATTGAACGTTTTGGAAAGTATCTATTAACCATAATAAAGACAATCCTTACACTGGGAGGCAGAGAAGTGCTCCTATACTCTCTGACCCATCTCTTCCAGCCTTCCATCTGTTTCTCCATGGATACAAACCAGCTATTTAGGCAGAATGTCCCCTGTGATGCCCTCATGGGAGATGCCTCAGCTGAATAAGGAGGTGACCAGCTCTCCTGAACACGCTCACAAACACCTAGCTCGTGAAAACTCAACCTGCAGCACAGAACATTCTGTTGTTCTTCATCTGACAGGGACTGCACTGAAAGCTTTGCTGGAAGGAGGGAGAAACAGCCTTTAGCAATGACGTGTCTTTGTCCAACAGCAAAAGCTGCAGTGCTGCAGTTCTGCAGCCCAGTGCTCACCCTGTCACTTGTGCGAGCAAGCCGGGGTCCCTAGCACCCACCCACATGGAAAGCTGCAGTCCCTCCTTGTGCAGCACTTGGGCACCTCTGCCGCTGCCTCGAGTAGCCTGCCTGCATGTTGTCCACGCAGAGGATTTCAGCAGAGCAACATCCACACCAGGCACCTGTGCTTGGTACCGAATGACAGGCACTGCGGGAAGCTGCTCTTCACTCTTCAATAAACTGTCTCCAATAATTGCCTTGGCTTCAGAGTCAAATGCCTCAGGAGTAATGAACAAATGGTACTTCTAGTACAAGGGGATCCCTGCCTATAATGGTGTCCCTTAATTGCTGCTACAGTGCAAATGATGAAAAGCAAGAATATCCCAATATAGACATACTTAGCCCTTTTGACAGGAAATTAAGGTCTGTTCCCTAACACTGCTGCACACCCTGAACTCCAGCTCAAGTCAAGCTGAATTACATACATTCAATACTTCAGAAACTAAGCTATTAACCTCAACAAACAAGAGCTTATAGAGCTCACACCACATTTCCTGGCTATCCCTGTGCATTTCCAATGCTTTTTCAGATCCTACTCAACTCCTGAGCATCCTGGTCCCATTAGAGTGAATGGCAAAACATAACTAAAAAAGCTGAAGTACTCTTTTTTTTTAACATAATGAATAAATGGGTGCATTATCTTTTCAAGTTTTAGTAGGTTTGACTATGCAGTTAGTTGTTTTCTTGACTGCAGGCAAGTGAACGTTGCTGTATCATTCATAACACGAAATCTTACATCTTCCTTCCTATTTTTCATGTCTTGAGAGTCTATCATTTTCAGTCTCTAGGATAAAATCTCTTTTATAGCTGTCCATGCCTCACTTTGGTGTTGTACTGCTTGGAAGCTGTAATATCAAGAACAAATGCAGGCTTCTGAGAAAGAGTGTTATCTCTGCAGTGCTGGTTTAATATTCCAAGAATTAAGAGTCTAAATATTTAATCTCCACTGCAAACTATCTGAAAAGTAAGATATTGTCAAACAGCAGTGGTAAACTGCTGAGGGAAGGTCCAACCCTTCTCCTTCTGATGTCAGTGGGAATGCTGCCAGGAAGCTCAGCATGAGCAGGGTATAGCCCAAAGTAATCAGTTCTACGGATGATTACGTGAAAAGCCCTTAATTATAGCATGATGATTGAGTATTATTGCAGTCATGAGACAGAGGCATCTTCTGGAACCAAAACCAAGAAAAAGAGCCTACTGAGGCCACTCCTCCTCAGAGTTGCACCTCTTTGGCAGCAACCTGTTCTCAGATGACTCTTCACATGTCAGCACAGCTCCTCTGGTTCTGGCCGCAGTCTGACACGCACAGTGAAATAAGCCCAGGCTTGCTGTTCCACAGCTCCCCTCTCCCAAAGGTCTCTCAGCCCACCAAGGCTGTGCTGTTTGGGAAGTGCATTTTCACACACCCAGGAACACTCTGCACTTTGTTGTCCATCTTCTGGCTTTGCTTCAAAGGCACATCTTGCTCCACTGGTGTCTCTTCCACGCTGGGGAGGGCAGGTAGATAACGGCTGTGCTTGATGGCTGCCGTTCTGATGGAGGAAGACTGTGGTGCAGACCTCCAGAGCCAGGTGCCTGCTTCTGTAGCCTCCACAAACTTGCTCACTGCTCAAGCCAAGAGCGAGAGGAAGCAGACTATGGCCATGAATTGTACGCTGAGGGCACAGACGAAGCATGCAAGCTAAGAGGACGCCCATGCAAACACGGTCAGGATCTTCATGGCTCTTCAGGGAGCACTCCTTAAGCAGCTACACTGCTGCGGTTCTGCACAGCGAAGCTTGCACAGTGCCCTGTAAAAGCAAAGTCTGTATGAAGATGGGAATACAATTAGACTTTGTATGAAATGGGGATTAAAATGTCTTCTGATACTTGCATTTAAGGAAGTTATTTTTGAACCTGTCAACGTGTGGGTAAACCAGAAGCCCACCCTTCCTAATGGAGTCAGCAATTTAGCAGCTTGGCAAAAAAGCTAACTTAAATACAAAGGGCAAGTATCTGTGAAACATGCACAGTCACCTCATGCAGGGCTACTAAATCATTAGTAGTGTTTGGTTCTGGCTCTACGGTCGAAGTCACAGGAAGCTGCAGCGATGATGGTGAGGAACACACATCCACAACAAGTTCTGGGTACATTTCATGGGGGATTTTCTTCACTACCTTACTTAGAGAAGTTTTTATATTGCATTTTAATTAACTTTCCCACAGTGGTACGTTGCTTATATTCCTTATCTGAAAGAAACTGTGACATTCTCCCACTGCTTCCTGCACGGAATTGCTGTTTCAGGGTGCAGCTCTGATTTCCCTGGCATGACATGTGGTGTCAGGCTTTGTCTCCTCTTAAATGACCATTAAAATGGTGCACTGGCAAGCAGTCCTGTTTGTAACGGTGGGGGAGTCTGAAATATTTCCACTTGTTTTCATAATAGCAGTTGGTAATTTCCTGAAGCTATGCATTCTGATTAAATATCTTTTCTTTCTACAGTCCTCTGAAGCGCTGGTGAAAAAAATCACTATGAAATGCTAATTCATTTTAACCTCTCAGGGGATAAACAAAAATCAGTTGCAAAGCAAAGCAGAAGTACTCTTGCCTGTGTGAAAAGGTCAAGACAAATCATACTGAGAACTTTTTGGATACTTATGTAAAGAGGTATTTTTTAACTTGGGAGTTGTTTATTGCACAAAAGAGTCTGTATTTGACCCTACTCTCACATACTTAATACCACTTAAAGGAGAGATATATTTGTAGTCCTCAGACAAACATTCTGACATTTCAGAAAGGTAACAGCTACCTCTCAGTGTAAATAAACTCAGAAATGCATCTGGAAGGCTATAGAAATGTCAGAGTTCCACATTAAGCAATAGAGGTATTAAATTCTTTTCACTCTGTGACCAAGTGCTAAAATAACCAGCAAACGAAAAGCTACCAAGTTTATTTTCTAAGGGCAGCTACTACATGTGGTAACACTTGCCATGGAAATCCCTCACAATATCCATATGACAGCACTGAGTATTCCACCCACTCTAACCTATACTATGCTTCAGTTCTCAAGATCTTTGTATAGAGTAACTCATGTCAAACACACTGCACCTCTCGGTTGGGTGGATGTATTTCCAGGATGCTAGAAGCTCACCTTGTTAGAGTGGAACATTAATTCCATGGAGAAACCTTTGGAAGTGAGAGCTCATCCTGGGTTTAGGCTTTGTGCAGACCTAAGTGGGAGGGAGAGGAGGGAATTTATGTCTTACACAGAAGCTTGGCACACCTAGAGCACCTACACTCTAGAAGCACAGTAACTGCCTGGCTACCAATGGTTTTAAAGGACGGAGAGGAGATGGAACCACAGCTACTCTTCTTGTGAAGAGACCTCTAGGGAAAGCAGGAGAGAATACCTACATCATGTACAGCAGAAAGATGTCCTGTCAGCCACACAGTACAGCAGAAGAGAGCCTGCATGCCACGCCTTCTACAGTGTAACCAGTAAGCCTGATGGAGAAACCTTTCACTTCACTGCTCACATCCAAAGGTCAGTCTGGACTATGCAAACAAGTGAAGCAAAACTCCACACTTGTCCTTATCTGCCGCATGCGAGGATGAAAAATGGATTGTACATCACAACAGGAGGAGAGAAAAAGAACTTCTTATGTTCATCAATCTCTCAGCCTCTGTCATCAAGTTTCTGAGTTTAAAGTACTCCTTTTTCACCACAGTGTGTTGGTACAACTGCTCCCCAGCGACCTGAACCAGAAAGCAAATGATCTTTTCCTGTCTCCCCCACCTTCACCCAGACTGGTAGCTAATTCAGCCCTGGGTCCTGCAGTGCACTCAGGTGGGCTGGCACAACCCCTGACAGCATCTGGACTCCAGGCAAGTTCAATATCTCACCTTCAGACAGGGTCAGGACTCTGACAACTGATCCAGAAATCAAAGTAGCTACAAAAACTGTGACTCAAGTGTTGAAATAGCATTCCCTTTGTGTTATTTACTATTCTTTGCCTCCAAACTTACTGCCTTTATCAGCTATTTCTTGAATTAGTGTTCTGCAAACAAACAAACTTGCATTCTCACAGGCTTTCAACCCATGATCTGCTTCAAAATGCTTCTGAACTTAAAAAAGGGGGGGAGAGGGGAAAGACAGACAGACAGAAAGAGAGTTATGAGCTAATATCCTCCCTAATAAGCACAGAAAACAGAACACTCTGGAGAAAATTAGCATTTCTCTCTTCCCTGGCACAAATCACTCCAGCCCACTTTCCCAGTTTGCCTGATGGTGAGGGATTGCTAAGCAACATCACACTTGCAGGTCAGCTGCCACTTCATGACTATGCTGATGTCAACTTTCTTGAGGCCCACACTGAATATTTTTCAAGGATTATGTTGCCATTTAAGATTAAGAGCATTTAGAAATCCTTGGCTAATCTTCCTTCTGTAATAGGACTCCTGCTTAGTCTAAAGCTGCATTGCTACAACCAAGTATTCCTTGGAGTGTCTAAATATTTGGAAGTGCCACCTCCTGTTTTCTTCAGTAGCATAATGAAGCAAGGTATAAGCTCAAGCCTGGCTTTTATTATGAGGTGTACTTTCTCCTACTCTGCTTGCCTTCCCTGGTTTTCATGCCAGTAGCAACTGTTTGATTTGACTTGAAGGAAAACTGAACTGATATCCTGAAGGAACAGATGAATCATTCTAATATCTGATAACTTCCCAAATAAAAGCAGCTCTCTGTAGCAGATGAATCATTCTAATATCTGATAACTTTCCCAAATAAAGGCAGCTCTCTCAGGCAGCAAATGTCAGTCTCCATCACTTAACAAGCTTATCTCAGCCAATGTAGTTAACAGGGATATGGTCACACTGAAAAGCCGACTGCTAACGGTGGAACTTTCAGTGTGTTGCCAAACTGCTGAGCAAGACAGTGATATTTACAATTTCCAACCAAACTTTGGCACACAGCCTGTATGTGAGCACAAGCTGAGGAATACAGATGTATGACTTACTGCAAACATTCCCAACTACACAATTCCAAAAGGTGTAAGATGTTCCTCAGCACTGATGCTGGGATATCTCCTGGTCTCACTCTGCTCACATGTTGCAGAAGGTCCTCCTCCTATGGTCAGGTCAGGCATTATACTTAAGAGTTTCATCCAGACACTGAGCTACTTAAAAGATGTGCCAGCTAAAGATGAGCTTTCATAAGAGTAAGAATTCAGATGCAGCACAGAAACCTATTTGGTACCAAGTATCTCATTAAATTGTCCACCTCCTTGCAAACAGCGCTTGAAGGAGTGGCAATACAAGCACAGGAGATAAAATTCACCAGCGACATTTGTCAGCAAACCAGGACTGCATGTGTCAAGTGCTCCAGGCTGTGAGTTCAAGTGGCCCTTGGCTTGCACCTGAAGCCCAGAAGCCTGGTGAAGCCATTTTCCTGAGGCTAGCAATGAGTGCCTAGAGTGGAGAGCCAGAGCTAAGCAGCCTCTAGAGAGCCACAGGTGCTGTCCTCCACCCTTTGGGGTTCACTTAGTAACCAAGAAGTTGTCGGCAGTGCACCACTGCCATGTCACAGTCACAGCCAACTTTCACTCTTGGATTTTCCCTTAGTGCTAAAGGATGGAAACTGAACTGAACAGTGGGAATAGCCAGGCTTTCTGACTGCTCTCTAGAGTGCTCTCAGAGGAGACTCTCCCCTTCTGCCAGAGTACAGAGTACTGGTTTGAGACACCAAGAAATGTGGAAACATTTCTGCCTGGAAACATTTATTCCCACTCTGCCTGAATTTTCTGAGTTGATAAACTTTTAAATGCAAAGTAGCTTAAATTTTCCTATCAGTAGGGAGGTAGTTGGTGTACTTAGAGATTCCTCCAAATAAAACAGCAAACTCCTTCCTCTGATCTTAAATTCAGACCATTTCTTATGGCTCCCTCCCTGTTAGTTAAATGTCAGCTAAATTAAACCACATGCAGCAAAACTGGTCTTGCAAACGGGGCAAGTGGAATTGGCAAAATACATCCTGATTTTTATATCAGCTGTTAATACCATCCTGTAGCCAAGGGAAGCCTACTACAGAGCAGGGTAACACA
Organism: Pogoniulus pusillus; assembly: GCF_015220805.1. Taxonomy (NCBI): domain Eukaryota; kingdom Metazoa; phylum Chordata; class Aves; order Piciformes; family Lybiidae; genus Pogoniulus; species Pogoniulus pusillus. The sequence goes on from NC_087268.1 coordinate 1,478,491, forward strand.
AGACCAAAGAGGTTCCTGACCAAAGGAAGCCATAGTCAAAGCAGACCACTCGTGAGGTACTAACAACAAAATGCTCTGAAGTTTCTTTTCAGGTATCTCCCTTGAAAATGTACCTGCCCAGTTCCTAACATCTACCATTTCTCATCCAGTCCTCCAGTCAGATGTTTGTCAATGTTGGCACAAGTGTTCACTGCACTGAAACCAATCTTTTCTTCTTAATACAATGCTCTGTGAGACACAGTACAAAAGGTCTTATAACACTCTAGACATACTGCAATTTCTAGTACCCATTTCTTATTTCCTCAGGAAAATATGGCATTCTTTGATACCATTTTCTCTTTGGAAGCTCAGGTATGCACAGCTCATCATTCTCTCAAACACATCCTTTTCTACCATTCCTATCATTAACTGCCCATAGGTAAACATGGAGCGTATGGAAGGTGTGCTAGTTTGAAGCTAGCTGGAATGTTTTGGTGAGAAGAACTAGATTCCAGGATGTGGAAGGAAAACAATGCTGATGTCTACTTCACTCATAGGCTTTCTGAGATGTATAGGAACAAGAAATAAAACCACAGATAATCACTCTCACTGGGGCTGCTGGCTGAGCTGCATCTCTCTAACCTCACCCTCCACTTTGAACTAATCCACTTTGCTTCCTAACCCCCTGGCCAAACCTCCATTCTTCCCTGGGACTGGGGGAAGGTTGAGAGGGGTAGGGGGAAAGTGAAGGGGTGGTTGAGAGCCCCTCCTGGGGACTCAGGTTTCTGGGAGAGCTGTTGTGTTTCTGTATTACTTTTTTCCCTTGTCTATTTCTGTCTATAACTGTATCTACTGTAACTATCTTGTCTATTGTGCCAGCTGTAAATATAAGCTTCATTCAATTTCCAGAGCTGGCTGAGTCTAGTCTGGGTGATTTCCAAAGTGTGGGGGGATAGGGAACACCCAAACCATCACAGAAGGCTAATGGTAAGGTTCCTTGCTTCATTTTTGCCAATTACCTCCTTTCTCCTCTATACTTCTCTTGTCTCTTTACAGATTTATCACCTTCTTTTAGCAGGCTATAGCCATGCTTGTCTTCAGCTACTGTCCAACTGTTTGTGACTCTTTGAAATTCATTATAGAGGATTAGACCATTATTCCAACATGCAGACTACCCAGGCTTAAAGATCATATGCAAATATTTTTTATTTTATTACTCCTTTATCACAAGTAGATAATCTGATACAATTGTTATGTAATTTCTGTTGGTACAAAATTAGTCACAGGATCACAGGATATTAAGGGTTGGAAGAGACCCAAGGAGGTAGAGTCCAACCCCTCTGCCAGAGCAGGACCACACAACCTAGCACAGATCACAGAGGAGCACATCCAGACAGGCCTTGAAAGTCTCCAGGGAAGTTCACTTTTTTATTCTTCGTGGTAGACCTTATAATCATCTGATTGATTTTTCAGTAGCTCAGTGTTTATTGCTGTTCCTTCACTGTCCAATACGCTGCAATGCCTCAAGTATCACAAAATGCTTTGGCATCAGCTTCCTTGAAATTCAGGTGGACATGCACAACTGCCATTCTCTGCATCTTTCCACAACTGTGACCACAAAGTAGTGTGCATTTCTAATATAAAAACAATCATTGTGAGGAGTAACAGCAATTCAGAGAGCACCTCTAATACCTGGCCACACCAGATGTAAATTTTGACCGCTGACATAGAAAAATTACTGTGTAATGTAATGGGAAAACTCAAAGCAAAATCTCAGCCTGATCTGAGTCAATGCAAGTATTCACCTGCTTCATAAATTAGAACTAAGGCATCAGAAGAAGCTGCAAAATTATCTGTATCTATAATGGTACAAATTAGAAACCACAAAATCTGAACATTTTGTTGTTTTTCTGATGTTAGCCTTAATTAAGATTTTTACAGCTACCGCTAAACACATTTAGAGCTAAAAATACAAAGTACAGGATGTTGCTAGATAAAGAACAGGCATCAGATATCTCACAAAATACCCACAACAGGGAGCTTCAGTTGCTGGTACTCAAGCTGCCCAAATGTCACAATGAGACCAAGTTTACAGGTGAAATTTCAGGAGACCACCAATGATTGCTTCACACAGCCGAAAATCCTACAAGACATGGGAAAAAAAGATCACTTTTGTGGGTTCAGTCCTAAGCAACATTTGGAAGTGAGATCAGAGCTAGAGTTTAAAGCACCTTCTTTTTAAGGTGCCTTTTAAAGGCTTCTAGAAAAGTGGGGAGCTTTCAAAAGATAGCCATAGTTTTCTAGTAGCTGTATGGGACCAGTATACCAGTAGCACTTGTATAAATTCTATCTGCAGCACACTGGAGGGCTTCTGGGCTGCATCCTGTGCTGCCCAAAGCAAAGCCCTCTCATGGGAGAGCTCTGCAACACAAACCAAAGTCTGGAAAGCAGGACCAAGCAGCACTGCCATTTTAAACACACAATCCAAATGCTAATGTAGATGCTTTCCATTAACCCCATGGGCTAGTGGTTAAGTCCTACTATTGGAGGTTTCCAACACTGCTGCTGTGTTGTGGTTATCCAGTTCTTCACTCATTTCACCTTGAGCAAATCAAACCAAGAGTTTAAAACAACAAAAATACTGCTTGGAAGTCAGAAAACAGACTTTTGAGTACTTGTATTAGTTTAAGGCCATGCCTAAAAGATATTTAGTTTTTTTCCAGAGAGTTGAAATTCAGAATAAACAGTTATAGGGATTTGACATGGAATAAGCATAGGATAAATTTATCTAACTCCATTGGTCTGCTGAATACCCTGTGTTTGGAGTACAAGCTTGCTCTCTCTCTGCCATTCCTTGCTTGCTGGTTATTTTGACTACTGGCAAAGGTAGGAGGGGGAGAGAGGGAGAGACAGACAGTAGGCTCTCTGGACCTCTGTGTCTGGAGGTGAGGTGAAAGCTCAAACATAGTACAAGGGCACAAGCAAGTTGTTTTTGAGATGATATGCAAGCTTGACTGGTATACAGTTATTGCCTTTTATACTTGGACTACTTTTTTGTAGCTATAATTTCATTTCACTTCCAAAATTAGTGTGGGGAATTTACTCCAGGGATAAATTTTCCAATTTGTTGGAGTGCAAAATCCAAACCACAACACTACTCCAAAAGCATTACTTAGCTCTCTGGGCTTTATGGCTTGAAAGGTTTCTTCTGGGGAAGGGGGTATCATAGACTAGTTGCTGTGAATTCTGTGATGTTTGTTACCTCAGCCTGCCTGCCATTATGAAGCTGCCAAGTGTGAACTAACTTTAACACATGTGTCAGGCAGTTGTGTTACATCTGCTGCCTGTTCATCTTCTGTGCCACAGCTGGGATGCAGCCAGTATCCTTAGAGTCTTCAGCACCCCTATAGTCTGCTGGAGGAAGATAGGTAGGCTGGCACATTTGTGTTTGTTCTAACTCCAGTGATTTTCAGCATGTGTGTAAATAAATCTGAGGAACAAAGAGAGAAATGGACAGAGCAGTATGAATTTCATTGTGTCCTAGCACTCCTGCATGTTCTTATGGTCTGCTCTGAGTCTCCCCAGCTTTCAGACCCCTGAACCCAGTTCCCCCAAGTTGTGCAATGCCTTTTTGCCTCCCAAGAGTCTTCTCTATTTCTTATGGCCAACTCCCCTGCTCCCAGAATGCTACACAGCAATGGGTGCGGTGCTAGCTTGAGCCCAGCTAGAATATTTTGATGACAAGAACTAGATTAAAGGCTGTGAAAGCAAAACAAGGCTGACATCTACCTCGCTCATAGGCTTGCTGAGGTGTATAAAAACAAGACTCAAAACAGAGATAAGGCACTTCTGCTGGGGGACTGGCTGAGCTGCATCTCTAACCTCACCCCTCTCTGCAGTTTCTTTGACTAATCCCCTTTGCTTCCTACCCCCCTGGCTGAACCTCCATTCTTCCTTGGGACCAGTGTAAGGTTGAGAGGGGCAGGGGGAAGGTGAAGGGGTAGTTGGGAGCCCCTCCTGGGGGCTCAGGTTTCTGGGAGGGGAGTTGTGTTTCTGTATTACTTTTACCTTGTCTATTTCTGTCTATAACTGTACCTACTGTAAATATCTGCTTGTGTGTTCTGCCAAGCCATAAATAACAAGCTTCATTCAATTTCCAGTCTAGTCTGGGTGATGTCTAAAGGCGGGGGGGGGGGGGGGGGGGGGGGAATGTAACTCCCAAACCATCACAGGTGCAGCACTGCATCAGCTTCTCAAAGGCTGTTAGTAGCCAGTTTGTGGAAATGTCCATGGCAAACACTCCACTGGATATTTTCAATAGCAACAGATGAGTTGCCACCGACAAGAACATAAATAGTAGTTACATCCTCAGATATCTACCTCTTCACATTAAAAACAAACCTTGGCTAGATGTTATAAGCCTAAATCTTGTAGTTGGCTACCCAGTAACTTTCAACAAAATGATGTAATTGGATAGGTACTGGATAAAAGCATAAACATTCTGTAAGTCTGTATTTCTGTGCTTTTCCACCTATATTCTTGTACAAATAATTTAAGCATAAAAGGCTCATTTCCCCAAAAATTAACAGAAATGAAGCCTGAAAGTGCTTGCTGCAAAAATGCAGGCAGCCAGATCTACTCAGGAGGTTAACTCTAGGCTGGCTTAATTTGTTCACGACATTATTACTCTTTACTAACTTTGCAGAAACCCTAACAGATAAGAACTGTTCCCAGTGTTGTCTTTTCACTGTCACTGATGCTCCTGCAAAAGCAAAACAAAAAAAGCCTTGGCAAGGCGACAAGACACCAACATAAGCCCAAGGCTATTATTTTTCTACATAAATTTCAGTGTCAAAATGGTAGGAAAGCTAAAATGATTTTCAAGCTGCTAGAGGGGACTGCCAACTGTGAAAAATAGAAAGATAACTATAATTATTCAAGTGTGTCCTGTTAACTAACAAAAAGATTCTGAAAGGCTAGCACAGAATTTTCTGAAGACATTTTCTCCTGCTAAGCAAGCCAGGCAGACAATACACAATTAAGGTGATTTTCTTCTCTGCAAATCACCTTACAAAGCCAATATTAACCAGGCTGAATTGGTTCCCTACAGAACACTTGTGGAGGGCAAGCCCTGATGTAGTTTTTAATTCCATCTCTTCAGGATCCCTATTAGATGTTTCATAGAGCAATATCTTCTGAATACCTGGGATCATACTCTAATTATCACTTAAGAAGTCAGCAAAAGAAAACCCTACAGGAGTGAAAGATGAATATTCAGTCCACCAGCATGTAAAAGAAGAGGTCATGCTTGAATGCTGTGTCCAGTTCTGGGCTCCTTGATTCAGGAGAGGTGTTGGGGTGCTGGAAGGTGTCCAGGGAGGAGCAGCAGGACCAGTGCAGGGAGACTGGGGGAGCTAGGAGTGTGCAGCCTGGAGGTGAGGAGGCTCAGAGCAGACCTCACTGCTGTCTGCAGCTACCTGGAGGAGGGTTGTGGCCAGGTGGGGTTGGGCTCTGCTGCCAGCGGCAGAACTGGGGGGGAACACAGCCTCGAGCTGAGCAAGGGGAGAGTCAGGCTAGATGCTGGGGAGAGATTCTTGCCAGGGAAAGTGACTGACATTGGGGTGGGCTGCCAAGGGAGGTGGTGGAGCAGGGCCTAGATAGGGCACTTGGTGCCATGGTCTGGTTGGGCTTGGAGCTCTCTTCCAACCTGCTTGATTCTACAGCAAAGGGCTTAGAACAAGATGATCCTTGAGGTCCCTTCCAACCCAGTGATACTCTGTTAGAATGATCATCAAGCCTACTCCTAGCAAACCGGGGGGCCACCAGGCCCCCCGGCCTTTGATCACCATCACCATTCACCCAGTGTGCACCATGGGTACACACCAGTGAAGACAAGATGAGGATCCCTCTGCCCAGATGGGCAAGCTTGGGGCTTGCCTTTCCTGGGGTGGATTAAATAGAGGATAGGCAGGGAGGGCAAAGTGGCCACACCTGGGGTGGGAGGAGACTCTAACAGAGCCCAGGTGCTCAGAGTTTAGGGGGGAAAATGGGAGGGTAGGATAGGAAAGGGGCAGATACGGTGTTCCAGTGTGATCTGCCACAGGTGAGCCTGCTCTGGCAGGGGGGGTTGGACTCAATGATCTTTCCAGGTCCTTTCCAGCCCCTAACATTCTGTCATTCTGTGTAAAGGGTTCTCTAACCCTGGCACAGGCTGCCCGAGGAGGTGGCTGAATCCCCACCCCTGGAGGCATTTCAAAGGCATCGAGATGTGGTGCCAAGGCACCTGGCTTAGCACCAGCCTTGGTAGAGCCAGAGAAGGGTTGGACTTAACTTGAAATTGAAATTGCAATTGAACTGATTCTGTGCATCTACACCTGCAGTAATTTTCCCTTTGTAGCAAGAAAGAGAAGATACCCAAAGCAAAGTGCCATTTGTGTGCCACCACTGGACTGTGAGCCTTGGAAGGACCAGGTGCCCATTGCTACGATGGCAGCTGTCACTGGGACTGCTGCTCTTCCATGTATATGGCAAAAGAGGGCAGTGGAGCACTGCACATTCCAGTCGATCAAAACAATGCTCCTGCAGATCTTGGATCTGCATTTCTTTGCTGCAGAAATTACTACACTACCTAAAAAAAGCAATCACACTGTATTAATAATATCCAGGCAATTCAAACAGGACATCTCCTAAGCTGTCACTGAAAATGGCATTTCTCTCCTAGCTAGCCTTGCAATCACTGAAAGCTCCTTAAATTTCAGATGTTACCTTCACATCTCCTGTCACAGGAGGAACTGCATTGTCACTAACAGGACTGTCCATGTTAGTTCCATTTGTGCCACCTCCTTCACATGCTCTCAAGGGAAGCTGACATTGCTGTCTACAACACAACTCTCCAAGCCTAAAGAAGTACCCTCACACAGAATGAGTTTTGCTTCCTGTCCTCTGTGTGTGTCTGGGTTTGGCAGTGATGTGCTATGGCCAGCCACTGCTGACACGGGGTACTTCCTTCTTTATTGCGTTGTTTGGCTTTCCAAATCCTTCCCAAGCACTTCTAGGCTTTGTCTGCGCCACATCCAACACTCAATGTGTTCATTCATGCAACTTTAAACATTCAGCAATGCCATCTGTTCTTCTTGTATTTAAGAAAAGAGCTTGAAGGTCAAGGATACCTTGAAACATCTCTAGTTTTACACTAAAAAATCAAATCTTAAGTTTGGGGTTGCTTTGGTTTTCAGTTGGAGTCTAGAACGCCGTTTCCTTCTCCTGACTGCAATGGTTCCCACTTCTCTGTATGCTGGCTGATTCTATGTTACTTAAGAGGAATGGTCACAGTGGGGTATTCTGTCCTCTCTACCCAACAACCTTCTTTCATCTTGTCAACAACAGCCTTTAGTCCTTTTCTAAAAGGACAAAGGTTTTCTGTGCCAATGGACTCGTTTTGTCTGCCCTTGGGATGGCAGAATTCTAATCAGACTTACTAGCAAAGCTCTTACTTGCCCATGATAAGCCAAAGTCTGGCACTCAAACGTCATTCACTCCAAAATTCTGCAGTTTATTTTGCTGCCTGTGACACTTCAGCACTGCCTCCATTGCTCCTTTGATGTATAAAGACAAGGGGATGTGACAGGATACCTTTGATGTGTGACATCCAACCTGAAGTTTGAATTATTTACACGTTTGGAAAATGACACAAAATCATAGTGTAATGATATGTAGTCTGTTACCACTACATTCTCAGATCAAAACACAGTAAATCACCGACATCATTATCTTATTCCAGAGAAGTTCCAAGGGTAGTTCACTGGACAGGTGTCCTGAAGGCTGATAGGCCTATTAGATGTCCTGGTGTGCCACATCCTCCTGCTGATGCAGGAAGCAAGGGCCAGGAGGAAAACAAAGGCTTGGGCTATTATGTCCCCTCCTAAAGTGCTAAACAGGTACCCACAGGTGTTTAGGTACTTGTCAGTGTCTTGCCCAAATGAGGGTAAACAAGCTCTGGTTTCACCTAATATGGTCAGGTTTGCAAATGCCATTCTGATTGGTGACTCTCTGTGGCCAGAAGAGCCACTACACTCGGGCAAATGATATCAATTGAGCTAAACTGCAAGCAGTTGTGCTGCTTCTGTCTTGCTGCCCCTGTGCTCTGCCTCAGTGTGTGTTGCTCTGCATTCTGCTCTGCCTCACTGCTCTTGGACAATGTGTTCTGCTCTGCCTTGTGCTTCAGACCAGCTTAGCCCTGATGTTTGGGCTTGAAATACCTGGACACTGAAGAGCTTCAAGTTTCCCAGGAGAAGGCATTAAAGCAGGCATGCTTTCTGCAAGGTGTTTGGACATCACAGTGCTGTCTAGTTTTCATACTTGCTGTTATTCCTATTATTACAGGTTGGTTTTAATTTTCTGGTTTTATGATTGTATTACTCCTGCTATACTGCAGTGCTCTGCCTCCAGAGTATTGGGTCCTGAGGAAACACAAATGCAGGCTGGCCAAAGCCCACCACTGCTTACATTTCAAAATGTTTTACAAGTGTGAGGCCATCCTTTCCACATCAGTGCACTCAAACCTATGGGAAAAATCAATATTTTTCTCTACAGATCAACTGAGCCTTTTCCAGTAGGTCTTGCTCTGGGCAAAAAAGGCACAAACCAACCTCCAATATAAATAGAGAAACTTTGCAGTAGTGCTCAACCCATAGATGTTGCTATTTTTCACTGTATGTTTACAGAAATACTTTTGTGTTCTGGTTAACTCTCTGAGACAGAGAACAACAACTCTCTTAATGGAATAAATATTGTTTATTCTTCTATAATTTGAGTTTTAATTAAGTAATAAAGCAGTGTTAAGATTTCCGTGGTGAACCTATTCATCAATCTAAAGTTAACTCTTCTTTTCCCCTTTCCTTAATGAGTTCCTCATTTTCCTGGTTTATGTTTCCATATAAATAGGCAGTTACAATTGATGATTCATATAGATTCAACTATATAATGACATATATAGAATCAACCAGGTTGGAAGAGACCTCCAAGCTCATCCAGTCCAACCTATCCCCCAGCCCTAGCCAGTCAACTAAACCATGGCACTAAGTGCCTCATCCAGGCTTGGCTTGAACACTTCACTATCAAAAAAAAAAAAAAAAGTTAGAGCTGAGCCTGTTCAGGTCAGGTGAAACTGAAGAGACTTTCCACATCTTAGTCTTATAAGTGACAGGACCAGATTGTCCCAAAGGCATTCCACTGCCACGCAACCAAAGCTGAGGATGCTCTTCAAATACATAATGGTCTGTCAGGCACAGAGTGGCCACTGTCTTGACCAGAGACGAGGCCAATCCAGAAAGTTAATTTAGAAGCACCTTTAATTTTTGACAGTTTATATCCATTCTTACACCTGGCTTTGTTAAAAGTTGGCATAAATGTAATCAAGAGACATAGAAACTTCAGATTGTCAGGAATTCCAGGAGCTGCTTTTGCAAACCAAGCAGTCTCACTCCCCATTTCTGGAGCACTGACCCAGCCCACATAATAAACTGTGACCCAAATCTAAGGAAAATGAGGAAATCAAGGTCTGTTTGATGCAAGCAGACCAATGGGATGTGACTGCTCTTATTTCAAGCACCATTGGCAATAACTGTGTGTACATTCATGCACAACCATCACATATCTTTAGACTCACAACAATAAATCCTGTGGTGCAAGTGTTTATGTAATAGACACTACAGGAAATGTTTTCAGACCACAGAGCAGACTTGATCTGTAAAAAAAAAACAACAAAGCAGCAAAATTCAGGTTAAAAATGAGATTTTGCTTGTGCTTTTAGATTTAAAAATCAAGTCTTTAGCCATGGAAAAACCAAACCCAGGCTTTCCTCAGCAAGGACTGTTATTCAGAGGACAGAGTATTCTAGGCCACAAGTGCCATCTGCTACTATTACAGCAAGAGGCAGAAAAATGTACTCTCTGCAGTGCTTGTTCTCCTATCTCATCATGTTCAAAGGTGAGGATAATTTTGCATTTTCCAGCCTGTTCCCTATCAGTGCACAAAATCCACTGACTGCATGTTGAAATGGAAATCCAGCATAGATTTCCAGCTGAATAGATCTGGTGGGAGGAGGATGAGCCTGGTACATGGTTTTAGGGCTGTATGTTAGGATTAAGAAGCAAGAAGAATCTGAACTTGGTTTCAGTTAGAGCTGAAATCAAGCAGTAGAAACCGTTCAGCTGATTACAGAGGCGACATCTACACTCCTGTAACATTTATGTAACTGCAATATTAAGAGAAAAGTCAATTAATTTCACAGTTCAAGCATCTATTCTACTCCTAAAACTGTAGCTCGAGTAGAAATGAAGTCACGGTAGCAGTGTAGGAACACAGAAGAAAAGTTATGCACAGGCTGAATTCACAACAGCTATCTTAAAAATAGCAAATTAAGCAATGCATCCTACTACACAGACTGCAGTGTTGTTTATCAAAAATGCTCATCAAACATATTGACAGATGCCCATGCTGTGTCACAACAGAAAGTTACTGAGGCACATCACAATACCTTCTAGTACTGTGCATTTAAGCTTGTTTTCAAGCCTGCACCAAAGGGTGACTGCCACAATGCAGCATGTCCTGAAGTCATGCTCTAGTCAGCCCTATGAGGAGAGGCTGAGGGAGCTGGGGGTGTGCAGCCTGCAGAAGAGGAGGCTCAGGGGGGACCTCATTGCTGTCTACAACTACCTGAAGGGACATTGTAGCCAGGTGGGGGGTGGCCTCTTCTCCCAGGCAACCAGCAATAGAACAAGGGGACACAGTCTCAAGTTGTGCCACGGTAGGTATAGGCTGAATGTTAGGAGGAAGTTGTTGGCAGAGAGAGTGATTGGCATTGGAATGGGCTGCCCAGGGAGGTGGTAGAGTCGCCATCCCTGGAGATGTTGAAGCAAAGCCTGGCTGAGGCACTTAGTGCCATGGTCTGGTTGATTGGCTCGGGCTGTGTGCGAGGTTGGCCTGGATGATCTTGGAGGTCTCTTCCAACCTGGCTGATTCTATGATTCCTCTTCTGGACAGACATTGGATAGCCCCTGCCAGGCTAGACTTGTCTCTTCATCTGCAAAGTGTCTCCATGTGAGAAATGCATTGCAAGGCCTGGCATTCCCAGACATGTCTGGGGTTTGCAAGTTCTCAAAGAAGTTGCCTGGCACTCTCCATCCACCCATGCACCCATGCTACACTACATGCTGATCTCTCATTTCACCTATTAGTGAGGTGTCCTGCAAAACTCACACGCTGAAGTGCAGCTCCAGTCAGTACATCCCATCCAGGGTGCTTTTAGCCCTCTCCTTGCTAATTCCCAAAATGCTTCAAGTTTTTTTACACAAGGACCACTTGATTTCTCTAATCATTTAGTGAACTGAACTGTGTGTGAGTTTAGTTTACCTAGCTGTAATTAATAAAATAGCAGCAGCAGCATATCCACAAGCTTATCCAGGAATGGATGTGTTCTCTGGAGTGCCAATTCTTTTTTCCATGAAATCTGCTGGAACAAAGGCACACTATATTTTTCAGCCACATACCATGGACATTTTTATCTCATGAGGTAAAGGTTTGCATTTTAATTTGCCAGCATCTTATGCAGAACACACGTTGAATGTTATTAATAAACATTATTAGTTTTAAAGTCTGTGTCTCATGTCAATCATTGCCAAGTCAGTCAAAAAAGGGGTACTTGGCTGAAGATTGACAGAAGAGGCTGGATGTCATCCTAGCTACACCACACATTGGGATCCTGCTGTCTGCTGCCTGAAGAGCGTCTCCAACTACTTATTAATGCATATATGTACCATCAAAACCAAAGCCTTTGCTAACAGAAGTTGGCACCACTCCACTGAAGTCAGCTGAATGTTTGTAACAAATGAACAGCTCCTCCACAGCAAGCAAAATCTTGCCTTCCTTTATGTATCATCCCACATGCCCATAGGATTTTGCCTACATGATTAAAAGAGAATGACTCACAAGAGAGGTTGCAGTGTCGTCCAAGCCTGTTCCAGCCTCTTCTGTTGTGCTCTACCTCCCAGCTGACTTAACTGGTGAAGCCAGAAGTGAAAGAAGAAACCCCTGGCTGATAACAAAGGCAATGCTGTTTCATAATACTGTCAATTCTTTATTTTTGGAATCCACAGCACCTCCAGCAGGAGGACTCAAAGTTAAACAAACTTGGTATCCATGTCTTGTTTCTGGGATAGGAACAGTCAATCATTTAACTCCTAAAGGAAGTAAGTTCATAGAGGTGCTGAAATGCATTAGGTATATGCTGTCTATAGCTGGCTAATTCACCTGAATACTCTGCTAAAAACAAGCTAAAGGAAATCATCCTGTGAATTTAATGCACAATACAGGATCTTGCTGCTTCATACATAATTTAGTTTTAGAACTAAGAGATTTCATAAAGCAAGCTTCCTCTTCTCTTCCACCATTCATTTGAAATCTCTCCAGGCTTGTAAGCCCTCTTGGGAAAAAATACTAAAGTCACTTCAAAAGTCTCCAAAATAGTATTCAAGTATGTAACAGTCTGCATATTTTTATAGGCTCAAAATGTTTTTCTTCGTGATTTGACATGATCTTCAAGTAAAATCATCAACTGACATATATGGATGTGGCTTTCTGTGAGTTCAGTAAGAGGGGAGAAGCAATATCTGAACCACTGAAAACAGATGCACTGGAGCCCTCATGGATTCTGGATTTGCACTGGGGATGATTGAATTTGATAGCTGCACTGGTTTAACACAGTCTGCTCTCACAAACCAGCCCCTCGCACACAGATCAGGAGGGAATGTAACAAGTCCTGGGCTGAGAAAAGGAGTTTAATGGAAATTATACAATGTACTATAATTTCCTTAATTACTTTGCACAAAACACAGCAAAACACAGAAGACAGCAACAAAAAGACCCATCCCACACCCCTAAGCCTGCATCCTGTCCAGCAGAAAAGATAACACCTGGAAATCATAAACCAGAAGCAACAATTGGAACAGAAAGCTTCTCACGTTACAATCTGAACTCCAAGCCCCAAGACACTTTGCTCCAGCCAGCACTTTCATCTTAAAGCTGGCACAGCATCAGCATGGTATTGGAATACTCAGCAGCAGAGTCAATTGGCTAAACCCACTACAACAGCTCAGTCTTGTAATTTTGGACTAAAGTGAGTCCACTACCACCTTGTGAAGCCTCCCTGTTCTCAGCAGCACCTATGCACCATCCACTAGAGCAGGCAGGTGTCATGGCAGAACTCAAAGTTCTGAGGACAATGCTTTTTCTACCTAGGATAAGAAAGTAGTACAATGGCCTTTTGCATTAAGAGCTTTTTTCTCCACTTGGTATTCTACTCTCCACCTAAATATAAATGGTTAGTAGCCTAGGCATGAGAAGACAAGTTTGATGATGAAGCATGCAGTCCCCATGGGAGTTGTTTTCTCTTCAAATCAGTTCATACTCAAGACAAGAAGTACTTGGAAATCCTACTGTACCAACTACCTGCACAGACACTATACTTAGCAGAACAGGCTCTGTACAGCTGAAGACAAACATAAAGTAAGATAAAAACTGGACAAGATTATGAAAAAAATATTACACTGCACAGGAGTATGCCCAGCATGATTATATTATTGTCAGAGCAGTGTAACTGAAATCCTTTCCAGTTCCTAGAAATGTACTAGAGTCCCCACAGAGGTGTAAGAATTAAACAGGCTCTAAGTACATTGTGATTTTTGTTTTCAACCTTCAGGCTACTGTTATCTGTGGTGACTTCATTCTCCGTGAACGTATCATCACAGTGGTCATCCACACACTGCTGTGTGCTACTTCAGCTCCAGACTACGTCATACCCAGAAATATTGTGTAGGAGATGTAGGTGTAAAATGTAAGGATGCCTAGGGCTGCTAAGAACAGATTCCCACTCTGATCCACTCCCAGCTCTGCGCTTCCATGTCTTGGTTTACCTGACCAGTACACATGAAGAGTTAAGGGAAACAGTTTGTTACAACAAGCAAGCCAGCACAAGACTCTCAAGAGTACACGGTTCATAGGATCATACAATTCTAGGATAACTCAAGTTGGAAGGGACCTCAGGAAGTTTACACTTCCTGATGCTCAAAGCAGGGCTTTGAGGTTAGAGCATGTTGTTCAAGAGGTCTTGAAAACATCCAAGGATGGAGCCTACACAACTCCTCTGGGCAACCCGCCTGAATGTACTCATAGGGAGTAAAGTTTTCCTTATATCTAGTCCAAATCTCCCTTGCTTCAGTTTATGACCATTTTATCTTATCCTCTCCCAACATACCACTGTTAAGAGTCCAGCTGCATCTCTCTGATGACCTCTTCTAGGCACTGGAGGTAGTGCTACTATTGGCTTCCCCCAAAGCCATCTCTTCCCCAGGCTGACCTAGCTCAACCTCCCCAGCCGTTCTTCACAGGGAAATGCTCCAGCTCCTGTTACAGGAGTACACGTCTGTCTTATGCTAGGAGAACCACAGCTGAACACTACCTAAATCTGGTCTGACAAGTGCTATGTAGATAAGGGTAACTCCTTCTGTCAGTCTATGAGCTGCTTCTGTTCTTGCAGCCCTGGAGGCTGTTGGTCACCTTTAACTCCAGGGCACACGCTTCTCAAGACTGGATGACAGCCCTTCCCTTCACCATCTCAACTACATCACATATCTTGGTGTTGTCACCAAACTTGCTGAGGGTGAACTCAATTCCACTGTTCATGGTCCCAACAAAGCTGTTAAACAGCACTGGTCCCACCACCTCCTTCTGAGGAATGATGCTCGTCAATGGTCCCCACTAGAACATCAATCTCTTCCAGTGTAAGGATTGCACTTGCCAGTTATTTCTCAAAGTGTTCTAGTTTTGGTTTTGCCTGTTCCCTATGTGTATAAATATCCAAACCGTGTGTTTTGAACCTTGCAAATAAGTCTTCTGGCGAGATTGAATGCTAATAAACAGTTTTCATAGTTATTAACAACCTTCACCCGGACATCAAAATTAATACAGATTATCAATTTTGCAGAACTCGTAACAGTTCCTCAGCCTTCTCCATACCCCAAGCAACCAGCTCTCCTGTTAGCTCTGGAGAGGGCCCACATTTTCTCTAATCTTTGTTTTATCAGCAAAGCACCTGTAGGAGCTTTTACTTTTGCTCTGGACCAGAAATTAAATCCCTGGCCAGATTTAATTCTACCAGAGCTTTGGCTTTCCTAAGCTTATCCCTGACTGACTGAACAATTTCTCTGTATTGCTTCCAGTCTACCTGCCCTTGCTTCCAGACTCTGCAGGCATCCTTCCTGAGTTTGTCCAGTAGCTCCCTGTTCATCTTGGCAATTTTGCCTGACACCCTTTTTGTTGGGATGCATTGCTCCTGAGCTTGGAGTGATCTTTGAATATTGAACAGATCTCTTGGTCCCTTCTTCCCTCCAGGGCTTTATCCCATGGCACTCCACCAAGCAGATCCCTGAGAGGCCAAACTCTTCTCTCCTGAAGCCTAGGGTAGCAGCTTGCTGTGTGCCCTTCTCAATGCCCTGGGGATCTTGATTTCCACATTCTCATGCTCACTGCAGCCAAGTTCAATTATGTTAAGTCAGCTGCTAGAAACACGTATGATGAGTGTTTTCCCATGTTCTCAATCTTTGTTTTATCTGCACCAAGATTTGATTAAATGACCACTTAAAGTCCCTATTACATATGTCAGAATGATGTTACAGTACAAAATAAAATCAAAGTATTAGAATGGAGATTGACTGCAAATTTGATTTTAAGCCTATATATGTATCTCACAAAGGTGGTGATGATTGTTCATTCAGAAGTACCTTAATTAGCAGAACTGCATAAGAAACATATCCTGCAAGTTAGCCAAGTTTGTCATATATACTTTGCATAAAGATCACAACTTAATGAAGGCCTTGTTTAATTTTTGCTGTAGTTATCATGGCCTGTGTATATGGTATTCCATAGAAAATGCAGCCTATCACTGAAATGGATTCTGAACAGCAAATAACATTTTCTTCATGTGCCCAGGTTTACTCCAATAAGGAATAAATACTGAAGGAATTGGTCACCAAAAGGCGCTTTATTTTTTCCCCTGCCCTTAGTACATATGAAAACTGAACCATTCTCTCAGGCAGGATTTATATAAAACATGAGAGCCAAAACACATCATAGTCATGTAGCAAGTTTCACTGTATGGAAGTGTTCATAATTTCGAGGAGTTTTCTTTCCCACTTTGCATTTAAAGATATAAGAACAAAAGCTTAATTACATGAAAGATTTGTACTTTTGCACGGTTTTGACTGTCACCACTTTTAGCCAAAATATTACAACTCTCTTATCCTCTCTCTGAGATGCTCTTAAGCATATTTCTTGGTTATAATAGATTAATTACCTAATAGGCTAGGTCCATAAGACATGAGGATTTTGTCAGTGGAAAAAAACAAGATATAACAACTATTTGTAATTAAGTTACTTATCCTAGCTCATAAAGTCTGAACTCTTTTTTTTTCCCCAAAGTGAATAAAGTGTTATAATCTTCTTTTTAAGAAGGATTCATGTAGAATTTTGCTGTACAATATTGCTCATGTTTGATTGCAAAGTCCTCAAGAAAGCATGTATAAAGTAGATGTGTATTGGGTAACAATAAACCCAAGTTTCAAGTATAAAGGAATAAAATAATCCACTAAAGGTTCTCAGTGTATTCTAGAGATGCAGATTTCTAATCCAAACACATGGACTTCACATATGTATGTGCACACCTATGCACACACATGTATGTTTGCACATGTATGTATGCGCACACCTATGCATACACATACAATAGAATCATAGAATCAAGCAGGTTGGAAGACACCTCCAAGATCATGCAGTCCAACCTAGCACCCAGCCCTAGCCAGTCAACTAGACCATGGCACTAAGTGCCTCATCCAGTCTTTTCTTGAAGACCTCAAGGGACAGTGCCTCCACCACCTCCCTGGGCAGCCCATTCCAATGCCAATCACCCTCTCTGACAACAACTTCCTCCTAACATCCAGCCTAGACTTACCCTGGCACAACTTGAGACTGTGTCCCCTTGTTCTGTTCCTGGTTGTCTGGGAGAAGAGACCAACCCCCATCTAGCTACAGTCTCCCTTCAGGTAGCTGTAGACAGCAATGAGCTCTGCCCTGAGCCTCCTCTTCTGCAGGCTGCACACCCCCAGCTCCCTCAGCCTCTCCTCATAGTTTGCACATGTATGTATGTGCACACCTATGCACACACATACACATATGCATGTGCACATGTACTTCCTATAAAAGAAAGTGGCAATTTTTGTCCTGTAAGCTTAGTAGTATTTTACTCCACATCAGATTTTTAAAACATTCCATTCTCTCAAGTCTCCCTTCTTCTGTCTTGATGTAACATTCTTCCTTCTTTCTCTTCCCATTCCTTTCTCTTTTGTAATCAGTCACAATAGATTTTTCCACATCTTTTTCTCAATCATCATCCACATTCAAAACATGTTCTACAAAGAAACTCTGAATGTCACGTTACTGGTATCCTTCACATTTGATTTAATAGTGACTCGTGAAAATACCAGCAAGGATCTTTATTATTCTAAAGCAGTACAACCAAAAAAAATTAGGATGTAATTCTCAACAGCAGACACTGTTATGAGCCTCTCCGACATGAAGCTGAGATTTTCTCATTTGGGTAAAATCCTGAAAGCTATCAGAGGGCCTCTAAGAGAAGACATGTCTTGTGCATCTGTATGAACCATATTAGCAATGCATACTAAAAGCAGCATGCTAAAATCTAAAATAAATAAATAAAAATAAATCTATTTTATAGGATATTTGCTTGAAAAATCGAGTTTAATGTAGACCAATAAACAAGCAAGCGTGTGCTGCTTTCCAATACAGTCATCATTTTGTCAGCCTACTTCAGGAAAATCAATTCATGCAGTTTGTCTACAAACCACGTACTGCACTAAAGAGCCACAGTTCAGAAGATTACTGCTTAGGAGGAAAAGGAGAAAACACTCGTGCACCCAAGAAAAACTAGGAGAAAACAGCAGTGAAACTTTTCCTTATGTTTTAGTGTCTGATTCCAGCCCTGCTGTAGCACTGCATGCATGCCAGCCAAGTGTCTCACGGTAGGCATGCACCCACTGCCTGCACAGAACCTGCTCCTTTGGTGAAGGGCAAACATTACTGTCTTTAGAACTCCGTCACAATGCTGCCAGAGTCTCTGCTAGCACTACCAACGTGAGACTGCTTTTCCAGCAGAGAAAGAAGGTATGGCCTGCTCCTGCTGCAGGTTTAATATACTCGTTAGAGTGACACTGTATTCCCTGACGCTGCCCCAAAATTGGTCATTTAAAGGGCCCACAGCTTCAAGTGTTATAATCATGGCAAAAATCACACAATTAAGCCCCACAATCCCACCTCCAAGCTATTTATAAGCATAAAAATCATGCCAAGTGCTTGTCACGTTACCAACAATCAAAGGGCTTGTTCTGAGGCCACGAACGACAACTGTGGAATAATCACTGTGTCTGATCTACACAAAACAAACAGCAGAAAACTGCTCCTACACCAAGACCTCTGGTAAATGGGTCTGGAACTGCGCTGGGCAGAACCACATGTCCTGCTTAACAGCAGCCTGAAGTTTACACTCATCAGGAGGGTAAAAAGTATGGCTGAGCACTCCTATGACTCAAGGACACCTCGAGGACACAACGCTGGCCACCTTTGGACCTTGGCTAACTTCTCATCTCTGTGGAGACCTTCCCACACTGGAATGATCTTTGATGCTCATTTTGAGGCTGTTTCAGGGAAAGGGCATAAGATGCACAGAAGGCATACAATGAAGATACTGACTTTCATTAATACATTTTATGAAGAATGAACAAGAAAATATGCAAGCCTGTGATGTTCATCTCTGCCACTTCCAGAAAATACTTAATAAATCCTCAGGGAATCTACCTGAATAGGGATTGAGTAAACAATGACTTACTGCTGTAGCATGCTGCCTTGCAGTAGGAATTAATCCATAAAGTTCATTACACTTCTGCTGAGGAAGCAATGGTAACTTCTTCACAGCCTTTTTCACACAAAAGGCAAAGCTCTGAAATACCTTTTACACAATGCTTGAACAGTCTATTAAATGTCTTTTTGGACTAATAACACTTTCACCTGATGACACTGCCAATTTTTGCAATATGGTAAAGTTTTCCCTAGGCTCAAGCAGGAATGTGATAATAGTTGTTTTTGGCTTGAACAAAAGCACTACTCGTGATATTACAACCCATCTTGTGAAAAAAAAACCACTTACAGGTGATCTCTATCTACCCGAAGCTATTGTACTCTCTACTTCAGTCGCAGATGGTATTTCAAGTACCACCTTTGAAACACTACCATAAAGAAAGAGCAACCTGATGAAAATTGTTGAGTTGGGCCAGCACTACCTAATAATGTAAATAGAACTAGCATTGTTAACAAACTTATGAGCAAGCAAGTAAATAAATACAAAAATAAGGTTTGCAGGCACTCTGCTGTAACCAGTTTGCCCTCATTTGCTGCTTCAGTAGTTATCTCAACTTCAGTAACATCCTGCTGTTTCAAATCCACATGCAAATCTGTCAACATTTTTGTGACTCAATCGAAACCAACTGCAAATTCCACACTAGTGTCAGCAAGGGCAGGATTTTATCCTCTTGTTATCAGGTGGGTTTAGCATCTTCAGGCTTTTGCATTTGTTAATGCACAGCACTGAACACGCTGTATCAATTCAAAGCAAATCTGTGACTTCAACTACAGATCAAAAAGAATACTGCTAATCATTTCTCCTCTTACTTTACAGTTGTGCTAGTATGGAAAATACCTATGAGTGTTTCCACAAATGCATATATACATGTTTCTATCTACATATGCATATTTATCTTATTTATAATCAAAGCTGTTAGGAAAAAAATCTTTTCTTTACCCTGTCTCTTAGAAACTACATGCTTGAACCAGTAATGTGCCAGATGGAAACACTAGTGGTCAGACTCTAACTGAATCGGCTGTTTCACTGTTTGTGCAAATATTAATCTGACCACTATTAGTCACAATGGGTAGCATAAAATACATTTGGTCCTATCAGCACTTCTAGCATTTAATCATGCACATCCATTTATCTGTCAGTATGTAAAGTTTCATGGAAACTTGTCAGCTTCTGTCCAGCTCCACAACTAACAGTTTCAAATACTGGTTTACTGTGAAGCAATTAACACTAAATGGCAAAGCCTCTCTAAGCATATCACTCCATAGCTTCGGCCAGCTGGGAAAGGGGCAGAAAGTGTGCACTGATGTTAACTCAGAAGGGAGCACATGACAAAATCTGACATGCTCAAAGTGTGAAGAGGTTTTTGCCACTTAGGTAAAAAATGTACTGACTGGTGAAACTGCAAAACAGAATTTAAAGAAGAGGACTTGGAGGTTATTTTATTTCTACATAATAAAATGCTAAAGGAAAATACAGATATGGCCAGTTTAAAATGCCTTTAAGAGCCTCTCCCTCCTCCTCCCTTCTTTCCTTGCTGCTCAGAGCTGTTGAGTAACAGACATTTCAGAATGTGCACAGGGGAAGTAAACAAATGCATTGCTACTGTAGTTGCAGGGCAAGAAAACATTGATGTCACTGCTGCTATAATCACATTAGTAGGGCGCGTTAACAGTAATGTCATGTTTGATCAACTAGTCAGGTCAAAAGCCGTTCAAAATACAATCTAAACAGAAGCACAAAACAAAATGGCAAAAGAATTGACTGCCGAACAGTTTCCTTCCACATACAGGGCCCTGTTGCAAAGGTGAGCTTTCAGTCACCAACACTCAATGCCAAATCATCCTGAATCACACGATTACACTTTACACTTGGCTAGGTCTCCCATCCTCCTCTAAACCCGAATCTGATTTTTCTCTTACTCCTCACTGTGCACATGTTCCACACAACCTGCAGCGTCCCAATGCATCCCCACCAGGGACAACGCAGGCAGCGAAGAGTTTGCGCCTCTTTCTGACAGCTTGTCTGTCAAGGACGGAGAGACAGCCCCACTGCTTGGGGTTTTTTTCTTTCAGTAGATCTTTTTCACTTAAAACACGCTCTGTTGCTGTCCCTTTTGCCTTCTCACACAGCATCAATACTACCAAACACAGTACGTAGAAGAAACAAGCCAACGACAAATTCTCTCAGGTGGGAAAACGGTTGGGCAGGATACGTGCCCTGTAGTGTCCCAGCGCTCTCGGCACACACATGTTCATCAGCTGCACTCTTTTTATCAACGTTGTGTGACATTACCGGGCTTGGGCATATGTTTAACCCTGGAGCGTTAACCGTTTTGCACAGAGTAGCATGTAGCAATCGCAGTTTCAATAAGACCAGACAAGGTCTTCGCCCATCCACAACTTCCTATGCACATTTTTATGTTATCTCACCTGCTTCCTTCCACCAACCTGCCCCTGGGAAGGAGAAAGTCACCCCGCTCTTCACCCTCTCCCCAAACTCTGCCTGCTGATGCCCGACGAATATCAGACATCTTCTCCTCCATTTTCAATTACTTCCCCGATTGCCCCCGGACCGATAAGGCGCTGGCTTTCCCCCCATCCCCCGGCCTCACCTTTTCGGTCTGCCTGGCGGCGCAGCCACCGCCTGCATACCAATGTGGGGCCGCAAAGGCAGCGCAGCGGCCTCCCGCAGCCCCTCTGCACCCGCGCTCGGACCCGGACCCTAGCCCCCTGCCCCCGGCCCCAGCGGCTCCCGCAGGCGCGCTGCCTTTTGTGCGTTGTCACCCCGAAACACTGGACGCGGCGGGCCGCGGGAACGGAGACAGGCACCATTTATCCCAGGCAGCAGGACCGGTCCCGCTTGTCCCCTGGGGACACGCTTACATGCGCGCAGCAGGCGCTCGGCACGCACATCTGCCGGCACCGGCGTGTCTGCGCGGCGTGGGGCGCCTCTGCCACATCCGTATGCGTGTGTCTAAGTGTGAGACAGTGTGTACGCGTGTGAATGTGCGAGGGGAGCGGAGCGGGGCGGGAGACCGAGGGAGCCCTGCCGCACCCGCGCGTCCCCCGCGCCGCGGAGAGCGGAGACTCACCGGGTCACCCTGGTCTCTGAAGGTCAAGCTCAGGTTGGTTTCTGGATTGCAGTTGTCCTCCGGGCTCTTTCGGCTCGGCTCTTCCCTCTCTCGCGCCTTTTTTTTTCCCCTCTCCTGTTTTTTCCTCCCCTTCTTTCCTCTCCTTCTCCTGTTCTGGCCGCGGTGGGGGCGGCTGCCTCCCGGCGGGGCTGCCTCTGCCGGCCCCGCGGGGTGAATCCCGGCTCCTAAGCCCTGTCCCCGCGGCGCCGGTCAGATCCCATGGTCGCAATCCACATCGCGGCAGATGTACCACAGAATCACGTAGAGGATCAGCAGGATGGCGAAGATGAACAAAGCCACCAGGATAGCCTTGGTCACCGGAGAGATGAGGGACTGCATGTCACCCGCGGGCAGCCGCCGAGGACAGACGACTCGGGGAACTACACGGGGGCAGCGAGCGCGGACGGATCCCGCGTCCCCACCGCCGCCCCCGCCGCCGCCGCCGCCGCCAGCGACCCGGCGGGCACCGGCGGCTGGCGCCGAGCCGTTGGCGGTGCGCCGGGGGCTGCCTCCTTCAGCGCCCCTGCTGCGGCGCTCCCGCGGGCACGGCGGATCCCCGGCGGGCGGGACGGAGCGGCGCGCACGGACACCTCGGCGCCGCGGGGCTCCCGGCCATGGGCACCGCGGCCCCCGCCGCGGTTTCAAGACCGCCCTGCGGCGGCGGCGGCGACGGTTGAGAGGGGCCGGACGCCAGCAAACTTAGGGGCGGGGGCGGCCCATCGGGGACAGGTGTTAGGTGCCCAGCTGCCCTGCAGTTCTCGAATGAAAGCCATCCACGGGGAAGGGAAAGCTGCGGGTGGGACGCGTCGGGCACCACTGTCCCCGGCCCCGGGGGCAGCGTGAGGGGGCAGGGGAGCCGCCGCCAGCGCGAGCAGCCCAGCCACAGCAGACTGGGACGGTGCCGGCCAGCGCGTCCCGCCCAGCAGAGGTTTTCCCTCCCTTCGTCGCCTCTCGCCCCCACCTCTCTCCTCCCCCCCTTCCTTCTCCACCGCCTCCTACGCTCCCGCCCGCCGCTGCGCCGCGGGGGAGCCCCGCCGCCCGGCTGCGTGCCGGGATTCTAAGTACAGAGTGGTGCGAAAGACCGGGAGTTATCGGCCCGGCAGCCCTCTCCCGCCGACTTGGCATCTCCGCCATCCTCAGTGCCCGCCGGAGGCCGACCGGCGCAGGGGAGGATGGCTGGGGCTTGCCCCTGTATCCTAAACGGAAAGGCCACCCCTCCCCACCTCTGATGAAATTAAAAGGCCTTTTTTTTTCGTCTGGCAGGTCATCGAGTGGCACAGCCTGACAAAAACCCACTCGTGGCTCTGTGGCCTTCGATATATGTACCAAAGGCACCATAGGACAGCACAAAAATAGGCCAGGAAGATGAAAATTGTATGAAGGACCTTCGCTTGCATGCATACCCCCTAACAGCAACTCCGGTACAGCCTTAACTCATCCCCGAGTTCCATACTGCCAGAATGCCCATACGATATCCCATCAGTGACATTCACTGCCTGAAGTGTCTCCAGACACCTGCCAGCTGTCCACGACACAGTGGGCCAGAAACAGGCTCCTTGGCAAGGAACGAGGTGCCTCGAGACCAGCTCTGCACTGGAAGATGAAGGGAATTGTAGACTCCCTCTCCACAGCCCACCCATACAGGTGGCCAGCAAGAGACATGTAATGGGACACAGGCTGCTTGTACAGCGTTAACCACTTCTGGTGCAGTGCAAGTTCTCACCTTGGATCTCTAGCAGAGACAGAGCTTAATGTGTCTTCACAGAAGATGCTGGCTAGATTTCAGTAATGGGTGACACCATATATATAAAAGAAAGAAACTCTGAAGAAGGTCATGGAACCATGTAAGACAGGGCTGAAAGAAACCTTGAGACACAACTCCCCTGAGAAGGACGAGAACAGCTCTATCAAGAAGGGGAAGAAAAGATTAAAACTTCAATGCATATAAACTGGACAAAGAAAGAATAATCAAGTTTGAGAGGAAGAAGGTAAGACAATGCTATATAGGTATTCCAGGCATAAACACCCTAGAGTAAAAAATCTTATTAATGCTGAGCATGGGGATTTAAGAAAGGGCAATGGAAAGAAAATGTGAAAGAGAAATGCTAGGCTGTCAAATTAGAAGACTTCTGACACAGTGAAATGTCTGAAGGGTATGAGATAATATCCCAAGTGAATGTGTTACAGGACACATTACTCTTTGAAAAGGCTCAGGTTTTCTGTGCAGGAGGAATGGTCAGCTCTTTAGGGATACTCACCTGCTGCCTTTTTCTCTGGTGCTTTAATTCCTCACCTGCAATACGCAGATGACTATGTTTCCTTCCTTTTCCTTTGATGTGATCACCTTATCCTGCAAGATTTTCTGTGAAAGTTTTTTTTATCTTGAAACAATCACACCTTTCATGGGGTACAAGTTCATAAATGCAGCTTGGATGCCAAACACCTTTGCTCAGTATTTTATCCTCTCCATTTGAAAGGAGGCATAGATTCTGGAGACAGACTGTTAGGTACTTCTACCAGATTCTTTGAGCCATCAAAAGCATCACAATCTTTCTAATCCTCTTGCTGGACAAAAGTATTTTCATTTGTAGGAAGCTATAATTCCATGTAGGCTAGTTGCTCAGCTGATTCTCACACTTCAAGCATTCATGTGTTGCCACCCACCTTCCTTGGCTTGTGAGCTATCAAGAAAGTGGTACCACACCTTGCAGTGTCAGACACAGCAGCAGCAATGGCATAATGCTGTACCAGGTGATGACTGATACCTCCATACTTGTCAACATGAGTAGCCAAATAGTGCACCATCCTTTCTGAGCCCAAAATGTGACTGATTGTGTAACATGAGCAATCTGTTCTCTACAGGTTTTGAATTCTGCTTGTTTGATTTGCATGTACTTATGCACAAGGGCATCCCTGAGTAATTAAAAATATATAGCCTGTTTGTTGTTCTGTCACTGGAGAAGTCTGAGCCAACAGAGAAATCACAAGTTATAAAGCAAATATATTGTCAAAGCTGTCCTTAGCTGAGAAAGATGATTTAAACAAGGAAGTAAACATAAAAAAATCTTAGTTTTCAGATGTCTTATTAGTAAGCAGTGAAGAAGAAGGAAATCGATCTTTGCCAAGTGGGGAGAGATAACAGTGACAGAAAAATCATTTTAATTTCCACCTTGTAAGCTGATATTAAATTAAAGAGGAATACTAATACCTGCAGCTTTTAGTTTTCTGTTTCTCGATTCCCTTTGAAAAATGTGCTGCAGCAAAGACACATTTGCAAGGAAAAACACTCCTGGAAGATGGGTGAAAAGACCCACAGTCACAAGCTACTGCAGGCAGCTTTAAATGCCCAAATTAAACCCTGTGCTAATGTACCAAATGCTGATGCAACATGGATGGCACTAAGAGAGCAGACTGCTTCTCGTTAAATTCACAGGCAACCCTGGCTAATGTGAAGTTATCACTGCTCCCCAGTAGCTCTCCAGTCCTTGTGCCAGAGTGCTTATTCAGACCAACCAGAACCTACTGGAAAGATCAACTTCTATTCCCAGGCTTGGCCAGTTTCTCTCACCACAGATTCCAATAATGGGGACAAATTCTGCCAACATATAACGCATCCCTGGTCTGGGAGGGGATGTGAAGCCATTGATCCCCCAGGAGTGGGGTGTAGTGTTTGAGAAGAGAACAACCAGGGATCTGTGGTGGTGGATGAGGCTTGTGCTAACAGTTGGATGCATGGAGGAGTCACAACTATTAATTATGCCTACCATAATCCTGAGACCAGTAGCAGTGCAAGCTGAGTATATTTCCCTGTTGCAGAGAAGACAGGAGCAGATCAGACAGAAGGCTGATGAGTTCAGATTGAAATAAATAACATTTTTTAACTCCTTGTACCATTGAAAACATCTATCCAGCCTAATGTCTTTCTTTTTTGGGGAAGTTGCTTTTGTGTATAATTTCAGGGGGATCAGTGAAGGGCTCGTGATTTACAATGGTGTTAGGAAGGAGATAGTTCTGGTCCAGAGAATCAAACACAGACTACTAATTTCTAAACATGATCTTTCGATTCATGTCCAGTTTTCATGGTTTCATAGGAATTTTAGATGCAAAAAATGCTAGAGAGATGTGTTCTAGTTGACTAGAAGTGAATTGAGACTTGCAGAACAATTCCTTGGAGAACAAGTGGCAGAAGTATATCCGAGATGCCCAGCAAATGCACACATGTTAGAAATCATCAACAAGTGAGCTTGTGTTTGGCAGTTTGTCTGGAATTGCTGCACAATGCTCAATTATATTAATTTAGCCCTGTTCTCAGTTTGTTGTCTTAAAAATAGTTTTATTAAGTATTTTTTGCTGTAGATGTTTTATTACTGAGTTCAGCAAAACCAGAGCTTCACCTAATTACAAGAAGGTACAATGAAATTAGTGAAAATTTAGTCCAATCTAATAGAAGAGTACTTGACTATGAACAGAAAGATAGGAGAATACATTAAGGGAGCAATGTCATAGTTCAGAGCCTTCCGCCTTGGTAGTATCTTTCAAATCATTTCCAGGCTATAAGCGACCACAAGTTGATGGAATGACTGCTGGGCAGCTGACTCTGTAGCTTTAGTGATTTTCTGAGTGAACGTTGTATCTATATCAAAAAACCACTGATGGAAGTGGCACTAATTAGATTGGACAGATCCACAGATTACATCTCAAACACTGCTTCTTAGGCCAAACTGTGCTGCTTCTGAGAGAATCTACATTCTGTGAATTAGAAGAGAGTTCTTGGTGGTCTCGTGTTTCGTGATGATGGACACAGCATAAAAGCCTGGGCAGACATGAACACACAGTGTGAGAGTGATGAAAGAAAGAAAATTATTATCCTTCTCAAACAAGGGAGCCACAAAACAAACTCCGAGCTGTCAGTGATGTTAATTAATGGACCTCTCTTAGGTTAGCTATTTGGATGACCCAAAGTCATGAGAAAACTTAAGAGTTTTTAATCCGTTCAGAAGATGCAGCATAACGTAGGGGGATGTAAAGCTTTACAGCTTGGAAAGATTCACAGCAAGGAGAGGTATGGAATAGAATCATAGAATCAACCAGGTTGGAAGAGACCTCCAAGATCATCCAGGCCAACCTAGCACCCAGCCCTAGCCAGTCAACTAGACCATGGCACTAAGTTGCCTCATCCAGTCTGCTCTTGAACACCCCCAGGGACGGTGACTCCACCACCTCCCTGGGCAGCCCATTCCAATGCTGGTCATTTATCAAGATAAATCAAAAGAAGTCCATTTGCCACAATAAGGAATGGATTAAATAAGTTCTCAGCACAAGACAGCTTTGAAAAAAGAGATGTTCTTTAGAGAATACCTGAGAGTAAGAAATGCAGGAAGGAGACAGTAGTTATACTGTCATGCTGCATCACATCAGTAATATCCTCCTGGGGTACTGGAGTTCCACTTTCCAGGCTAGACTGCTTGGGAAAAGAAAGGCAAGAGAAAGCCACTAAAATTACTCAAGGCTGTAAGAATGGTTCTTTACCAAATCAAAGCGTCAAATTGGGACAGAAAATCAGGTAGCTCTGCTTTTTCAGACTCTCTTGAAAGTGCTGGTACAGCCCTCCCTCGTTTCTATAGGAGATGGCAAAAGAGGGTGGCCAGTTCTGTTTGTCTTGGGATTTTCTCAGAGCACCCTGAGCATCTGATCTATGACACAGACAATTACATTTGGGATGGTGTTTGTGCTGTTCACTCACTCTGCTTCTGCTGCTACCCTTGTGCTGCTCCTGATACCAGACACCCTGTCCCAGAAAAAAAGAGAAGATGGTTTGTGTTCCGGTGCCAGAACTGGCGTGACATGGCCATAGGGACAGTGTTTGTTCTTTTTCCCAGGCTGAATTTCATCCTGTACATCAGCTAAGGCTGATGCCAGATGATTTGTTCTAGATGTCATTGTCCACCAGAGCAGCCCATGGCATTAGTAACAGACCACAGGAGATAGCTGACGTGGCCCTGTGGTTACACTTTGGTGTTAAGATTCAGGAAAATTCAGTCCCAATCCTTCCTGTAGCACTGATTTGCCATCCAAATTGGGGTGATTTACTCATTTTTTCTGTCCAGGAGGAGTGGATAGTGGACACAATTGCATTGCTGTTTTGTTGTGGATGTAACTTTGCTAAATACTACATGTTTTAAATAGCAGTCACCTGTTATCCAGCTCAGGGAGGAGGAACGTGTGGCTTTCACAGATGCACTTCCCTGGTGAGAAAAGTCAAGCTGTTTGCAGAATGAAGGTACTCTTCAAATTGCCACTTGCACAAATGCCAGCTGCACTTCTGTTCTTCAATTTTATCTGCAGGAATTTGAAAACATGAAATAAACTCAGCAAGACAGTTAAGGGAGAGGAGAGGCAAAGGAGCTATCTCTGACCTAATTGTCCATCACTGGTTTTAATACTTCTCTTTCAGATCAGAGGACAGAAGAGAGCTTATGTAAGGCACATGTCCATCCAAAGAGGCAGTTAATATGTCTCAACTATGTTTCCATCAGATTTCAAAAGAGAATTATTTTCATGCCTTCTCCTTCCCAGCTGGCACAATAGTGGAGAAGTCAATAAATAAACATGTTTCAGTTTGAGTCATTTCAGATGTGTAAAGCAGTCTTTCATCCTTTACTTCACAAAGAGAAAAATGAATCAATCAGTTAGAGTCCACCCTTCCCAATTTAACTCATCCTATATATGCTCTTACACAAGTGTTCTACCTCTACTTTGCATTAAGGACATTTTTCTTTGCACTGAATATAAACTGTGCTTTTATATGACGCGTATGGAATGAAAAATCGCTTTTGGGAACCAAACCCAGTGTTTGCAAAACATCAAGCAATTGCCCCACATCTTACCAAGGAGTTCAGCTGAGGGGAAGCTTTCTGTTCTTGTGTCCATCTTTAGAGAATGACTTCAGAGGTAAAAATTCAGATATTGAACATCAAAACAGACTCACTTCAACTTAAAATAATTTTATCTAGCCAGTGGCCACTCAACAATGTACTTCAGGACTAATAGCTCCATTCACCCATACCACTAGGTAAACAGTTTTCCTGTGATGGAGATTGGCTCCAACAAACAAACTGTCATTTAAAGAGTGGAAAGATGTCCTGAAAAGAGATGATAGCTCATGTGGTATGTGAAGGAGATCGATATGACCAACAGAAGGCTCTATTGTAGGTCTATTTAAAAGATGAATAGAGATATATTCGGCAAGGAGTGAACTACTTCTGCCTTCCATCTGTCTCCCGCTAATAATAAAGAGATGCTAGGCATGGTCTCTATTAAATGCTGTAACCCTTTGACTGAATTCATATTTCTACATTGCTTCATTTTGCAAGAGTTGCATGTGTATGTTTGACTTGCTCCTCTGTTTCTGTGCAGCACAAAGTCAACCTGGCCATCTAAGAGAAATGAATCCCAAGCTTGCTCCAGGAGCTGCTAAGTTTCTCTAGTTTTGCTGGATAGTGGCAATACATCATACTTTCTGCTTTGCAATCCTTTATCAGGGTCCCAGCTGTTTTGAACATTTTGCTAACAGATAACAAGAGGCAGTCTGTGTGTGAAGTCCAGTTAGAAATGTGCATGCAACAAAAAAGGCCTTGGGAAAAGTAGGTCAGGACTGGTCACAGCACAGCCACTTGTTTAAACAATTGTGCAGGATTACCAGGTTTTGAACAGATAACTCCTGAGTGGAACATGTAACTCAGCTGGAAAACTTTGTTTATCAGAGCATCTCAGGGTCCTTGCAAAGCGCCTATGCTTGATAGCAGATGCACAGTCATTGTCAGGATGAGGTCTTAATAAAGCCTAACAGGAGGAGACTATTACTGAATAGGAGACTGAACTTGTTCTGAGGAAATAAAAAATTGGATTTAAGAAGTATAGTGAATTCAGGTAATTTAACTGATCTGCACATAATTGCCAGCAGGAATTTCTAACATCCTGTAGCATATTGTGAGACAGAGATGGAGAAAATTTTTTTTATGATCTAGAGAAGCCCTTCAGATTCAAATTTGACCCAAGGATAGCACTCAGAATTCCTGGTCTGTGTATAAGGGATTTATTATTATTTCTCTTCGTTGCTATAGGCTGCACCATGCTGCAGTAGGAGTGTGTTTTCTGAAGCAGGTATTCATAAAGAAGCCATAATGGGGTACACAGTATAAGCACTAAGTGCTTTTCCAAGAAGGTTAGACAGAGGAGTCAATCAAAGTGTGTTTAGGTTCTGTTCAAAGCACCATGTCTGAATCAGGTGAATGAAAGACAGTGGTGCAGCAGGACCAGTAACAGAGCAGGATTTCAGCAGTCTGAATGCTGTTATTTTCTTATCAAGATCACACTATTTCCCTTCTAAGCCCTGAGCACCTGCACTGGCTGTCTTCTCAGGCTCTCCCATTTCAGCTCTGGGCACATGGATGAGATGCAAGTTGAGGAGGTTGCAGGCAGAAGGTTTATAAGCCTGCAGCCTCATGAGAAGCAGCATCCCGCTATTCCTCTCCATTCTTCTGCACACCAGAGCTTGTCACCCTCATTTTGACAAAGCTAGTCACAATAGCTTGATACTTTCAATTAAACTTCATGGAATTCTCAGCAGTTAAGATTGATTTTCTGTCTTTTAACCACACTGTACTTCAGTGAAACATGGGTAAGAGAAGGTTCTTGCCAATTCAAAGCCGTAGACACTGAGAAGCTGAAAGAGAGTTAGGAGGCATGTAGTGGATAGTTGAGAGTTTTCTGCTGGATAAATTTCCAATGAAAAATGCTCATCTCCTAAAAAAAGTTCTTAATGGAGAAATTTCAGATTTGGAGAGAGCTCTTTGGTGTATGCTGGGAAAATTCACATGATGGTTCTGTCACACCTAGCCAGACAAATCTTACCAGCTGTGTTCTCTACCTACAGAACTATTGTTAGAGGCTCACCGTGTGGCACCAAGTGCTTCAGCTCTCCACCACCTTGACCCTTCTGCTGCTTGCTTCTCTCTGGTATCTAGGCAAAGAGGATAAGAATGCCATAACCACAGAATCAGAGAATTGTTTCAGTTGGAAAAGACCTTTAAGATTTTCAAATCCAACCATTAATTAACTCTACCAAGTCTGGTGCCAAACCATGTTCCTTAGCACCACATCTATGTGTCTTTTAAACACTTCCACGGACGGTGATTCAACCACCTCTCCAGGGAGCCTATTTCAGTGTTTGATAATCCTTTCAGTGAAGAAGCTTCTTCTGATATCCAATCTAAACCTCCCTTGGTGCAACTTGAGGCCATTTCCTCTCTTGTTACTAGGGAAAAGACACCAACCCTCACCTCACTACAACCTCCTTTCAGGTAGTTGTGGAGAGTAATAAGGTCTCCCCTCATCTCTCTTTTCTCCAGAGTGAGCAACCAGTGTTCCTCTGGGGCAAATTAAAAACTTAAAAGATCATCGTGATCACAAAACATTCCTCTGGGGAAATGTATGGAACAGGAGAACATGGAAGGGAGGAGGAAATGGTCAGTGTTGGTAAGAGATAATTTTATTACATTGCAGCAGTCTGTACTAACAGGAGAAGTTTTCTTTTTACACTGGTGAAGCAAATTTAGAGTAGTGTCTAAAATAAGTCCCTCAAATAATAAAGCTAACTGATTTCAAGACAGAAATTAAGTTCCTAGTTCTCATGTCTCAGACACTGCATATTATTTTAGCACAAGGTGCTAAATGGTGTTTGCTTTGAGTGCCTTAAGAATTCTGCAGAAAGGTTTTGTTGCAAAACCTGGAACTAGACAGGTGATACTCAAACACAAAATGGAAAACACCTTCCAGCATTGTACCTCAATAATCATGAGATTGTTCTAGTTTTCTGTCACTGATAAAGCTAGGTGTGATGGTTTGGGAGTTACCCACCCCTCACCACTCTTATAAAATCACCCAGACTAGACTCAGCAGGCTGGAAGTTAAGGAATGAAGCTTTATATTCACAGCTTAGCACAAGATACAAGCAGGTATTTACAATCTGTACAGCTAGAGACAGAAATACACAAGTTAAAAGTGATACAGAAACACAACAGCCCTCCCAGAAACCAGAGTTCCCAGAAGGGGCTCCCTACCGCCCTCCTGCCTTCTTTCTACTCCTCTACGTTATCCTAGAGCACGCCTTATGTGCAAAGTGAGCTGAGAGGATTGGCAAGGGTGATTAGAAGCAGACTTAGTTGGGTTACACAGCAGAGGCCTAGGGAGAAAGCACAGACACCGATAGACAGACACACACAGTCTGCCTTATCTATGGTTGTGCCTTCATTTTTATACACCTCAACAAGCCTAGGAGTGAAACAGACATCACCACTGTTTCCTTTCTACAGCCTATAATCTATTTTTTCTCATTAAAATAGTCCACTTAGCCTCAAACCAGCACATTAGGAGACAGGCTAAGCTTTACAGAATTGGTCAGTTACAAAATTGGCATGTTTGCCTTCATAAAAGCAGGGTTTAATCACAGTGGGATTGACTCAAGCAATCATTTTTCTTAAAGAAAGTGTAGAGGCTAACAGGAACCACTTTAGACTCTTTTCTTCCATATATACCTGGGCAATCTGCTAATGTCTGTTAATTCTGGCAGTTGTCTGTGTAACACTGTTAGCCTCTTGCCTGTTTCTCCAACCACCACCATTATTTGGTATTGCTGAGTTACTGCACCTGATGAGCAATAGCCTTGAAAATAGATATCCCTCACTCTGTTCTTTCCTTGCACAGTACTTGACACAGGGTTATCTTCTTCCTTCCCCATGTAGGAATTGGGAGAGCTACCCCAAAACTCTGTAAGACTCTATACACTGAGAATGAAATTGAAACAAAAGTGAAAACTAGAACTGGAAAGAAGCAAAAAATCAGGTTACAAACGTTTTGCTATTTCCATTTGTATTATGTCTTTGTGACTCCATGGCAATTTGTTCATCTCAATCCTCTGTCATTTATGTCAGCAGACTTTTATCATTAATGGATGTGAGGTCAAGCACTTGTGGGATTTTTTCTGGTTTCTGTGTTGCTCTTAAATTCTTTATCTGCTCTACCCTATTTCCATAACTCTTTAGCTGTCAGTATGGTTATTTATGTTGACCTCAGTGATGTAGCACTTAGCTGCCTCTGAAGTTTGCAGCTTGATCTCAGTAATGTGTTAATCTAATGGAAACCTAGTTGTACAGACAGGTTGCTGAGTAATAGTAGTTTTGAAATCATGTAATAAGCTTTCTGGTTGGATACAAATGAGATCTAACAGGAGGAGAGAGCTCTCAGAAAGCAAAAATACCTGCATAGTACAATATTGATAATTCCTAAGGGTGCCTGCTGAGCTGTTGGCTTTGTAATTTGTTTCTTCTTGTCTGAGAGCTCCATCTAATGGGACTGAAAGGAAGGTATCCACCTCTCAGATTTTCCACTCAAATTCCTCTTATTATTTCTGTACTGCTGTTTTGTGTGCCTTCAGGAGGGAGGGTGTGGGATGAGGTGCATCCTTCAACATCTGGAGATAAGGACAATTAGTGAACAGGAATTCTGTGTTATGTTGCCTTCTGTTTTAATAATGCAGAGTTCGAATGTCAGGTGATTTCTCTAAAGACAAAGTGCTTACAGGTAAGATTAATGTCACCCAATTTTTACACTCATTGCATTTAGCTGCAAGATCTATTATCTTGCACAGCCCTTTTCACTGAAAGACCAGAGCCCAGATCTGCTGAGAGAATAAATTAGACTACAGGACTACTCTTATTCAAACAAGTTAATAGGAAGAATAGTATTTTACCTGCATCAGTAACAAAACATTCCCAAAGATGAACTATCCACAGTGTTGCCACCTGCAAAAACTCAAAATGATGAAGGAGTGTCCCTTCCCCCACAACAGTGAAGTATAATCATAAAAACCACAACTCTGCCTCTTATATTAATTTGATACCCTTTTTTTTTAACTTTTATTTTTGCCAAAATAATGTTTTCAAGCTTTTATTTGCAACAAGGAGGATAGAATTTCCCTTTGTTTGCGATGAAGGATGAAATCCTCACTGAAAGCAAGATCCTCTAGTGACCAAGACCTGGGGAGTGTGATGTGGAATACCATTAGACTTACAACTTATAAGAAAAGAGGCAATTGATTGTAATATTTTTAATATCATACTCACATTACTGATGAAGTATTATGTTTCCTCAGCACAGTGAGTTAAATTGAAGATGTAACAGTGCCAACAAGGAACACAATGCAACCTGAATCCCTGAAAATGCAGTGAGGATGTTTGTTGGGGAATATACCCTTTTGATAGCCAGCAGACTGAGAACAGTTTACTCTTTGGAGTCCAAAGAAGGATGCTAGCCTAGAATTAGGGCTGTGGGCACTGATAAGTATCTAAGGAAATAGGAGAAAATGCTATCAGCAGGCAGTTTCTCCTAACATAGAGAGAGAGAGCAGCTGAGTCAGATGCTCTGTATTCAAGGTTGGAATGAACAGTTAGAGGTCAGGTAAAGACAAATATCTATATATATATATATAGATATATATACACCTTTCTCTTGTTTTAAATACCTAATAGATATTCCAGGACTTATACAGTAGTAGTAGTATTATATTATTACAAATTTTGTATTAGAAGCCCATGTGAACTGCCTCCACTCAACAAGAAAACAAGCAACAGTGAATGGACTTCACCTCATTAACTTTAGATGTGTGTAGTACTGTGATAGGACTGGGGGGAATGGAACAAAGCTGGAAATGGGGAGATTCAGACTGGATGTTAGGGAGAAGTTCTTCAGCATGAGGCTGGTGAGAGCCTGGAATGGGTTGCCCAGGGAAGGTGGTGGAAGCCTCATCCTTGGAGGTGTTTAAGGCCAGGCTGGATGAGGCTGTGGACAGCCTGATCTAGTGTGAGGTGTCTCTATCCATGGCAGGGGGTTGGAACTGGCTGATCCTTGTGGTCCTTTCCAACCCTGACTGATTCTATGATTCTACATCTGAAGCTCATCTGAACTCCCTTTACAATTAATGGAGGGAAATAGACACTTTCTGATGTACCATTCATTTCAGAGGGCAACTTTAGGATGAGATGAGTCACTTCATAGAAGTGTCTGTTTCAGTAAATGCAGACTAGACAGCTAGTTCAGATGTATGTGTCCACCCTTGGTCTGATGAATCACACCGTTGATGCCTGCACTAGACTGCCATACGCACTTGGAAGAACAGCATGACAGTTTTATGTGGCTGGCTTTCAATTGGGTAAAATTGAGAAGCCAAGGGATAAAGCAGCCTCTGCTTGAGAGGCAAAACACCAAAATATTTACTTCTGAGATTTACATCTCATTTGTCCTAACTCCCAACCTCTTAGAGGCATGGAGGACCATGGTGAGGTTGGTCACTTTGCCCTGGCCCACAGGTTTTCCAAGACTCAGTGCAGCTCTCATTCTGACTCCCTTGTGGGGTTTCTCCTCGGGTGGAAGGTGGAGAGAAGTTTTGTGGAAGGAAAAGGCTGGAAGACTCCTGCTGCTCCAGCTGGAGTCCCACTGGGCATACATTAGAAGGGTCAAATGACACAGAACTCAGTTTGTATGATTCCTGTCATAGCTCATGCTTCAACTGATTTGTGTGGTGGTGTATGCTTGGTCTTTCATGCATTTTCCTGCTACCTTCCTTTTCCCTGCCTCACCTCCTCCTTCCCTCACTGTTTGTTTTTCTCCACTGTGCTGTATCGCTGCCTGGTCTATGCATCATTTATGTGGTAGCAGAGTCTTTTGGGGTTGTGTTGCAAAAGTGGCAGCAGATGAAAAATGGAAATCAGCAGCAATTCCAGGGTACAGTTTTTCATGGATCTCAAATACAAGATGTTTTAAGGTGAACTGATCTTTATATCTGCTTTTGTTCTGCTGAGGATCTAAAATCAGTAAATGCTGTAATAATTACTTAAGAAAGAGGAAATTAATTACAAGTATCATGTCAAATGAGTTGTAAAGATTAAGCTTATTCTTCCATCTTATAAACTTTTCATTCAATGTTGATTGACATGAAAGCTGGTTTAGCTGTACTGCTACCCCTAAAGCTTCATCTATGCTAGTGAGTTAAATATGCAGAGGATTATTCCCTCAGCAAGGGTCAGCTGGCACTCAATGCCTGCACCCATTGATTGAGTCTGAAGACACTGACAGCAAGGTGGTTACGTGCACCCGGCATGTGTTGCAGTTTGGACACATCTGTGACCAGTGCTGACCCCTGAATCATGCCTGCAAATTCAGGCCTAAAATCATGCCCTAAACCATTTTTGAATCTTAACAACTTAAGCAACACCTTGAAACATTCCTGTGGTCTGTTTAATGTGATCAGCCCACATGTGCCCTTGATACCCAGCCCAGTGTGGCTGTCACCTGAGTGATGTACTGCAGAGGCAGGCAGTAAAATGGTGCTTGGCAGTAAGTAATAGTACAGAAAAATAAGTAAATGTGGGAATGCAAAGTGAAGGATGTGAGAACGGAGTGAAGGAGAATAACAACAAGTGGATGCTGACCTTGGCTCCCACCAGCTGCTGGCTCCCTTATCTCAGAAGGGATAGATAACAGACACCTCATTAATGAGGAAAACAAGGCATGGTTTATGCTGATGGAGTGGGTTGTCCTTGGCTAATTATGCTAATGTGTAGGCATGTGCTCTACTGGCTGAGTGTACATACTCAGGCTGTAACGCAATAAATCACTCTGGCACAATTCACACTGAATCATCTTCCCCCAGGAAGAAAGGGACCTGAGGGTACTGGTATTTAGTAGGCTGAAGATGAGCCAGCAGTGTGCCCAGATGGCCAAGAGAGCAAATGGAATCCTGGCCAAGCTCATCCAGTCCACCCTATCACCCAGCCCTGTTCAATCACCTAGACCATGGCACTAAGTGCCCCATCCAGTCTTTTCTTCAAGACCTGCAGGGATGGTGACTCCACCACCTCCCTGGGCAGCCCATTCCAATGCCAATCACTCTCTGTGTGAAGAACTTCCTCCTAATGTCAAGCCTAGACCTCCTCTGGCACAACTTGAGACTGTGTCCTCTTGTTCTGTTGCTGGTTGCCTGGCAGAAGATAGTCTCATGTGCTATCTTGTGAGGGCTGAAGAGGTTGTTTTGGAGCTGCATGCTGTCTCTGACTGCCAAATTTGACTTGTATTTCACAGGGCCACTTTTGAGCTTTGCTTAGTGTGTATGAAGGAGTTCAAAGTAGGAAAGCATAAATAAATCACAGTAAAAAATGTAACTACTTCTGATAAAACTGAAGATTCTCCTGCTTCCTGCCAAATTAAAAGTTGAAAAAAGTGAAACAAGTAAAATTCAAATCAGCAATACTATGTAACTGGAACACTGAAGCCCTAGAACGTATCAGGTAATTTGTTCTCGTTGGGATTGTTAAAATCTATCATGTTTAACAGTCTTCCCATGCTGTACTGCAGCTTACTTCAAAGTTCCTTGAATTTCAGCCCTAATACCATGTATTTCTTTTCCAGAAGCAAATCTGTTCTTTGATGTGAACCTCTACAGTTCCTGAAATCGATGTTCCTTTCTTGACTATGTAGCTCATTAGGAATGCCCACCAAAGATCTCATTTCACTACCATTGCCTTCAGAAGCATGTCTCCACTGACTTTACTGATAGCAAGACTAGGTACTGCTGCAGAATGCACAAATTTCTTGTGAAAGCAAGATCTGCACTGACTTAAATGGAAAATTTTCCTGCTAGGGGAGCATAGGATTGAGCTGAATAAGATGATTGCAGGACTGTGTTTTTCACCTTGATGAGAACAGAAATGGTGGAATAGATTTTCTTAGCTCTTCTTTTGTAAATAGTTTCCTATACTCCAGCAATATTTGCTTTGGGAATATAATTTGGTAAAACAGAAACTATGAAATCTAAGTATCAGAGCCTAACAGTCTGATTTACTTTGAGTGTATGACAGCAATTGCCTAAGCTCTTCCAAACTTCAAGGCTCATCAGGAGTGTCCTTAATTAGACTTAGTCTTTAAAATGAAACAAGTCTGTCTAGTTGTGTAGGGATATGATTTTAGTAGCTAGATGGTTGCTAGATATTATTTGTATTATTAGTAGTGTGATTCTTAGCTTAGGAGTAAGCTAAGAGCCCTAAGAACATGGGTTCATGTTCTGCAGTTGTGCTTGATAGTTCCTTGCTAATATTACTGTTAGGACTATTAATAGATTATTAACAGGTGCAGTAGCTGTGTGATGTTCTTAGAAGAGGCTTCTGAATAGAAACATCATGCATTTATTTCTTATTTCTGCCTGAACATTAGAGAGAGCAACAGAACAGGGAGGAGAGGATTGAGAATAAATAGACCCTGGATGGTGTATGCTCCTCTACTATCATAGTATCATAGTATCATAGTATCATCAGGGTTGGAAGAGAAGCTTGCAAGATGAGAAGACACAGATAGGGAAGCCCAGGCAGCTTTGGCTGAGTCTGCTGTGATGTCTCTCCCTCAGCACTCCTCTGGTTGAGTCCTGAGTAGCATTCCCCAAATCCATTAGATGCAGCAGCTCTCAGCAGCGGTTTCCTTCCCATTCCATGGCTCAATGCATGTGCTAGCGATAGATCTCTTGACCTGCCAATCAGCTGTATGCAGCATCTCAAGCCACGGAGTGAAGGCAGCACTCCAGAGCCCACTTCCCCACTTCTGGCCCTGCACTGGGAGGTGCAATCCCCAGTGGCAGCAGAACTGTTTTCCCTCACAGAGGAACACAGTGCAGCAGGAGCAGCTCTTGTAGCAGTGCCTCCCTTCTTGGAAAGGAGTGTCCTCGGGATGCAGTAGCTTCACTCCATGGAGCCACTTCTGCAATGTTGGTGATAATTCAGTTCTTCAGAAACTTAACCAAACTACTTTTTGCAGTCTAGGAATGAGGTCAACATAGGAAATGGCTGTAGGAGATGACAAGTCTCAAGTTGTGCCAGGAAGTACAGGCTGGATGTTAGGAGGAAGTTGTTGGCAGAGAGAGTGATTGGCATTGGAATGGGCTGCCCAGGGAGGTGGTGGAGTCGCCGTCCCTGGAGGTGTTGAAGCCAAGCCTGGCTGGGGCACTTAGTGCCATGGTCTGGTTGATTGGCTAGGGCTGGGTGCTAGGTTGGACTGGATGATCTTGGAGGTCTCTTCCAACCTGGTTGAGTCTATCATTCTATGATTCTATGAATTGCCAACATGGACAAGGAAGGCTTGTGTTTCTGGGACTCTGTTTCAGGGTCACAGCTTTTCAGCTTCAGCCCAGCTGGGCACTCTAGTTCTAATGCAAAAGCACTTAGATTCAATTAGGCCAAACCATAGGAAATCATTATGAGCTAAAAGATTTCTAAATTAGATCTGGCTGAAGGGTGTAATGTATATTTTCACATAGCAGGCACAGCAGCTGCCAGGGGAGGTCTGGCAGGGTTGTTCTAGCTCCCTGCTAGTAACTCCCTTCTGACAGGAGGAAAATAAGTTTAGCAAGCTTGAGGCATTATATAAGATCAAAAATAGGGTTAGAATGAGACTACAATTACAAAGTGATAATTGAAGCACAGGCACAGTGACTGCTAGAGCTAATTAGAGAGAAACAGGATGCCTATGTACCAGCCTCTCAAGAAGGACAGGATTTGCCCCAGTTCATGTTCTTCACATCACTATTTTCACGCAAAGCATCTGCTGGTAGGTAGAAGGTATTTGGCTAATACAATTTCCCATCATGGCATTTTAACTTCATGAAGAGGAGGGCTTATGAACATGCAGTATTCTTCCACCATAGATTATTCAGATTAAAAGAATGTCTTATTGCAATTTACTGCTGGGTGAATGAGAAATGTCCCACAGTTGTCCACAGGCACATCAGAGCTTGGGTGCTTCTAAGATAAAATAAATGCAAAGAAAAAAAAAGGGCTTTTGGCCAGGCAAAAATCAAAGAATATTAACAATAATAAATAATAATTTCAGCTATATCAAGTGCAGAAACTTAAGCTTCCCTTCTTTTTTTCACATACCTTTAGTAGATGTCAATTCTCTTCTATGAAGTCCATTTCCCTGGACAGCCTGTTCCAATGCTTAACAACCCTTCTGGGGAAGAAACTTTTCCTAATATCCAATCTAAACTTCCTCTGGCATGACCTGAGGCTTCTTCCTCTTGTCCTGTCACTTGCTGCTTGGTAGAAGTGAACAACACCCACCTCAGGATAATATCCCTTCAGGTAGTTGTAGAGGGCAATAAAGTCTCCTCAGAGCCTCCTTCAGACAACCCCTGTTCCCTCAGCTGCTCCTCACAGGTCTTGTCTCCTAGACTGTTCATCAACTTCACTGCCCTTTTGTTTTTGGACATGCAAATCATTATTTATTCATACTTGTACAGTTCTTTCAAAAGGTAGGAAATTACTGTGTTACTGCTGCAATTTTTGGCTATTTTTACTGTTCTTCTACATCTGTGAGTTTAGCACTAGCACAGAGCAGACAATGCCACTTGCTAAATAACGATATCCATCTGCTAAAAGCAGGAAATGGGAGGAAGGAAAGCTTGCATTGGAGGGTTAGATACTAAGGTAAAAATAAATCACAGCACAACTTCACCCACTGTTATTTAGTTTGAAACAAATCTGAAGTCTAACCCCATTTCTGGAGTTTAGTAATACCTGCACTTATTCGTGCCACTGCCTGCGAATGAGACCTATAAGCTGAGGTGTTAGGAGTTAAAAGTAGGAGGAATTTCACCCACTGGCATCATTAACTCTTTTGAGTTTTCCAGTTCAGCAATGTGAGAAGTGTTAGACAAAACAGGAACAGACCAAACACTTGTTAGCCACTTAGAGAATTTCTACCAGCTCACTTTCTGCCAGGTATCATAGGTCCATGCCATTCTTTAGCATGTTACCTGTAATTATAATTGATTTCCATCTCCCCTTTTATAACTCTTGCTTACAAAAATAAGGAACTGGCTGTATCCTTTTGTTGAGATGTGATTTAGAGAGTGAATATTGTTTGTAAAAGGGAGGCTAGGGATATGTGAGATTCCAGAATGACTCACAGAATTAACCGGGTTGGAAAAGACCTCTAGGATCATCGAGTCCAACCTATCACCTAACCCTTCTAATTAACTAACCCATGACACCAAGTGCCCCATCCAGCTTCCTCTCAAACACCTCTAGGGGTGGTGACTCCACCACCCTCCTGGGCAGCCCACCCAATGCCAGTCATTCATGCTGTGAAGAACTTCCTCATAACATCCAGCCTATACCTGCCCCAGCACAGCCCGAGACTGTGTCCCCCTGCTCTACCGCTGGCCACTTGGCAGCAGAGCCCAACCCCACCCGGCCACAACCTCCCTTCAGGCAGTTGCTGAGAGCAATGAGCTCTGCCCTGAGCCTCCTCTTCTACAGGCTGCACACCCCCAGCTCCCTCAGCCTCTCCTCATTGGGCTCCTCTTGTACATTAGTACATGATTCAATGATTCTGTGACTTGTAGCCATAGATATATTTTCTATGTAGACACAGATATATTTTCCAATGCAGTTTTTACTTCTGTCAGTAGCTGCAAATATCAAACATATATGATTTTTTAAATAAGTATTGTGAAGGAAAAACACTTGTGCAGCATAAACATTGTAAAGGAAAAACACTTGTGCAGCTCAAGGGAACAGCTGCTTCTGTCAGAAGTTGATGCAACATTGCAGGGGTCTATTGCAGCTCTCCCCATTAATGACAGTATTAGAGACATGAGCTTTAATACCATCTAGCAGCCCAAGCCATAGACCAAACTGTGACTAGATTGGGAGCTGTGTAGATTTAGAAGACTGTTCCTTGCCACAGACCAATTACCATGGGTATTAGGGTAAGAGATGGGGAGAAAGCTTGATGCAAGCAAGTTCCAGTTTATTGCACCCCAAGCATGGGCTTATACACTTTCTATCAGAAGGCTACATAACAGGGTTACAAATCATGTTAGACTCTAATTGGCTACATACATTTGCATTAGGACTATGTTAGGATTACACACTGATTGCTAGGATACATTAGATACCTATTTGTTATCTTCTAGCAAGACACAATAACTTGTTTTAACAAAGCTATATTATCTTAGTCCTTCAGAGGATATGTCAGCTTAATCCTAAGGAGACAGTTATGGCATCTAGGTAGGACAACAGGCACCAAGTGGTACCAAGCGGTACCAAGCTGTGAAGGCCATAAAGCAATTAGATTAGACTTGAGGCCTCTTGTTTTGCACAGACCACATTCCTTTCAGAGGCCCTTTCACCCAGCTCAGTGGTCTGCTTTCAAGCCCATGGCTTGTGCTTCAGTGTACCAAATTCAGACATTTCCATACAATCACTACATTTAATATTACTATATCCAACAGTTCCTTATCCAAAAAATTAGGAAATGTGTATGCTAGAGGGGCCATAGTAAGGCTATAAAACGGAAACAGGTGTTTGTAATTAAATGTCTTGTGAGACAAGCATTTCTGAGATACAGATCTTCAACCATGTTAAACCAAAAAGAGATGACAAAGGAATGGGCGAGAGAGGTATGTATGGTGGAGGGAACTAATGCTGCTTCTCACAGAATAAAGGGATCTTGGCTGCCTGCAGCTTCTTGCCTGGAGACTGAGGAGAGTTCACCCTAAAAACACAGCCCCTTCTGGGTGTTTCTGCAAACTTTAAACAATTTTAGGAGTCTATCTTAAAGAATGGAATTAAAGGTGTTGTTTTTCCTCAGCAAATTTCTTTTAGGAAATGAAATAATAGTAGAAATTCAAAGAGCATCAGATGATCTCAGCATAATTAGCTGCCTCAAGAGCTTAAGAATTTATTTGGTTGCCTGCCACAATTTCCAGAAAGATAGGAGAAAAGCCAGGCTTCCTTAAGCTAACTCAAGGTCAGGTAAAGGAAATGTTAGGCAGAAATGCAATTATGAACCCTGTCATATTATTCTAAATATACATTGATTAAAATATGTAAAGCTAGAACAGGTGAACAAAACAAGCCAACAGAATAAAACAAGAATACAGGTAATCATGGTTGCTATTCTCTTTACATGTTTGTAAGAATCCTAGATGTATTTTTATTTATCCTGCAAGAGGAAACTAATTGTCTTAATGAATGTAATCACCACATTTTTGACTTAGGATTTTCAAGCTCATAGTATTTTCTTATAAGATGAACAATAAGTTGAATTAAAAATTTCAGTCACTTGGACAGCACCGAAGGATTTGAATGCAAACACCAAGTGGTTTGTGGAGAGGAGGGAACTGCAGTTTTCCAAACCTAATTCCTTCATATTCATAGAATCATAGAATCAAGCAGGTTGGAAGAGACCTCCAAGATCAGCCAGGCTAACCTAGCACCCAGCCCTAGCCAGTCATCTAGACCATGGCACTAAGTGCCCCAGCCAGGCTTGGCTTCAACACCTCCAGGCACAGTGACTCCACCACCTCCCTGGGCAGCCCATTCCAATGCCAATCACTCTCTCTGCCAACAACTTCCTCCTAACATCCAGCCTAGACCTCCCCCAGCACAACTTGAGGCTGTGTCCCCTTGTTCTGTTGCTGGGTGCCTGGCAGAAGAGACCAACCCCATCTGGCTACAACCTCCCTTCAGGTAGCTGCAGACAGCAATGAGCTCTGCCCTGAGCCTCCTCTGCTGCAGGCTGCACACCCCCAGCTCCCTCAGCCTCTCCTGATAGGGTTTGTGCTCCAGGCCCCTCACCAGCTTCATTGCCCTTCTCTGGACACCTTCCAGCACCTCAACATCTCTCTTGAATTGAGGAGCCCAGAACTGGACACAGCACCCAAGGTGTTGCCTGAGCAGTGCTGAGCACAGGGGCAAAAGAACCTCCCTTGTCCTGCTGCCCACACTGCTCCTGAGCCAGCCCAGGATAAGGATTTTTAGTATCCAGCTCCTGTCTACAGAAGCAAACCAGAGAACACAATGTGTGTTTTTTCTCCTGTTATTTGTTCTGCATAGTTAAGTTCACAAAGGTAATTTGGATCCCAAACAAGGTCAGCACCTGGGTGATTCTGTGTTGCTAGCATCAAAAGTTATTTTTAAATGAACATCAATCTGCACCACAACTTTTTTTTTTTACCTGCTAGGAACAGTAAAGTTCTCTTAATTCCCTATGCCTCTGAATGCAGCATAACAAATATGTGATGAAAAAGCCTCCAGAGTAGTGGTGAGTGAGGATTTTTTTTTAAGAGATGAAATCCAGAGAATTCCATTCTCAACTTTTGAGTTCAGTCTGTGCCAGCAGGCAAGTTCTACAGGCTTTTTGGCTGAAAGCTTTTCGTTTTGGTATTAACACAACTGAGGGGAATGGAGAGGAGTGTGGTCTGAGATATGCTTCACTGACTACAAAGGGAGTTTAGGCAAGTTAAGGCTGTTGGACTAAGTGATCTTTCAAGGTCCTTTCCAGCCCCTAACAATCTGTGATAAATACTTGCTTTCTGTGATAGTCAAAGGCTTTTGTCAAAGTGGGGAAGAAAGAGGACAACAAAACCCAATAGCATTAACGTCACACACA
This sequence comes from Pogoniulus pusillus, assembly GCF_015220805.1. Lineage (NCBI taxonomy): Eukaryota > Metazoa > Chordata > Aves > Piciformes > Lybiidae > Pogoniulus > Pogoniulus pusillus. Next base: position 1,523,199 of record NC_087268.1, read on the forward strand.
TCATAAAAGAAAGGTGCTTGAAGTCAAATAAACATTAAAAAAGCCCCCACAAACAATACTGCAATTCTATAATCCCTCCCAGGTGTAAAGGTTGGCTCTCAGCAATTCAATTCAGTAAACAGGCTCTCAAGATCAAGGCACTGAAAGCAAAGACTAGTGCAGTGGCATGCTTAAAAGAACTGAGATACACTTAAATAATGGATGCTCCAGCTTCTGTATTCTACTTAATCAGCATATTTTTTTTTCCTTCTATCACTTGCAGAAGGCCTGACTGCTGTCTCTTGAGAGGCAAACAATTTAGGCTGTGTCTAGGAGAGCTGAGATCTAAGATGAATAGCTATCATCAGCGTGATAGAGCCTGAGACAGCATGGCACGTAAGAGTCAGGGAGCTTCATGATTGCTGCCAGATTATTAGTTTGGAGACTTGTTCTGTTTGTGCTAGCATAAGAACAATTTTCTCTAAGTACATGGTAGAAGAGGTGTGATTTGTTCATCACATAATACCTGTTTTATGCTCTAGCAGAGCCATATGAGTCATTGAAGCATTGGTGCACTTTTACAGAGCTGTTTCTACAAAGCATTTCCACGGAATCTGGAATTATGTATGGCTGCAACCATTTCTTTATCGAGGTTTGTAAGAAAATATCAATACCCTGCATCCTGCAAACTGCTGCTGAGAGGCTGAGGGGGCTGGGGGTGTGCAGCCTGCAGAAGAGGAGGCTCAAGGCGGACCTCATTGCTGTCTACAGCTCCCTGAAGGGAGGCTGTAGCCAGGTGGGGGTTGGTCTCTTCTGCCAGGAAACCAGCAACAGAACAAGGGGACACAGTCTCAAGTTGTGCCAGGGGAAGTCTAGGCTGGATGTTAGGAGGAAGTTGTTGGCAGAGAGAGTGATTGGCATTGGAATGGGCTGCCCAGGGAGGTGGGGGAGGCACCGTCCCTGGAGGTGTTGAAGCAAAGCCTGGCTGAGGCACTTAGTGCCATGGTCTGGTTGACTGGCTAGGGCTGGGTGCTAGGTTGGGCTGGCTGAGCTTGGAGGTCTCTTCCAACCTGGTTGATTCTATGATTTTTCTATGATTTTGTGATCAAGAGCTAGTGTTGGTCTTTCCAAAGCAGTGGCAGGGTTTTCCCCAGTTTCCACTGCATCTCAGTTGCTTCTTGGTCAAATGGGAAGGAAATCATCTCCTCCTACATGAACAATGTGGCGATGAATTCATTAAGCCTCCTGAAACACCTGTATCGGGGAACACAGAGTGAGTGACGGAGAACACATATATCATGCAGGCTGGGGTGGTATGACGACCAGTAAACAAAGCAAGAGGCCTCCCATAGAGCAGCACAATGATGAATAAGGAAATAGCCGCTCTCAGGAAGTAGCTCCATCCCCCACCTTGGGCACAGGTGGATACACCAGGACTAGTGGAGAAAGAAAGGGCAAAACAGTCTTTTAAAAAATCACCCCACTGCAGATTCACAAAAGCAGTGCTCAACAGCTGCCAAAACCTGTGCCCCTGGTGCAGCTCCAGCCTGGGGACGGTGAATTTGTAACCTTACAGAAGTGCCATTAACAGCTTGGTTAACATTACTGAAAGCCTTTGTCTTATTCACACAGACAGGACAAAAGAAAAACTGCGGTCTTCTTCAACTACAAAGAAGATGAGCCTGGTTAAAACAAGCTTTAACTTTTCAGTTGGCCTTATCCCAGAAGGCCAAAAATGGTCATTTTCCCCGGTTAGGAAGATGCTCACAGCTTTGCACTGAAAAAGCTGTGCACTGGCTTGTGCTGCTCTGTCAGTGTTAATGTAATGCATGAAAACTTCAGATTTGTAGAATTTGAGATAAAACACACTGAAAATGTATTTAGCCACTTCCTAGCCCTTGTCTATATCCTTCTGCATGGTGAGTGACTAAGGGTCCCTTTTCTGCTTTGCATTAAGGACCAATGGAATCCTACCTGACAAATAAGAGTTAACAGCAGCTGTGAGTGGCACTACAACAGGAGACCTCTATTATGTATAACTCCATCCCGTTATTTGTCATAGTAGAGATCCTGACCCGACCACCTACATCTTGTTTTCATGAATAAGGGAACTGGTACTAAAGGCACAGAAGACACAGCAATTCTTGTATTGCTTTTGCTGAGAAGTAGCATGCAAAGGAGCACCCTTATTAGATATTCTTACAGATGGCTGCACTGAACTGCAGGGAGGGAAATACTCATGCAGGGAACTTAACATAATGCTCAGTGCTGCCTATGCTCTCCTGATGAGCTTCTGAGAGAATAAGGCACAACACAATGCTCAGTGCTGCCTATGCTCTCCTGATGAGCTTCTGAGAGAATAAGGCACTTTGTGGTGCTACAGATGCTTGTGTTCAAAGTACAAACATAAAATAAGCTTTGTCTGCAGGGAAATGTAGGCAAGTTCCTAACTCTACAGGAAAAGTACAGATTTGTTTTCAATATTTATTTAGCTAAGAAAGGCTTTCAGTGCTTTTCAAAGGAGAAGAGTGAGCGCAAGGTAACATCCCTCCCACGTGGAGGGAGTTACTTACTTGAACTACAGGGAGCTCGAGTTCAAATATCTTCCTCACAACACTCATATCCCATGAGGGTATCCTGACCAGTGAGACAGGCTCATGTGAGGTTCTTTTAAACTCTTTTGCTAAAGCTTATTTAAAATGTCACTGCATAAGAAGGAGAATCAGAGCTAGAGTGATGCAGAAGCCTGCACACTGTATCTGTGCTCCTGCAGACAAGGAATTTTAATCATTCCATATGATGTTAAAAACCTACCAAACTTCAAAAGAATAGCCTCCTGCATACTCATGAGAAGTCTGTGACTCTAGCATTCCTAATGTTTCACTTAGAAATGTTGGTTCAGCCTCCTTTGACTGGTCTGCTTCATAGTGCCTCACAAAGAAAATCAGAGATTGAATCAATCACCAGTGTTTGGTTGGGGATGTTTTGTTCTCTTTCAGGTTTTCAGCAGATTAAAAAGCCAATATGACAAATGCTTCATTTGTGGTAGAAAGGGTTTTCTTTTTTTTCCCCTTGCTTTTATTGGCCCACACTTGCTTGGCTTTCCTAGCATATGCTGGAAGAACAGCACTGCCTTTCAGCTTCAATTCCTGGGTCTCTCCATGATGTTATCTAACATCTGCAGCATTTCTATGCCTCTCAGTTTCTCCATGTAAAATGTCACCTTGAGCCATCGTCTGCAAATAAGGAATAAAGCATAAGGAATTTGGAAGAGTTGGCAGGGCTGGATTGCTGGAAATTTTATATCAAAGAATTATTCAGAAGTTTGGTATCATAGAATCATAGAATCAACCAGGTTGGAAGAGACCCCCAAGATCATCCAGTCCAACCTAGCATCCAGCCCTGGCCAATCAACCAGACCATGGCACTAAGTGCCTCAGCCAAGCTTTTCTTGAACACCTCCAGGGATGGCAACTCCACCACCTCCCTGGGCAGCCCATTCCAATGCAAACAACTTCCTCCTAACATCCAGCCTGGACCTCCCCCAGCAAAACTTGAGACTGTGTCCCCTCGTTCTGTTGCTGGTTGCCTGGCAGAAGAGACCAACCCCCACCTAGCTACAACCTCCCTTTAGGTAGTTGTCTGACTCATTGGTGGCCCAAAGGAATGCTCTGAAAAAGAGAGAGATTTTACATATGGAATATAAGCAACAAGCCCAGTTGGGAGGAGGTTATCAGTGTGTATTCTTAGCTAAGTGAAAAGAAGGGAGAAAGGAAACACTGCTTGTAAACTAAGCAAACAATGAGCTGTAACGGTGCTTAGAAGAGTTAAGCTAAACTGTTTGGAGTGGCCTAGCTACATTTTCTTCCACTGGAATCAGAACCAGTTTTTAAAACTTGCCATTACTGTAGTTGGAAGCAGATGGTGTTTGTAAGTCTGGAAATATCTGTAAGTCTTTGGCATGAAGCCAGCTACAGTTTGGAAAGCAGAGTTTGAATTATGGAGGAAGTGGGTTTTCCTGCTGTTATGTTTTTCATTTACTCCTCAGTACAGAGAGCTGGATCAGGGCAGATAGCACTCAGAAATGTCCCTGAAGAGACAAACAGGCCTTTATGCAATCTTTTGCATGTTGATGTCCCCTTCCCCTGATAAGTTTCTACTTTGCAGCTTCAGCATAACATTTCACACTGGGTTAAAATGTGCCATGATTCAGAAGGTGAGCCAGTAGGAACTAACGAAAAGGAAGAGCCAGCAGCACAATAATGTGAAGCTAATGCTGCTGCTGTTTCAGAAATGTATTGGTTCCAGTTTAAGCTTCCCAGAGTCTCAAATATATAACAGAACAAAACATTCATAGGATGCTTTCCCCTCTCTCTCTTTTGGAAAGAAAGGAATTAGATATAGAGAGGGGGGAAAAAATGAGGGGAAGAGTGGGATAAAATACCCACAGAAGAGTCTTGCTTCAATTTGGAAGTTAAAAGAAAAAAACTTCAACAAGAAGTAAAAGGTATTTAAAGTAGGGGAGTTACAAAGAGGGATAGGGAAGGGAAACAAGATACAAAAATATATAAACCAGATTGATGGTAATGGATGGAGGTAGATTCAGGAAGTGGTGGTCTCACCATGTGGTAGGATGGCCACATGGCAAAACAGGAGCATCAGGAACAAGGGGGGTGCAATCAGGCAGGCAGAGGGCAAAGAGAGAGAGAGAGAGAGAGAGAGAAAGAAAGAAAGAAAGAAAGAAAGAAAGAAAGAAAGAAAGAAAGAAAGAAAGAAAGAAAGAAAGAAAGAAAGAAAGAAAGAAAGAAAGAAAGAAAGAAAGAAAGAAAGAAAGAAAGAAAGAAAGAAAGAAAGAAAGAAAGAAAGAAAGAAAGAAAGAAAGAAAGAAGGAAAGAAAGAAAGAAAGAAAGAAAGAAGGAAAGAAAGAAAGAAAGAAAGAAAGAAAGAAAGAAAGAAAGAAAGAAAGAAAGAAAGAAAGAAAGAAAGAAAGAAAGAAAGAGAGAAAGAGAGAAGGAAAGAAGGAAAGAAAGAAAGAAGGAAAGAAAGAAGGAAAGAAAGAAGGAAAGAAGGAAGGAAAGAAGGAAAGAAGGAAAGAAGGAAAGAAGGAAAGAAGGAAAGAAGGAAAGAAGGAAAGAAGGAAAGAAGGAAAGAAGGAAAGAAGGAAAGAAGGAAAGAAGGAAAGAAGGAAAGAAGGAAAGAAGGAAAGAAAGAAAGAAAGAAAGAAAGAAAGAAAGAAAGAAAGAAAGAAAGAAAGAAAGAAAGAAAGAAAGAAAGAAAGAAAGAAAGAAAGAAAGAAAGAAAGAAAGAAAGAAAGAAAGAGAGAAAGAAAGAAAGAAAGAAAGAAAGACCTAGCACCTAGACCTATCCACTCAACTAGACCATGGCACTAAGCTCAGTCTGGCTACATCTCCATTACAGCTGAACAGTACTAAAACAAACAAAACCCCAATAAAAACCCACCAAACCCCCAAGCCAACAACCAACAATGCCTCCCTTGGCAATATACTACTATTGCAGTGCTTGCACAGAACTCTGTGTGTCTTTTTTTCCCATTACTTGTTCTCCAAGGAGTTAGGATTAGTGTTAACATGACTTCTCAGCTAGCTCAGCTGCTAGTCCCTTATTACAGCTTCTATGCTGCAGCTGAGACAAGCCTGCATGTCTCATTAGGCACTGGCCTTGTGATGCATACCAGGAAAGTCATAACTTTGGTATTTATGAAACAAAGAACAATATCATTATCTTGTCATGGAGTTCTCTCATAACAAGGTTTTGCTGTGCAAAATTCTAACTGTTATTCCCTCCCTCCATCACTTTCCTAAAGCCTTACCTAGCAGGCCAATGAAATGATTTTGTATAAAGATTTGTTAGCAGCTGTGATATTCCCTTCAGGGCTGGGGAGTACAATATCTCCCTGCAACAGAAAAGCAAATTAATCATGATTATTTTTCAATGCATTATTGTTCTCATCCAAGCCACTGGTGATATTTATCAGGTAGGCCCTACAATCACCAGAGTTGACAAATGCAAAGACAATTAATTCTTCACCTGACACTGAGGCCTGTTTGCCTTTTCAGCTCAAGGAAAAAAATACCTGACTGTAAATAGAGGGTGTTTGTCATTTTACAGCTAGGACAGGCAGTTGTATCTGGATTGTAGCAAAGCCTCAGGGAGGGCACTAGGTTACACACAAGCATGGCTCATCTGTTCCTCCAGTGATGTTATAACACTTATGGGTGTAGCAATACCAGCTATCAAGTGAACACTTCTGCATGCCCATGCAGGAGTATGAGTGCATACATAGGAAGTGGCTTTCATCATAGTCTTACATCACAGAATCATAGAATCAAGCAGGTTGGAAGACACCTCCAAGATCATCCAGTCCAACCTAGCACCCAGCCCCATCCAGTCAACCAGACCGTAGCACTAAGTGCCCCAGCCAAGCTTTGCTTCAACACCTCCAGGGACAGTGACTCCATCACCTCCCTGGGCAGCCCATTCCAATGCCAATCACTCTCTCTGCCAACAGCTTCCTCCTAACATCCAGCCTAGACCTCCCCTGGCACAGCTTGAGACTGTGTCCCCTTGTTCTGTTGCTGGTTGCCTGGGAGAAGAGACCAATCCCCTCCTGGCTACAACCTCCTTTCAGGTAGTTGTAGACAGCAATGAGGTCACCCTGAGCCTGATCAGGATGTTACAAGCCACTCTGAGCATGGTCAAGTTGCATGACCTCTGTACAATGGCTGGTTGCTTTTCTTTCTTCCCAGCAGAATGTCTCTGTTATCTTCAACATTATTAAGGGATTTCCTTAATTTCTTATTTTCAGAAATCTAACATCTGCAGCTGTGGCTTCTTGATAACCTCAGCATGCTCCAGAGTCACCAAACAGGTCACATACAAATTTTATATAGTCACAGCTTACTAACAAACTGCACATCTATAATTCTTTCTGATGCATAATTTGTTAATTGCTATTTAATTACAGTAATGCTAATGGTGATCCCTTCATGTTACAGAGTCCAGAGGCAGCCACAAGTACATGGTGTAACCAAACAGGTAGGGAGACTTCAAAACCTCACTTGATTACATGTGGAAGAGGAGAGGAGATAGATAGCCTCCTGCTCTTGTCTCCACCCTTCATATCACATATCTGCTACATCACACCACTACATCACATCTGCAGCTGCACCTCTAGCTCAGCCACATTGCACGACTCCACAAATGCCAGGCTCTATTGTGCGATTCTTTCCTTCTCCACCAGAGAGCCAGCAGAGCCCTGACAGAGAGATCATGGATGGTTTGTATGCAGATGGCTGTAATGTTAGGGTGGCTTCACTTGGAGCAGGATGTTGTGCCGTAGCAAACTGTCTTGCCTCTGCCGTAGCAGGAGATCCGAACTACGCACGGGTCAGCTCCTGAACAACTGAAATTTGCAGCCCAGATATTTATAGTTTATGACCATGGTCTGTCACAGAATGTAGGTCTGGAAGGTGCACCTACTACGCCCAGCTGCAATATGTCTGATGAAAGACAAGAAGACAAGCAGCTCACTAATCTTTTTTATTTCAGGCTCCTGCTTCCAGCTCTGTTTCTTCAGTCAGAAACAAAGTAAAATTTGGGAAGACTTGGGTGATGTGGATCAGTGCAGTGTTGAATAGAGAAGCAGGACAGGAGCAATGAGCAGAGGAGACATGGAGACATAGAATCATAGAATCAAGCAGGTTGGAAGAGACCTCCAAGATCATCCAGTCCAACCTAGCACCCAGCCCTAGCCAGTCAACTAGACCATGGCACTAAGTGCCTCATCCAGGCTTTGCTTGAACACCTAATAAATCACTGTCAGTCTTGGGCTTTTTCTTTTAAGTCTAAGAGATCAACCATTTTGGATCCTTTTCAAAATTAGATGCATCATGCTTGCAGTGTTACTCACATGAGGAGGAAAATGTCTCCTGTCTTAGTGAGTACTTAAATGAGTAAGAACAGATGTTACTTTAAAAAATAAGTAAGCCGCTTCAGGGTGTGGTGCATGTAAGCAAGGGGGGAGGGGGAATAACAGTTATGACAAACAAGAGTTGGGTATGAATCACTGAAAGTTTTGTGACAGCACTGTAGATGGCATAAGCAAGAACTTGAAGCTTCCAGAAGAGGGAAGCAAAGAATAATTACCAGCATTTCAGGATTTCAAAGTAATTCATCAACATTTCTCTCTCCTGTACTGTTTCTGAAGCAATCAAACCACATCAAGCACAAGTGGGGTGACTGTCTCTTTAAAGAATCGTGATGCTAGCTGAGCTAGGCTGTGCCTTCTCTCCAAAACAGTTGCTCGTTTTCATCTCTGAGTTGAGCAAAGCCTAAGGAAATTCTCAGTTTTGAGAATCATTCTCTTTTCAGCCTGTGTAGTTGCAGCCCCTGCTTTGCTCAAGGGCTGGCTGTTAGTTCTACACTGTGCAACTTTGTGTGGAGTCCAGAGTAGATGTGACACACTGCATAACTCAGAAATGTCTCTCTCTGTATTTTTGTCTTAAACTTCAGCCCTTGCAATCAGGTGATTAAGGGTGAGTCTCTAGGGCTTGTTCTTTTTTTTCTCCCTTCATTATAACTCTTCATTGTCATGGTTTCAGAGAAACAGTTGAAAACAGGAACCATGACTGTTAAATACAGAACCAACTAAATAAAAAAAAACACTTATAAAGATCTTATTATTCTAAGACCAGGGCTTTTTTTAATCCAATGCTTATTCGGTGATCAGAATGAAGTTTATCCTGAGCAGCCTGCTCTGACTGAGCCTGCATTAGCAGGGCAGTGGGTCTAGATGGTTTCTGACCTCTGTGACTCTGTGTTTGCAATGTCAGACACTTGATTCTAATTTTAAAGGGGTTCATCTTATAAACAATAAAAAGATCTACTGTTTCATGTGGCTATGTGCTGATCACTTGCTGCATACTGCCCCTTGTGCATGAGTGTGCTCAAACATCCTCTCCTTCATGTACTTATGAAGACACATATGTTCCTTGCTCTTACCTAGTTTTGTCAAAAGATAATCATCACATGAAGAAATGTTTTGTTTGATGTTAAATACCTCTGTGAAGCACGCTTGAGATTGTAATGTAGCTATGGAGCACAAAGGAAAGAATCATAGAATCATAGAACCAACCAGGTTGGAAGAGACCTCCAAGATCATCCAGTCTAACCTATCCCCCAGCCCTAGCTAATCAACTAGACCATGGCACTAAGTGCCTCATCCAGTCTTTTCTTGAAGACCTCCAGGGATGGTGACTCCACCACCTCCCTGGGCAGCCCATTCCAATGCCAATCACTCTCAATCACTAGAAGTTGTCACAATATGTTCAATTTACTGAGTGCCTATCAAATAAATCCTGCAGGTGAGAGACCACTAGGTCCACTAGGTTTTGGGGTTAAAAAAAAAAAAAACAACAAAACAACAACAACAAAAAACAACCCTTTGGAGTTCACTATCCATAGGTATCATAGTAAATGCCAAGTGCCAAGTCAATACTTGCAGAGAACAGCGATGCATTAATTGACATTTCCCCCACTCTTTGTGCAGAAATCCTAAGCTATCACAAAACTTCCCTTGTAGGTAAATGTTTTCTGTTCACAAACTATCTGAGTGCTGAAGACAGGTTAATGAAGTATTGTTCTGCCAGAACCACAAGCCTCAGGAACGAATGGCTTGCAGGGAGGGGTGAGCAGTACTGTGAGGAACTCTTTACACTTGCTGATCATCTTTAATAAATGTATTTTACCCATTTTGCCATTCAAAACCAAGAACACTACTTCAAATCCTCAGGTTCCACTGAATAACATAGAGAAGGAAAGGTCACAATCTGAGACCAGATGTCAGTATCTTTCAGCATTTTCACTCGTTATCTTCATCTGAAAAGCTACTCAAACAGTTTAACACAGCTGCTTGTGTTATTATTACCTATTTTCTTGCTATGTAAGCTTAAATGTTCTTTGAAGTTGGCTAAATGTACATGGCTAAAGGAAACATTACTTAGTTTATGGATGAGTATTTGCAAATGAATGTGTATCTGAGACATCAAAACTAACGTTTCCCTGATGTGTTGTGCTGTGCAGTGCTTCAATATTGAATGCATACAAAAACCATTTAGGTGATGCCTCAGCATCAAGTCTGGCTGCAAATGCTACATCTGCTGAGCCTTCCAATAAACTTTTCATATTTAGCATCTGGAACTGCATCAACTTGAGCTGGTTCTTCCAACAGCAATCCTGCAATGTGAGTGCAGTAACCTTTTTGACAACCATCATCTGTCAACTGTTAGGTTTTTTTCCCCTTGGCACATCTAACATATCCATATAGAGAGTTTTACAGAATTACATCTTCCTAATTTGCCACTCATCAAGTGAGAGTGTTCACACCTTACCACTTTAACAATAAAACAGGACAGCTCTTCTAACTGCAAGCATGGCTTCATTGCTGTGAACTGCCTAAACTCTCTTTCTGTGTCCTTTTTCGGGCGAAAACAAAGTAGCATAAATGAACAAGGACCACAACATAGAACAGAGCAGACAACGTTCATCCCCTGTCTATTCATATTAATCAAGTGTTAACAGTGCATTTGTAGTAAATATTTATGGAATGCTTTCGCTTGCATCCTGGGAACACACTGTAATTCTGAACACATGGCTAAAATCCAGATGTTTCTTTCAGACATAGTAACATACTACTAAATAATTCTTCAATGTTTGTATCTATAGAGAAAATTAAGTTTTGCTTCTCTTAACTAAGAATTAATTTATTGCTAATAATCACTGCCAGTTATATTCTACAAATATTTATTTTTCTGTGCAAATGCAGCTGTAGAATCTCTGTAAGTTTGCTATTTCTTCCACTTTGACAACAGATTTGTTGGTATTTCTGGTCTGTTGACCATCTGAGCACACAGATTTTTATTGTACTACTGGCCAGCTTCATAGAGAAGCATAAGCACTATTCCCAAGAATCATTCTGCATTTCACCTAGTGACTGTTGCACACAAAGCACAGAAACAGGCAAAGAATGACACCTCTCCTGACTTCCCTCCACAGCTCCTGACATATCCCTTCTCTACCCCTTCTACTTCTTATTTCCATGGCTGTTTTGTGGGAACTTTCATTACAGAGCCTTGAAACATGCTTCTCAACCATCCTACATCCAAGTGGTGAAGACATAAGCAATGAGGAGCTGCAGTGATATCAAGCTAGCTGAGTACTCCTGAAGGATTTTGGAAGCAGCCCTGAAGCAACACACAGAAAAAAAAGATAAAAGCAAGTATACTTGATCACTCTGATTTCTTACTTAACTAGTTAGCAACTGGTGTGTCTCTTATTTTCTCTAGGATGAATTTCCTGCAGAGCAATTAAGTTTAAACCAAGGTGGATACATTCTAATAGTGAAAACCTCTTCTTCAGGG